>NC_141794.1:10575294-10882086 GCF_054643075.1 Acanthaster planci | reverse complement strand
CGGTACAGAAACTCCAATGGTCAGTCCATACTCTGAAACACACTTGTTTCATCGATGAAAGTGGCACGCATTGTATGTACTCTTGTTTTGGATTGGTTTTTGGTTTTCGTTTCAACCTTGAGGGACACCCTTAAATTCTGTTTTCAAGGCCCAAGGGACTACTTGATATATACTCATGCAAGGTCGTTACTGGACACGATTTAGGGTTGTGGGTGGCATTTAGTTGAAGTTTTTAAGGGGACTAAGTTTTGTTACTTTTACTATATGGAAAGGAAATCAACACTCATGCATGGGGGGACCCCAGTAGCAAAACGCAATGACAGTTACCCAAATGGATTTTGTAGCTTACTTTTGAATTGGCCGTGCATTCACTCAAGCACATGAAACCAAAGAATACACACACAAATAACGGCAGCTATAAAATAGTTAAGCTTCGTACTGTGAGGAGCATCCGTCTACATGTATGTGGCATTACCTCAGTAATTTGGGCTAGAAGTGGCAGAACTTGGGCAAACGTTTCTTGCCTGTGGTGTTGCCCCTTCCATGAGTTTGGAAACAGTAAAATCTAATAACTGTTTCTACTGAAACAGTTATTGATAACTCGTCTGGGATACATTGTGTATTGCAATGCATAAACTCACGTCGACTGCAGGTCTGGTTTTTTGTACTCGTACTTTCCTTGACCGACATGACCACTCCGTAGTCTGATTCTTTTGGAAACCTGCTTAGCTATGACCTCTTGCATGTGTTGAATGGTTACATTATTCTGTTCGACAAACTCTCAGCAATGGGTATTTCCAATCAATGTATTTATTTGTGTATAATGTGTAGCTTCCACGATGTAAGAGCTCAAAACGTTCATGATTTAATTACCATACAGTATTTTTTACAAGCTGCATGCGCATTCCGACGCACAACACCTCAAATGGTGCCGAAATGATAAATAGGTTGTGATTATTCTGAGTTTGTGACTTCGATTATTTACATTGGAATTATTAACAGTCTTGGAAAACTTTTTTATAGCTCGTTCTTACGCGTACCAACTTGCTTAGAAACCCAAGCAACTAAACACAAAAGCTCACAAAAAAGATGATTGGTCCACGCTCAGAAACAATGTGAAAAAAACACTTGTTTCATCCGATGAAACAGGAAGCATGCATTTCAAATGACTACAACATCCATAAAAAAACCTTAACGGCCAAAATACATACTATTAAGAAATTAGAAAAATTAGGAAAGCAGCATGTTGTAAGCAAAAGGCATAACTGGCGCAAAGGTTTGGCGTATAATTTTTCTACCATCAATAAAATATGATGAGGATGACACTTTGTCTGTACATAGAAATGGATGGTGCGCGGTATAAACCCCAAATTCTAAAAGACTGAGGTATTTTTCATGGTACAAACCGGCAGAAAAGAAACATAACATCTTGATTCATTCGATTGACTGCACTTTTTGTCACATTAAATCTTAAGATTAAATTAAAAATACCACAGAAACCGTAAAGGATCAACAAACTCTCTCGAAATCACACATTAAGCACACACATAAGCACAGTTCATCTGTTTAAATTCCTTCAGAAATTCGGACAACTATTTAGACTGGAACCAGAAAATTTCATATGTTGGAGTACATTTTTTCATGATTGAGCACCGCGAAACTTTGAAATTCTTCTTCCACTGTCTGTTCTAGGAATATAAACTTTGGTATTTCTGATTTGGTGACTTGGGTAAAAACATCACTTAGATATTTTTGTACTTTGCCGGTTAAAACGTTCAAAACCATAGTACTTATATGGATATCTCTTCCTGCTTAAACAGTATTCCATCCCAATCCGCTTTGCACTTCTGATACTTCTAGATGATGAATCCTTCAGAAAAGTTTGTCCACCTCCATTCATAATTACATCAAGCCTTTGCATGTTTCTTTTGCATTCTTTCGTTTTTATTACAACAAAAAGCATTATAGTTCTGTTGTTTTGTTTTGTATTTGTTTGACATGTGCGGTATACCCTTAAATTCTGTTTTCAACTTGCCATGAAAGTTGGTCCTTAGAATTAATGCAGTTGATTAAAAGAAGCTCAATTATCTCGATCAATTAAACTGATTATATTTTACCTTACGTCCCTCTGTCCCGCGTTTTAGTCATAATGAGTACATTTTTCATCCATTTTACTGTGTTTGCACACCACTTGCACTCCAAACTGGTTGCCACGGATCCCGTGACGGCTTTGCTATTGATTTTCTTGGCTCCAAATGTGTACATTGTCATCCGAGGAAAACTGAAATGTGGGCTTCGTAACATAAGTTTTAAAAGATGATTGATTAACTTCCACCTTAGCAACGAACCCCAGTAGTAAGTTCCATATACCCATAGTAATTGTTGTTACTACATTGCAGTGTAGTTTTCAGATTTCAGTTATTAAGGACATGAATCCCCATGACAAATTGTTCGTCTGTTAATCGCGACGGATGGAAATATTTTGTGCGCGGTTCGCACAACATGTTATATTAGTCAACACTGACACTAGCAGTAGTCTGGGTCCTTGTCCTTTGTTACTCCTAAAGTTGCGTGCTTAGATAAAATCCCACTAGCATGCAATATCGCGCACCTTCAAGTAGTTCTGGCTAAACATTGTGGACTTTGTTTGGCATATGGCCATGTGTCATTGCAATGACGTTACAAGTACCCCTTCTTTATCGGCAATATGAGAAAAGCAAAGTCGACGAAGATTGTTGCACTAGATATGGGTTATTAGTTATAGGTAGAACTACGTTGTCACGATTATTGTTTGGTCGTAAAATAAAGGATAGCTTCACCCACCAGAAATCCAACCAGCAATTTACGGCCACACTTGATATTTTATGGATCCTTAAGGCCGTCGTCGAAGGCGTTGCTGGAAGTATTTGACCGTGATTGACACCCTTCTAATGTTAATTAAAGATCTTCCTAATTAATTTCGACAAAAATGCAATCGTCAGATAAAGATTGCCATTATGTTATCGTTACGTCGGGTCTGTGTCGGTTCAGTTTGAATAGCATCTCCACTTGTAAAGCCTCTTGTGCTAGAAAAAGAACAAACATTGGACTTTGTTTCTCTTTTTTCTTAGGCAAATTTGGGTTGACGGCTACTTTTCAAATTCGTAGAGACACCCGTGAATGCAGTGGGGATGTAAACATGTTAAAAACACCGTCGTCGATCACCTCTTTCATAAGAAATACACGCTAAAATAATAATAATAATTCCAATCCTGCCCATAGAGCAAGATGTTTTCGTTGCTCAAACCTTAAGCTTAGATTTCCCTGTTTACCGATTATTTCAAGCTGTTACTTCGCGGGCAAATTCTGTGGGTATGGCTCTTATTTCTCACCCTGTTTTTGCATAAGGGCATAAATATGCATGTTACCAGTCTGAAACTGTGCTTTTATGAACTGGCTTAAGAGAATGGACGCGAGGGCATTAGTTGCGTCAGTCGAACAGTGGTCGAAAATATTTATTCCCATTCGTAAATTTTTGTTGTACAGTTTCGTTTTCATTTCCCCGAACACCCCCGTCCATTTTATGGTATATCCTTCTGCAAGCTGTCCAGAAAAATCTCCACACATGGACTTGGCGCTCGCGTGGCGTGTTCTGCGTGCCACGTCGTGCGCTGATTTTGAGCAAGGAATGGATTAAAGTATATCCAGATGCCAGAGCATTTTTTTACGCAGGGGGAATTATCGACCTCAGTGGGGATTATCAAATGTTAACACACGGACACGTTGTGCGCTGTTGAATAGGGAAACTGGGGTATTTATGAATGATTGATAAGTTTGTTTTATGTTTGTAATTGTATGTGCTCAGTCGACTAGGATGAAAAAGTAATGATTCCAAAACGAGTCGAAGACCTTCTGAATTTGTCGGTAGATTTAATCATGTAGGAGACGGTGTCTCTAAACTGTTTTAGGAAATAGAAAAGACTGAAGACTAAAAATAGTGTATTGCTTTTATCTTAAGTGACTTGAATGCAGGTAAAAAAATCCAAAAATGTGCGCAGCGCGTTTGGAATTTGGGTCTCTGGTATATGCATGTAGCACTACAATGGGCCATAGGTCAAGTAAGAATGAATAGGTAGGCCTTGGACAGTATATGGGGATGATTAAGAGCATTTCTTATGGGGACATTCCGTCACCCCTACGATGTTATTGCAAGCCCAGGAACAGGTGAAATGATAACTGCACCCAGCAGGGAAGAGTTCATGTATGCTTTTGCTGAAAGAGGGAGCCGATAATTTAGCTCTCGCCAGCTAAAATTAACTACAAGATATTTAGCCGGACATGAGCAACAACTGTTATAGGGGAATTAAAAATTGTAACCGTGACAAGTATCGGTCTGGTTCTGAGCTAAAATAGAGCTGTAACTTTGTAGTGATGTGACAAGAATCAGACCATTTCAAAAAGAAAAAAATCCTCGAGATCTACAACCAAGATAAAGATATTGCAATACTCTGAATTTAACAGTTGGAGTCGATTAAAAATAACAAAAGAAGATGAAGAGGAAGGCCAAAAACCACACTTGGGAATCGAACTTACATGTACATGTAGCTGGGAGCAGTTTACTTGTTGAGCTCTCAAGATATACACGCTTTCAACTTGACTAGCAACCCTACATGAAACCTTTATACTTAATTACCTTGACTGAGTGTAGTGTTAATAGTAATAATACTAGTAGGCCTACTCCTCTTTTTCAAATTTTGTATTGAATCGGTCATACTTACAGGCTTCCTTGTGTATATGCATCAAAAAGGGCACAAGGCCTAGGGGCCTACCTACCTGTAGCAGACTCAGTACCATTTAATAGAATTTAGCCAGTGGCGGCCACATATCCACAGTGTTTCAGAAATGTCATGAAACTGGATGCCAGTAAAATACATGATGTACATGACCAAATGGCCTCCAACTTCAGCCTAGGCCCAATTTGGCTTCACAGTAACTTTGGGTCACTGATTTAAACTTCTCACCCTGAACTTCTGTTTGTAGGTCCTACATCATACATGCTTTCCTCCCCCCTAAAGCTTCCCAGGTGTCCCTCAATTCTAGCCTTTAACTTGACAACATGAAAGTCCCTACCTAGTAATGCCAGTGTCGGGGACAGGGAGAGAGAACTATGCGTAGGCCTACATTATATTATGTACCTTTCACCGGTGTGACTTTTTTGACTGGAGTCGACTTGGTCGTTGTTTTGGAGGTGGCTGGTTTTCCTCCAACAGGCTTCACTGTGGGTTTTTTAGGCGGCATTCTGTCTCTTATTATAACAATTTAATTAGGTCGTGGTTTTCATGCAAAACTACATTCAAGGTGGCTTAACCGTACAAGCAGTCTACAGGCTTACGGCAAGGTCTGCATAATGGCGCAGGTTTAGCCGGTTTAGTGCATGGGATTGAAAAGTTTGAAGCAGCCGGCCGTGACTTCCACGGTTCGGGTTCGCTATGCCTTGCCGCGCTATAGCGTGGCTAGCAACGTTGCTGCTAGCGGGGTGTTGCTAGCGTATAAATTGTTCACAGCAGTGTTTTCGTACCAGTGACAAATGATGATTAAAACTTGAATATTTCATCATGCTACGAATTTTACAGCATTTAGGTTTTTATGGTATTTTTAATGTCTCAAACAAGAATAGCAACTCTCTAATAAATATGATTGGGACATAACTTTAGGTGGAACTATATTGTTTCTTAAATGATCACTGACAGGCTAGTTGTGTGCACCATACGCAAAACAGTCTAGTTCCCAGACCAAACGATTCCGGCAAACTGCAGGGCCCTTGCACTGCACTGATTCAAGCTCCATTGAAAACTGTGTAAAAACCGTACGAAGTTCCGAATCCCGTTGCGGGCAACTGAAGTCCGGAGCCTTAGGCCTCTCAAACTAAACACAGCGTGTTTTGGTCCTTCGGGTTTAATTTGATTTTCAAATTTTAGCAGGTTAACCAATCAATTTTTTTTCACCCCTAAAACTTTCCCAAGTCTTCTCAGCAGCCATTTTTCCAATTGACCGTTCCCCAACTTTACAGGTTCTCATTTCTGACAATTTTTTACATTTGTTGTCTGCTTTGACCCGAGATTGGAGCCATTCATTCCACAGAGATGATTCCTCGGCCTTACTTACACAGTTCCCACAATTTCTTGGCCCACACAGACTCCTCTTTTCGAAAGAGAGGAGAATTTTATTTGAATTGGGACAGCGCACCCTGCTGGGATTCAAGACGCGTTGACTCAATAAAAAGGTGCAGACCACTAATTCAAGCAATAATTTCTGCTGAGCTCATTAGCATGAAAAATGCCACCTTTCTTTTGAAAAAGGAAAATGTGCCACTCCCAGAAAAGGGAAAACTGTGAACACTGTTCCTATGATTAAATAATTTTGTGGCTTGATCGCTCTCGATCTGATATCTGTACTAAAAAAATCTGAAAATTGTCCAAATGAGCCCGTCTTGGTGTCATCTGAAAAACATCTTTCTATCGACCTGATAGGATACAGCTTTCATGGCCATACTTTGACAGGCCGGATAATCATTATGTTATAACTACACTTAAATAAAAATTCTGAGAAGACCGGGATGTATTTGGTATGTAGTAACAGACAAGATTGCTAAAAGAAAACAAGTGCAATTGGAATTATCGCGTGTGAGCAAACAACATTACAAAAGGGAATTCAGAAAGTTAGCTGCGAAACAATAAATATATGGACTGTAACTTGAATGAAATTTTCTTTGGACATGAAAATTACATGTGTACCGGATATTCGGTTACAAAATGTCCATAGTCATAGGACTTGGCATGAAAATGTGGGGGCATAAGTGCAGAATTTGTCATGATCCATGGGATTCCAAATACATGTGTGCATGCAATCGATTCAGACAATTCTAATTATTTTGACAAATGTGAGTTTTACAAACAAAGTGGCAACACTCCCTTTTTCGAGCGAAATTTTTTTGTAAATTTTAAAGCAGATTTTTGTAGCACATTTTCTGTGACAGATATAGTCCATGCAACTGAACATAAAATGCTTGATGCTTTATATACAATAGTTTGCTAGGTTTCCAAAAAACATCCACAAAGACGACGCCTCCGTCAATAAGCTATGGCGTGTGCAAAATCAGACAGCCGTTGCTATGCTATTGTAAAGCGATGCATTGATGAACGTGCCGTTTTTAACGACCAGCGCCCCGCGAGCCTGGTCGTTTATGTTCGAATCACTCGCATACAAGCTTGGAATGGCACACGAGTCACCGGGAGTCGTCTGAAGCCATTGTAAACTGATCGTTTCCATGAATTTCAAGACGGCAACAGTCTCACGGGCTGGTTTTGACGGGTCAAATTCGTACTGCCGAACAATCTAGGGACTGAGAACCAGTCTAGTATTTATTTCACAGTCCGGGTATTCCCCACGTGAGAAATAGTCGCGGAGTAATAATTTTAATCAAAAAGCTAATAGTCGTATATTCAGGCACTAATTTGCGTCTGGACCTGATATGCAAAAATCCGGAATGACGCCGATTTAGAAAAACTTACATTGAACATCTCTGCAGTAAATGTTAAAAAAATAAATTGAATCCCACCACATGACGTGCGGCAGGATTTCGGAGTGAGTTGCACGGGGATTTCCCGAATCAATCGCGCCTGTATAAAAGCCACCTTGGCTAGTGTGCAACACTCATTCACTCGGGGTCTTTGCCCGGTGGCGAATACTGCTATGCGAATGCTGGAGAGCGCGAATGGGATGTAACTGCCGTTTTCAGAAACTGTGAATTCTGATGATTTGTCGACGGATGTTTGTGTATCGGTGCAGCAAGTCTCCGTTCTAGTTCCCCCGCATCTCGGAAGGGCACCTGCTATGGCTGAGGGCGGCTCGCGTTACAACACTGGAGACCGTAGGCATGGTAAGTTGAGGTGTTGAGACTCAAGCAATTTTGCAGACCCGCTGCTCACAGTGATGCAAGCCAGTCTGTTCGACAAACTCTCAGCAATGGGTATTTCCAATCAATGTATTTATTTGTATGTAGCTTCCACGATGTAAGAGCTCAAAACGTCCATGATTTAACACAGTATTTACAAAATACAAGCTGCACGCGCATTCCGACCCACAACATCTCAAATGGTCCCGAAATGATAAATAGGTTGTGATTATTCCGAGTTTGTGGATTTGTTTATTCACATTGGAATTATCAAGTCTTGGAAAACTTTTTTATAGCTCCATGGAAAAACCGAGCAAGCAATACGTGGTTGCACTACACCAAATACCCGCCCATAGTAAGCAGTGCAAAATCAGACGGAAATAGCGCCGCCTGCTGACTCTGGGGAAGAGGTTGGCCTCTTTTCTTTTTTTTTTTTTTTTTTACTGGAAATTCAAGATTATTGCCAGAAGATGACTTTTTGTTTCAAGTTTATGGGGGTTAGGGACGAATTTGTTTTATTCGTGTTTCCCCGAAGATACCCCGAAAACAGTGGTGAAACTATACGCTCAGCTCTGAAGGTAGCCGCCCCACCTCTGTCCAAAAGAGGCCCGTAATTTTGGGCTTTTTGTAAAAGAAATTCCCCGAAATGGAAACTACCAGTCCCAAATTTGGGATTTATAGATGTCGGACCCTGTATAATTTCGGAAAATTACTGTCTTTTTAGGTCCGACAAAAAATGTTGTTTTTTTAGGTTTGACAGAGGATGCTAGGTTTGGACTTTCCCACGGCAGCTTGAAGCACACTTCCTTCCGGCGGCAAAGTCTTGCCCGTATACAAGCCGTAGGATGTCCGGGTGTCGGGTTTCTCTCCCGGAAACCGCGATCACGCTGGTCAACGCGGCCCAAGGAGGGGACCAGATTGGTCAACTCCTAGGTGTCCACGTCTCCCCGTGGAATGTCGTCCACCATGGCACTTTTTAATTGGCTAGTTCCAAATTACCTCATTTGTCTTAATTTTTGGGCCAATCGCAAGAGCTACTAGCACCTGTGCGAACGCGTGATTCGGTAGGACTATTTAACCCCCCTCTCGTGGCTGTGTCTTCAGAGCGTACTAAGACCTAGGTGCGAGTTCTATCCGAAAGTGCCCCCTGCACTTTTGCCGTCCAGTTAGGAAGGAGAGCCGACTCCCCAAAAGCGACTTTCCGTCACGTTCCTAACGTTCTCGCCTCATTTTGCCGCGTGCTCTGTCGATACAGGTAAGCCGATACTTTCTTATTTTTGTATGAACCATGTAGCTCTCTTTTTATATGATATGATCGTGTGACGGCATTGAGATTTGTCTTGCCCACTGATGATAATGTTATACTTCCCACACTCCACGAACATGGATCAAAATTCTGTCCGTAGATGACCTTGAGCAATCTGCACACACATGTACACTGCCAGCGTGTCTAAAATACCCAGTGCATGTCCGCACGACACAGTAGCCACACGATGTAGATAATAATCTTTTAATCCAATGTTTAACTTGCTCTGTAGATAGTCGTAAAGTCACGTAGGCTGTATCATTGTATGGATAAGTGTTACTGGACGTTTCCACATGCATTTACATGTAACTGAAAATCATGACCACTTGCCGTACTGCTTCCACATGCCATTCGAATGAATTAGCAAGTGTACACTTTTACTGTTTGGCCCAGATCACGTTTCGTGTTCTGCAGATAAACATGAGTTTATGCATGTATATGACCTTTGCACCGTTTAGTTTCTCCATTCCGATATTTCAAGTGTAAAATGTTCTGGGTGGACATCCAAAATTCTTATCGCCATTGTTGTTGATATTTTTTATGCGAACCCAGTTAGTTTAGATGCTATGTCTGATTGAGTTTAGATTTGATAAGATACATATGTCAGTTGGTCCTACAAATATTTGAGAGCGTACTAAGACCTAGGTGCGAGTTCTATCCGAAAGTGCCCCCTGCACTTTTGCCGTCCAGTTAGGAAGGAGAGCCGACTCCCCAAAAGCGACTTTCCGTCACGTTCCTAACGTTCTCGTCTCATTTTGCCGCGTGCTCTGTCGATACAGAGTACGAAGTCCCCAGGTCACGCTTCGGAGAGCCGACCCGGTTCGCCTCTCCACCCGGCCCGCTTTTCACCCCCTTTTCCTGTTTGGGAACGCCCTTGGGAACGCCACGTCACCTACCCGGACTCGCGGAGACTCGCCCCGGCACTGCGGACATTGGCCACCCAAGCAAGATCAAGTCCTGGAAAGAAGAACCAGCTAAGCCCTTCCTTTTGTTTGACATTGTATAATTTATTATACCTTGTAAATCACACATGACTGTATTTGATATCTTTTTTTCCTTGGTTCCCTGTGTACATACTCCAGTGAGTTTCGCCGTATAGTTTTTCCACCTGAAATCTTTCAGACTCTTTCCCAAGTTTGCCAGCAATTGTTGCAGATCCCCCTGTTCATTTTTTTTCCTCTCAGTTGAGACTCTTTTTTCGGCGCCGTTTCTCTTGTGTGTGCTGGTCCAAATTTGCCCGTTCTTCATATCTCTTTTCTCTGGAGTATTACGCATTGAATGTTGACATGAATTCTGTAACTGTTTTGCTTGATATCCTTGCATATGAATCACATAAGGTGTGCAAATAACAATACTTGTGCCCAGAATGAGGACCAACTGAACTCCTGCTATCTGCGTGATTTTTTTCCTT
This sequence comes from Acanthaster planci, assembly GCF_054643075.1. NCBI lineage: Eukaryota > Metazoa > Echinodermata > Asteroidea > Valvatida > Acanthasteridae > Acanthaster > Acanthaster planci. The sequence continues at coordinate 10,871,436 of NC_141794.1, read as the reverse complement.
GTGAGCAAATTTCCGACTTTTTATCGAACCGGCATAGGCCCTCAGGCAATACTTGAGGTAAACCTGTGACATAGAACTCTTTCTAAGATCCTACATTATAATTAAATGCGTTTTTGTAAAACCCTGTGGGATCAAAAAATATTGATTACTTCGCGCGCATAAGTCCAACCACTTGGTGGCATGCACCCACAGGACACAGCGCCCTCCAGCTTGTGCACGCACGCGTTTCATCTGTGAGGGTTTGAATCGTGGTCGTCACACCAGACGTATGCTGCGCACGGAGAAATTAGTCTGGCTGAAGAATTTGTTGCTCCAATCTCTCTCTCTCCTTTAAAAACGAAAATTTGGTGAAAACATGTTCGGAATTGCGTAGCCGTTGGATGCTCTCAGTCCGGACTGTTGATAACCGCGCAACTGGACTTGCCTCTCAGTCGTAAGTTTCAATTTTTAAACAAAAATCACACCAATTGCAAATCCTTCCATGGGAAATGGTTGCAGTGCACTCATAACGTTCATTTTACAATTAAATGCGGAATTTGGCTTTTGAGGAAATCAGTGTGTCATTGTGAAGATGGCCAGAAATTAACTTTACAATGTACCTAAATCTGTCAAAACTTCCGATCCCTCGAAATCGCTCTGAAATAAATTTTGAAAGAACAGTTTTTTTATTCGTCGTTCAGCTCCTTTTCCTATGGACACTGGAACACACCATCATTTGTTTATGTATTTTATAAATTCACCAACATTTATCTATACAGGTTTGCCTTTGACAAAGCGACTCCAGGCCAAAAAATTGAAAAACAATAAATAAGGACTGTAAGAATGAAATTTTATTTGGACATGAAATAATTGAAAACTTTGATGTGTGCCAGATATTTCTTACAAAATGTCTGTACTCCCAGGACTTGGCATGGTAGTAGATATTAATCAGATTTGGCAACACCCTTTTCTTCAAGTGAAAGAACAAATATGTGTTTTTGTAATTTTTAAAGTCAGCTTTTCAGCATATTTACTGTTGCAGGGCACGTAGGCCTAATCCATGCCACTGAACATAACAATACTTGATTAAACTTTTAGGTATAATAAAACGATTCGTTACTTTGCTCAGTTTCCCCAAAACCATCAACAAAGAAACACACCTCACTTAGCGTTCAGAGTGTACGCAAATTAGACATCGTTGCTATGCTATTGTTAATAATCATTGCCCATGCGCACTTTGTTAATGAACGCCATTACCACCCCTGTCGTTCTAAGGGTGTACCCTTGTATTTAGGACAGAAATATGTCCGCCGATTAATAAAAGTTATACACACAAAATATTTTATATTAGAGGGTCCTGAGAGCCATGGAACTGAGGAATTGAAGAAATATGAGACTGAACCTCTTCAAGGCTTCCAATTCTGAGCAATTTGGATGCAATTGGGTTTGAAAGTGGCACTATTTGATCCATTTTGCCGAGGGATGGTTTTCAAAATGGCTACTTTTCTGGACAGGGACATTTTCTTCATTTTAGGGGTGGTCTGCTTCTGGTGAAAATTTCTCAAAAATTAATTGGTCAAACCCCCGAAAACTTTCCTGTGCAGCCTGAACACCTGTGAGAGTTGTGAGTATTTTTAAAATATTTGTGAAGTATGGGGATTTATCACTGCTGTCTATGGGAATTTATTTTTAGTGGTGCACCCCTAAATCACTCGCACTCATCTTGGAATGGCATATGAGTCTACTGTAACGGGATGAAGCCATTGTGTTCTTGCACGTACGAATTCGAAATTTCAAGGCAAACTAGCCACAATCTCGTATGCTACGTTTGACCGCTGAATTCGTGTTCTGTGGGACAATGTAGGGAATAAGAACCAGTCAAAGACTTATTTCACGGTGCGGGGGTTCCCGACAAGAGAAATAGTCGCGGAGTAATAATTGTTACCTAGAAGCTAATAGTCATTATTCGGACGCTACTTTTCTTCTGGGCCTGAGTGAGGTTGTTACTACTGACATGCCAAAATCCGGAACGCCCTCGATTCAGCAAAACTGACTGATCAGTGCGGGAAATTTTCTCTTCATCTGCTGGACAAAAAGACTGAAGCCCAGACCACATGACGTGTGTAGTCTATGTGAAAGATAGGCGCTCTTTGCACGGAGTAGATAGCGATCGACACTCACACTACATGACGCGCGGCAGGATTTGGGAGTGATTTGCACGGGAATTTCCCGAATCAATCGTGCTGGGTATAAAAGTCACGCCAGCAAATGTGCAACACTCATTCGCGGGTGGTCTTTGCCTTACTAGGACACTAGTGATGGCCCGCTTCGCGAATGCTGAAGTGAATGCGATGTAAACCGACGTAACCACTGTTTTCAGAAACTGTGAATTATGGTGACTCCGCGACGGATGTTTGTAATTGTGCAGACATTGAGTCGATCTGCATTCTACCTACCGGTATACTGGGTACCCCGCAACACGGAAAATTGAAGGGTGGCTGCAATGGCTGACGGCAGCGCAATGCACCGCACCGGAGACCGTAAGTTAAGTCGTTGATGTCCTTACGCGTAGGCCTACCAACTTGCTGAGAAACCCAAGCAACTAAACTAAAAAGCTCACAAATTGAAAAGCAGTGGTCTTGCCCAGGTTGTCTACTTCTCTAGTGCCCAGAGAACGGCAAAATATATGCACTGATCCGGTCATGGCCATACATTAGAATGCATGGTAGCCTCGGTTCCACTAGAAAGAAACTTCGGATGATTGGTCCACAGTCAGAAAAAGTGAGAAAAAACACTTGTTTCATCTGATGAAACAGGAAGCACGCATTTTACAAATGACTACAACATCCATGAAAAAAACCCTTAATGGCCAAAATACATACTATTAAGAAATCAGAAAAATTAGGAAAGTAGCATGTTGTAAGCAAAAGGCATAACTGGCGCAGAGCGTGTAATTTTTCTACCATCAATAAAATATGATGAGGATGACACTTTGTCTGTATATAGAAATGGATGGTGTGCGGTATAAACCCCGAATTCGAAAAGACTGAGGTATTTCTCATGGTAGAAACCAGTAGAAAAGAAACATAACATCTTGATTCATTCGATTGACTACATTTTTTGTCACATTAAATCATAAGATTAAATTAAAAATACCAGAGAAACCGTAAAGGATCAACAAACTCTTTCGAAATCACACATTAAGCACACACATAATCACAATTCTTCTGTTTGAGTTGCTTCAGAAATTCAGAAACTATTTAGACTGGAACCAGAAAATTTCATATGTTGGAGTACATTTTTTCATGATTGAGCACCGCGAAAATTTGAAATTCTTCTTCCACTGTCTGTTCTAGGAATATAAACTCTGGTATTTCTGATTTGGTGACAATGTGTTTCAATGACTTGGGTAAAAACATCACTTAGATATTTTTGTACTTTGTCGGTTAAAACGTTCAAAGTCATAGTATTTACATGGATATCTCTTCCTGCTTGAAGAGTATTCCATCCCAATTCGCTTCGCACTTCTGATACTTAAGTTCTAGATGATGAATCCTTTTCGAAAAGTTTGTCCACCTCCATTCATAATTTCATCAAGCCTTTGCATCTTTCTTTGGCATTCTTTCTTTTGCATTCTTTCGTTTTTATTACAACAAAAAGCAGTATATCTGTCGTTTTGTTTGTATTTGTTTGACATGTGCGGTATACCCTTAAATTCTGTTTTCAACTTGCCATGAAAGTCGGTCCTTAGAATTAATGCAGTTGATTAAAAGAAGCTCAATAATCTCGATCAATTAAACTGATTATATTTTACCTTACGTCCCTCTGTCCCGCGTTTTAGTCATAATGAGTACATTTTCATCCATTTTACTCTGTTTGCACACCATTTGCACTCCAAACTGGTTGCCATGGATCCCGTGACGGCTTTGCTATTGATTTTCTTGGCTCCAAATGTGTACATTGTCATCCGAGGAAAACTGAAATGTGGGCTTCGTAACATAGGTTTTAAAAGATGCGTGACTTTCAAACTGATTTTCATTTAACCAAGTTATTAAAGGCGTATTTTGAGAAATCCTTTTCAGACGTAAAAGCATATGTACGGAGCTTATTATGATGGGGTGCGTACTTTTTTGACCCCTGTTAATAAAGTTTGGTCGGTCATGTTTCATGATGCATTTTCTAGCTCTTAGTATAGAGCACGGAAGTCTGCATCCCAGAAATAGCATTACTGAATAACATCCTACCCGTTTATTTTTTTATAAGCTTGGGGTTTGGTATACGCTGTCATTTCATATCTTGTCTGAAGATACATTGTTTCTGGTAGTGCATCATACCTAGACAACGGCTCTGTGTGTTGTACCCTGAATGTCCCTGACGACATTGGACCGGTCTGTTTCCTTTGGCTTACACCTTATCAGCTATGACCTCTTGCATGTGTTGCATGATTATTTTTATTCGACAAACTCTTAGTAGGGGTATTTCCAATCAATGTATTTATTTGTGCATAGTTCGTAGCTTCCTTGAGATGAACTCAAATTGTCATGATTTAACTACCGTATACAGTAGTTACAAGCTGCATACGCATTCCATCGCGCACCATTTCAGAGTTCAGAGTTCCCGATATGATAAATAGGTTGTGATTATTCAAAGTTTGTGTCTTTCATATTTCACATTTGAATTATTCACTATGGAAAACAGAAACCGAGTGCATATTATCTGGCACCATAAAGGAGTTTCGGCCCTTTGAATTGAGTAATCTTACGTACTTGAGTCATGTGAGCGTGCCTTCATTGCAACATATAATAAGCATACCCATGTACAAACAGGTTTGCTAACAGAAAACCAAAACAAAACAAAAACCCGAAAATGCACAAACGAAGACACCATGACTTGTTGACGCACACAGTCCTTGGCAACGTCTGAGCTTGGACTATCTTTGCCATATTTCTTTTCTTTCATTCATTTCTTTCTCTGGGACTAACTAGACTATATACTTAGCAGCAGTTCTCTTTGTATCCAATGGCTCTGTATCCTTGACGACAGTCAATAGCTCTTTCATTTGTAAACCTATTGATTAACTTCCACCTTAGCAACGAACCCCAGCTCTTTTTGTTCTTTTCCGTGGAAGAAGTCGTGTCACGTTTCGCACAACATCCTATATTAGTCAACACTGACACTAGCAGTAGTCTGGGTCCTTGTACTTTGTTACTCCTAAAGTTGCGTGCTTAGATAAAATCCCACTAGCATGCAATATCGCGCACCTTCAAGTAGTTCCGGCTAAACTTTGTGGACTTTATTATATGGCCATGTGTCATTGCAATGACGTTACAAGTACCCCTTCTTTATCGGCAATATGAGAAAATCAAAGTCGACGAAGATTGTTGCACTAGATATGGGTTATTAGTTATTGGTAGAACTACGTTGTCACGATTATTGTTGGTCGTAAAATAAAGGATAGCTTCACCCGCCAGAAATCCAACCAGCAATTTACGGCCACACTTGATATTCTACGGTTAAGGCCGTCGTCGAAGGCGTTGCTGGAAGTATTTGACCGTGATTGACACCCTTCTAATGTTAATTAAAGATCTTCCTAATTAATTTCGACAAAAATGCAATCGTCAGATAAAGATTGCCATTATGTTATCGTTACGTCGGGTCTGTGTTGGTTCAGTTTGAATAGCATCCCCACTTGTAGAGCCTCTTGTGCTAGAAAAAGAAAAAACATTGGACTTTGTTTCTCTATTTCCTTAGGCAAATTTGGGTTTACAGCTACTTTTCAAATTCGTAGAGACACCCGTGAATGCAGTGGGGATGTAAACATGTTAAAAACACCGTCGTCGATCACCTCTTTCATAAGAAATACACGCTAAAATAATAATAATAATTCCAATCCTGCCCATAGAGCAAGATGTTTTCGTTGCTCAAACCTTAAGCTTAGATTTCCCTGTTTACCAATTATTTTAAGCTGTTACTTCGCGGGCAAATTCTGTGGGTATGGCTCTTATTTCTCACCCTGTTTTTGCATAAGGGCAATATGCATGTTACCAGTTTGAAACTGTGCTTTTATGAACTGGCTTAAGAGAATGGACGCGAGGGCATTAGTTGCGTCAGTCGAACAGTGGTCGAAAATATTTATTCCCATTCGTAAATTTTTGTTGTACAGTTTCGTTTTCATTTCCCCGAACACCCCCGTCCATTTTATGGTATATCCTTCTGCAAGCTGTCCAGAAAAATCTCCACACATGGACTTGGCGCTCGCGTGGCGTGTTCTGCGTGCCACGTCGTGCGCTGATTTTGAGCAAGGAATGGATTAAAGTATATCCAGATGCCAGAGCATTTTTTTACGCAGGGGGAATTATTGACCTCAGTGGGGATTATCAAATGTTAACACACGGACACGTTGTGCGCTGTTGAATAGGGAAACTGGGGTATTTATGAATGATTGATAAGTTTGTTTTATGTTTGTAATTGTATGTGTTCAGTCGACTAGGATGAAAAAGTAATGATTCCAAAACGAGTCGAAGACCTTCTGAATTTGTCGGTAGATTTAATCATGTAGGAGACGGTGTCTCTAAACTGTTTTAGGAAATAGAAAAGACTGAAGACTAAAAATAGTGTATTGCTTTTATGAAAATATCAAGGGATTGGGGAAAAGAGATAAAAACCTACTCGCTCTATATTGATAATAATCTACACAGCTGGCAATGGACAAGTTGGCAATTGGGAGGTTATCTTTGTCACCATTTTTAAAATCTTACGCAGACGGATCTTTTGGACAGAGGTTACCACCCCTATACATCTACCTTAAGAGGGTTCTTGACAAGTATCCGGAAGGTGGACAAATATTAAAGGTAAATTTTGGGGCTTTTCAATAACTCGAGGATTTTCAAGTTATGACATCAGACTTAAAATCAAACTTGATTACATATAAGCGAGCAGCCTCATTCCTATAACACTGATTTAATTTTTTCTATCAAAATCTTTTGGATGTTCTTAATAAATGTTTTCCAAGTACGAAAACACATTATACTTACTCATGGAATATGGAACAAATTTTTCATGTCGAAGACCGGCGCTGTACAAAAAACAGTTTTTTTTAGGGTGGAGGGTAGTTAAAAGACTATCTTTCCGGAAATAAAACATGTCTATGAGAGGAAAAAGAGTAGGTTGGTCTTAACATCATTGCTTGCAGGAGCTTGTACAGAATGCCGACGATGCAAAGGCGCAGAATGTGGTGTTCCTCTACGACAAGTCCGAGCATCCCCGTCAGAGACTTTGGTCAAACGCTCTGGCAGACTTCCAGGGCCCTGCACTGTTCGCCTACAACGATGCTTCCTTCACCCCGGAAGACTGGGATAACATCCAACATCCTGATCAGAGTGGCAAGCGTAAGGACCCAACGAAGATTGGACGGTTCGGGCTTGGTTTCATCTCTGTTTTCCATCTCACAGGTGGGATGTGTGAAATGCATGAAAACTGCACTGAGCTCTATGATAATAGAAATTTCGCCGTTCCATTGAAATATCATCAATCATCGTTAATGACACCAAGAAAAGACAAGAAACTTTGAGATCTGTAACATCGGCTTGGGCATATTAGTAATTTTTTGGCAAGGGAAACATTCATGATACTTCAACAGTAAAAATTTGAATAATAAAATTATGATTATGCCATTCAATATGTTTGGAAGCCATTTAAGACTACATTTACCTAAACTTCTAGTTAGTTCTTTATCCTTATGTGTGTGTTATCAAAGTCGGCAGTGAAGTGACTTTGGCCCCTGACACCAATTCTTTGGAATTTTCCTTCCAGATATGCCTTGCATCCTCAGTGGCAGCCAAATTGGATACCTTGATCCACTGGAAGAGCACTTCACCTTTGATCCTTACACCAACACAAGGTACATGGGAGAACGTGGTAAGAAGTGGACATTGTCTGCTGAATTGTTGAGAGATTTTCCCGATCAGTTCTCTCCATTCCTCTCAGAATTGTTTTCATGCAACGAAGCTACGTTTGAAAATGGTACATTTGCTGGTACCGTCTTTCGCTTTCCGTTACGCAAAAAGCCATCGAAACTGAGTTCGTCAGTGTTCCAAGATGAACATCGAGTCCAAGAACTTTTTGACTCCTTCCAGATAGATTCCGAGCTGTCTCTGCTCTTCTTGAAGAATGTTGAGTCTATTGCTGCCTATGAAAAGTGTCAAAGTCAGGAGCATCCGAGACTTGTGTTTAAGGTTCATATCCGCCCGGAAGACCGTCAACAAGTGCATTTGAACATGCAGACTTTCTTGACTAAGGTTCCAGAACGACAAGATTTTCACATTCTTACTTGTCTTCACATAGAGAGTCAGCTTGGACCACAAGCAACTCAGAATGTCAGCAGCTTCATGCTTTTAAACGCCTTGAAGAATAACAACATACCAGGTGTTCTCAAAGCTCTAATCGACGACGAGGAGTTGAGGTTTCTGCCTTGGATGGGGATGTCTTTCCGGATGCAGTCAACCAGCAAGAAAAGCACCGAGGAGCGGCACGGTCGTGTATTCTGCTTCCTGCCGTTACCAGACAGTGAGACGTCTGGCCTACCTGTCAGTGTGCACGGGTACTTTGGGCTCAGTGACAACCGTCGCAGCATCACATGGCCAGATCAAGAGTCTCAACATGACAAAAAAGCACAATGGAACAAGCTACTCATAACAGAAATGCTCCCTGATGTATACGCTCAGTTACTCTTAGCTGCGATCAGAAAGAGTCAAGAACAGCCAGAGTGCATGCCCCCCAGAGATGTGTACAAAGGGTGGCCTTGCAAGAAGGATGTTAAGACGGAATGGTTAGAGGGTGTCAGAAAATTCATCAGATCGCTGACGGATCAAGCCATTTTCCTCACTGACCAAGGATCTTGGGTGAAGTCAACTGACGTGTACATCAACACGAGAAACGATGATTTAATTTCAAAGGTATTGATGCAGAAGGAATGGCCAGTGGCACGACTGCCAGATCATGTCCTGGAATCTCTTGATTGGGCAGATGTTCCCTACCGGCCAGTCACACCAGCTATTCTAAGAAACTGCGTTCGGGGCGACCTTTTGCAGTTCCTCACACGCGATGAGAAGCTCCAGCTTCTAGAGTATGTCACAAGCGACTGCACCACTGACCTGGAAGGCCTATACCTACTCCCTTTAGCCAGTGGCACATTTATATCGTTTGGTCGGAATTCGCCAACAGTGTTCATCGCAACCGAGCACAACCCCAGTGCACTTATTCCTAATGGAGAAGGAAGGTTTGCCGCCCATGACATGCCCGCCGTCTTGACAGATTCCCCATTGCAGTCATGTACTCAGCTGAAGACACTAGACATCACAGATGTTGCACCACTGGTGCTGGAAATGTTGCCAGACCAGTGGAGCAACTTCTCGGGAAATGACATTCTGCCATGGTCCCCGGGTTTCAACCAACATCCGCCATCTGAGTGGTTGGCAATTATCTGGGAATGGCTGGCGAGCAATCACATGCAGCTGCCTCTCACTGACTTTAGGAACATGCCACTTATACCCATGCCAGGCGATCGCATGGCAAGACTGAGAGAAAACGGACTGATATTTAAAATGCAGCAATCGACACCAGATCCAGCATGCCTTTCAGAAGATGTCTGTTGGTTTCTTGAGACAGTTGGCGCAGTTGTTGTTCGTCATGAGCTCCCTTCCTGTGTTGCTCATCACCCAGATCTCAACGGCTTCGTCAAGGCCCCAACCCCCAAAGGTGTAATGACCATTCTGGAGACAATGAGTCGAAAACACAGCATCCAACACATCTGTGACGCTGTGGAGAGTATGTCCGCAGGCGCCAAGGACGAGTTACGAGGTTTGCTCGCCCAACCTCAATGGGGGCCGACATATCACCAAAGGGAAATACTAAGACAGTTACCGCTGTTTGTTGCGAGCTCTGAAGATTACGTGTCACCTGAAAGCTGTGAAGCAGCGGTTCAGTCCGACTACTTTGGCTTACCAATCCCTTCTTTAAGGGATGGTGCAAAGTATATCCTTCTAAGAAACATCAGTGATAACCTTGCGTTAACGTTAGACGTCCGCAACCTGTCCATTGAGCAGCTGCTCGCCCAGAATGTTCTACCCGCAGTGGCTGATAAATTCTACAGTTCCGAGGCATCAGTTAAGATCATGACTTGGGTGCTCGAGAGGCCTCAATTCGATAATCTCGTCAGGGAAGTTGAGTTTATACCTAAAGCAACAGCACCCCGACAGCTGTCTCGTCCTAAGGATCTGTTCGAACCTACTACCACACTTCAGGTGCTATTTAGAGATCAGGATGTCTTTCCCACTGGTGCTTACGCAGAGAGGACACAGCTCACGTTCTTAAAACGTGTCGGTTTGAAGAATCAGTCCGACGTTACAGCTGTGGATATATTAGACGTTGCAGACCAACTGTCCGAAACCCAAGACACGGGCCAAGCAGATTATGAAAGGGGAAAGGCCCTACTGGAGCACATCAACCACAACCCACATGTCCTACTTGAAAGCGTTGCAAGAAATCACACAGATGGTCCATTGCACACGTTCCTCGAGAATCTTTGTTGGGTTCCATGTGAAGATTCACCACCGCCAGACTATCCTATCTCTGCTGGATGGAAGGGAAATTCAACAACTCTGTACTCGCCAAAGTGTGTCGGGATGATTGAGTCAGCCTTACTTTATGGTTCAGTGCTGCCACTTGTCTTCCTTCAAAACACGAGAGAGGACATACTGCGTGCATTCGGTTGGAGTAAAAATCCAAACCCAAACGACCGTCGAGACATCGAATCGGTCGTACGACATCTGAAAAATATTGCCAACTCTTTTCAGTCTTCTCAGGAGCTGTATTCATTTACTCGTTCGGTTTCGTTGATTTACAAGTTCCTGGGCGGAGCATCGGACACAGACCTTGACGAAATCTTCGAAGTCTACATGAATGGGTTTCAGCCATGGATATGGCATGGCTCAGGATTTACCACGCCAGACAAAATAGCACTGAGCAGTGGCAACCTTGGCGTCAGTTTGGTACCCTATCTGCATATCGTACCCAAAGATATGCAGAAGCATAGAGCTTTACTTTCCAGCAGGGGCGTCCAAAAAACGTTTCAGGAAAAAGAACTTAATACAGTTCTTCATTGTGTGCAGCAGAAAAATCAAACCAAGCAGATTCCAAGCAAAGAAGACTATCAAACTGATTTGAATCTGGTCTGCAATATCTTGAGGTACATCGTTGATCTGGTTGATTTTAATACTCAGACGTCAAGGATCTTAGTGCCATGTAGAATGGTAAAAGGTGAGAGGCGCATTAAAATGGTATCGGCTCCAGAATGCTTATATGTAGATGAAGAGAGACTAGCCCATCAGCTCTATGATGAAGAGACCCAGGAAGAGTTCGATAAGCCAGTCATCCACGAGTCTGTATCAAACGATTTAGCTCAGCGCTTGGGATTACTTCCTCTCAGCCACTTTCTCGCCCCTGTGGATGAAGTAGAATATGATATGGCGGGCCCTCATGAGACGACAGTCAACGCTATCAAGCGAAATCTGGACATGTACAAAAATGATGTAGACATATTCAAAGAGTTGATACAGAATGCTGATGATGCGGGTGCGACGGAGGTGAAATTCCTGCTTGATTGGCGCAGAAATGAGCAAACTGCTTACAACCTTCTCGGTGACGGGATGAAGGCATGCCACGGTCCGGCTCTCTGGGCTTACAACGACGCCCGTTTCTCAAAAGACGATATCAAGAACATCTGTAGTATAGCTGCTCAAAGCAAAAAGCATCAGTTGGACAAAGTTGGACGATTTGGTTTGGGATTTACATCAGTCTACCATCTGACAGATGTTCCTAGTGTCGTCAGTGGCCCCTATGTCTTGATCTGTGATCCGAGAACAATTCATCTTGGATCACGAGTGAAGCCAGGACAGCCGGGAATCAAGTTGGATTTGACAAATGACCGGCATCGTAGGACGCTGAAGAGTTACCCAAACCAGTTCCAACCTTACAATGGCATTTTCGGCTGTGACCTCAAGGCCTCAACCAAAGGCTACGACCATACACTGTTTCGGTTACCACTGCGTACGGCATTCGGAGCAGATAGCCAGAACCCTAATCAGCTTTCGGACTTTATTTGTGACTCTAGGGAGAGGGTTTTCCCATTGATAAAGTCCCTAAAGGAATCTTCAGCTACTTTGTTGCTTTTCACTCAGAACGTGGTGAAAGTTAGTCTTCAGGAGATGTGGGAAAATGATACTGAACTGGATAACATTATATCTGTCACAGTTTGCAGAGTTCAGCAAATGCCCCGCTCAATATCAGTGACTGCTAGTGAAGAAAGTGACGTGGCAGTAGAACGCAATTTACTCAGGGCGACATCAGTATGCATGAACGACCCAGCCTCACCTCTGCCAAAAACAACCATGATCCTGAAGATCACCCAGAAGTTTGGAGGACGGGGTGAAAATGGTGAGACTGCAGAGACAATCAAAGACTGGAAATTCATCACAAGTTCCTGCATGGCAAAGGGGAAGATTTCAGATTTAGCCCAAACTCATGAAGGGCAGAAAGCAGCAGTTTTGCCTTGCGGCGGAATCGCTGCCCAATTAGTTGAAAGTGATAAAGGCTCTCTGAAACTTGAGCCTGTAAAAGGAAGTGCTTTCAGTTACCTGCCACTCAATGTTTTGACGGACTTGCCCTTCCATGTGAACGGCAATTTCTTACTGCAGCCAAATCGTCGGCAGTTGTGGGGTAAATCCTCGTCTGGAACGGAAGAATTTGAGGTTCGTTGGAATTGCTGCTTCATGGAGTCGGTATTGCGCGATTCGTTGCTGAATTTACTCCAAGATCTACAAACGTTGCAAGAACAGAACATCATAGATGCTCGTAATTTCCAGAGTCTCTGGCCAAAGAGGAAGGCATGCGACAGCAATTTCCACCCGTTGGTGGATTCCTTCTATCAATGTATTGGGAGAGAAAACAGCGCCCCGGCAGTGATTTTCAATGAAGGTCGATGGTTGACGGTTCATGACTGTTTTTTCACCGACTGGACTGCTACTGATTCTGAAAGCTTGAAATGTAGCGTCACGGCCCTGCTTGCCAAGAATCAACATCCGAACAGATGGGTGGAGCTGGAAACAGATGTTATCAGTAGCATCTTCGAAGCTGGTGCAAACAAATGCTTTGATAAAAACACCTTTAGTGTCGAGCGATTCCTGCGAAAGGTCTTTTTTCCAGCTCTTGTAAATGGTGAACATGTTGAGCCCAAACACCTCAAGGAAATAATCCTGCATGTGCTGGATCTCCGTCTGCCTGGAAGGAATGTTACAATGTATGATGAAGAGTTGAAGAAGACAAAATGTGTGCCTGCCTCACCAAACGGCGACAAACTTTTGTCTCCTAACCAGTTGGTGAATCCCTGTACGTCAATAGCAACACTCTACAGCGAGGAAGACTGCCGGTTTCCACATGGCACTGAATTTCGCTTACAGGCACGCCTTGTGTCCTTGACCCAGCTTGGCATGGCATCGGATGACTTGTCTTGGGAAGACATATGTGAACGAGCTGAGTCAATGCTGAACGGTGATCAGACCGGAGGGAGGAGTGCAGTGCTGCTGAAGCTGATTAGTGGAAAGCTCAAAAACTCTGACCAACCCTCGTCAGTCCAGAAGCAGCGAATCTTAATGGCAAATATTCTCCCTGTGCTGAAAAAGCCTTGTGACTACCCAATCAAATGGTTCAGCTGTGACGATGAGTTTATGTCTGCCGATGGACTCTACGCATCCTGCCGCAAAGATTTATTGGGATCTGTTCAGCCACTTTTGGACGACGAGAGACTTGGCCCAGAAGCGTTAAGTCCTCGAATCAAGGATTTCCTAGGCATCCATGCAAAAGAAATCAAAGTCACGGATGTCATACAACAACTGACAGTGCTTATGTCCTCTGAGATCGTGCCACAAACATCGTCAGTCGTGTCTGGCATATACGCCTTCCTGCAGCGTACACTCTGTGATGTGAATTCTGGATTACAGTTTGTTTCACCCCGCGTAACAGTAAGAGAAAAACATCGTGCTATATTTGACAAGCTTTGCACTCTTGGGTTTGTCTTATGCGGTGGGTCGTTTCGAGAATGCAAACAACTGGCTTTCGATTACAGTGCCCGAAGTGGACCGTATTTGTTTGGAGTTCCTCTTGAACTGAGAGAGTTCAGGAATCTGCTGAAGCTTTGTGGGGTGAGAGAAAATTTTGAGGTGAAAGACTACCTTCAAACTCTGGAACTGTTGAAGGCAAAGTATGGAGACAGCCCACTTCAAGAACCTGATCTTAAAACTGCAAAAGAAATGATATCTGAAATTGTTTCAAAGTCAAAATATGATCCAGAAGAAACCAAAAACAGCTTGAAGGATGTCAATATCTTCATCCCTGACAATTGCAGCATCCTGCGAACACCGTCAGAACTAACTTTCAATGACGTCGACTGGGAAGGAAATTGGGGAAGCAGTATCTACACACATCCAGACATCTCCTACAATCACGCTAAAGTCTTTCACATCATCACACAGAGAGAAAGGCAGCTTGCAACATGTTCTTCATCCAGCGGTTTCGAAATGGATTTTGGGCAATATGAAGAACTCACAGATCGTCTGAGTGGTATTCTCAGATCCTATCCTAATGTTTCTGACGTCTTCAAAGAGCTGCTTCAAAATGCGGATGATGCCGGCGCCACAGAAATACATTTCGTGTACGATCCTCGCAGTCATCAGTCAAAGAAAGTGGTATCAGACTCTTGGGCTCCTGTACAACAACTACCATCTTTGTGTGTTTACAACGACAGACCTTTCACTGAAGCAGACATCAAGGGAATTCAGAAGGTAGGAGTGGGAGGGAAGAGAGATGACATCGCAACAACTGGGAAATTTGGTATTGGTTTCAATGCCGTTTACCATCTGACAGATTGCCCAAGTTTCTTGAGCAACGGCGACACGTTGTGTGTGTTTGACCCCCTACTGAAGTATGTACACGAGACTAATAAAATATCCCCTGGCAAGAGGTTTTCAACGAACGAGGTGTTCAGAGAATTGTATCCAGACATGTTGAGTGGATATCTGGAGGACATAGATGCATTTTTCGAGAAGAAGGGGACGGTGTTCCGCTTTCCCCTTCGAAAAGAGGCATCTGTAATTTCGAGGGAAGTTTACACCCCGTCATCTGTGCATAAACTGTTAGATGATTTCCAGAAGGTGTCCCAAGATGCTCTACTCTTTCTGAACAACATCAACACTATCACTATTTCCCATGTTGGCGAGGATACAGGTCATCTTCTTCAACGGTACAAAATCAATGCCAAGTTAGCAGACGAAGACTATCAAGGACGCATGAAACTTGTCGACCACTTGAAGCTGTTCAAGGAGCTCCCGTGTCAGGGAATTGAGCCTATGTCATGTGTCTACAGTGTTGTGACGAAGGATTCAACAGGTACTATGAAGTCTTGGTTGATTTCCCAAATGCTGGGTTTTAAAGATCTTGATATCAATATGCAAGAGTTGTCTAGTGCGGCAAGTCTGAAGAAGCCTCTGCCAAGAGGGGGAGTGGCGGCATTGATGAATGACAGCAATAAAGAAGAAACCAGGGGTGCGGAATATAAAGCTTACTGCTTTCTGCCACTGCCGATATACACAGAGTTACCCGTGCATGTCAATGGGACATTTGAGTTAGACGCTGCAAGAAAGAGTCTTCAGAAGGGTGATGCTTATGCTGGAGTTTTGGAAAGTTCGAAGGACAGCCTTATCCACAGATGGAACAGTTTGCTAGTACAACACGTGATTGCTCCGGCATATGCTGAATTGATCAAACACGCGGGCAGAAACATGCTTGGAGAGGTCAAAGCGAAGAAGTCGTATAAAGAACAGCTGATTCCATACGATAACATCTTCCCTAAGAATTTGGAGGTATTACGTGGGGAATGGCGTCTTTTGGCTGAGGCAACACTGTGCTACATTGGTAAGAACGAGCTAGAGGTCCTGCCTGTGGTGAGACTGTCTGACAAGATTAGCTGGCACCATCCGAGCAGTGACACGAGTCTGGCGTTTTTCGATGGTTTGGATGAAGGCGATTCCAGTGTGTCCAAGAAGGCAGAAATGTCGAACCAGTCAGGTACCTCAGCCTTACTGCGTCCATTTCTTCTCAACGTTGGCTTTAATCTGTTAGTCAGCTCCTCAGAACTATGCCGGGCATTTCAAGCCTGCAATGTTCAAGCTACGTTCGTATCTCCGGGGGCTGTTGTGCGTCACCTATTATCTGAGTCAGTAATCACACCAGATTTGCCAGCTCCACTGGCGAAGACCGCATACAAAAATTTTAAAACGCTCAGCGCGGTGCTCGAATATTGCCTTAGTGGTGTTACGAAGCCCCTGGACCTTCGCGGCCTCCCACTTCAGCTTGCGAATGATGATTCTCTAAGTCAGTTTACTACTGAAGATGGGCTGTACGTGACAAGACATTGGATGTTGCTGCCTACCCTCAGTGGCATGTTCCTCCACAGAAATCTTGTGACCTTGTGTTCTGATTGGTTTGA
Source organism: Acanthaster planci (assembly GCF_054643075.1). Lineage (NCBI taxonomy): Eukaryota > Metazoa > Echinodermata > Asteroidea > Valvatida > Acanthasteridae > Acanthaster > Acanthaster planci. Next base: position 10,854,860 of record NC_141794.1, on the reverse strand, counting down.
GAAGAACGGCATTTCGAATGAGGCTTTTACTAGTGGATTATTCAAGAGGTTTACCATGGTTGAGTTAGGCAGGTACTTGGAAGAGCAACTTCCACAGGAATGGCGAGGATGCAATCTGCATGTAGAATGGAAGCCTAAAAAGAAAGGTCACCCGTCAAAAACTTGGTTGAAAGACTTGTGGGGGTTCATATGCAGTGAGACGGCCAAAGAGAAACCACAGCAGTCCCTCCAACCTATCGAGAACTGGCCAATATTTCCTACAACTGTTGGAAAATTGGTGCCGCCCACCAAATCAAAGACGATCTTGTTCCTCCACAGTTTAGGTACTGATACGTTTGGATTTGGGCTAAAGTTGGCTGGAGTACTTCGCAAACTAGGTCTGCCGGAAATTGCGAAGGAGCGAATGTGCCACGGAAATACACCTGAAGAGCTTACTGCGATACTTGAAGAGTATTTAACGTTGCCAAAGTCACACGGAGACGTAGCCAATGTAATCCTTTTCATGTCAGAAACAGGTGTCTCAATCGGTGACCTTGAACCCGCAGAATGTAACACCTTGTTGCATTACTTCCAGGAAGGACTCAGCGATAAGATGTCGTCACCTCACAATATCAAGACAATCAAAACGCTCCCGATTTTCAAGCTCCTTGGAGAAAAAAAGACCATAGACATTCAGCTTCACCGACATTACCACACTGTTGAAGGATACAACATGTTGATGGAGGAAGCAGCTATCTGGATGGATAACATGAACTGTGTTTTCCTCGAAGCTCGTCCTGCCTTGACTCTGATCTACAAAGAACTTGGAATATCGCCCATCACACACGCTGACATCTACTTGAAGTACATTCTTCCAAGTTTTCATCTGCTCACAGAGAAGGCAAGAATCGGACATGTCGTACACATCAGGGACAAAATCCTGTATCTGACTTCACTGGAAGACAGAGAAGCGATTATTAATCGCCTTACTCATATTCCGTTCATTCGTGATCAGTCAAATACCCTTCAACCTGCAAGTCATTTCTATGACCCACGAAACCCGGTCTTTAAGGCGATGGTCGATCCCGAGATGTTGCTGCCCGAGCTACCGGAGCTTATGGCGCCTCAAATGAGAGATTTCCTTGAAGAATTAGGTCTACATACCGTTGTAAACCCCGATGATTTCATTGGATTTGCGCGAAAAACAGAAACAAGAGCCAGACGCATCACAGATAAAAATCAGCTGCAAGGGCTGTGGGACAATGCAAGACTTCTGAAGAATGAACTTGATTCCAATTCTAATCTGCATGATCAAAGTACTCTGAGAATTATTGGCAAGATCAAGTTTATTCCTTCCGTCCCAGTTAAGTCCGAACTCCTCGATATTTGCCCCGCCTACTCCGAATCAAACTTTACATTTCAGGGCTCGCAGGCCTTTATTGCATTCCATGGGTCAGTTGCATCACAGTACATGGAACTTGTGTGGTCGGCTTGCGATATATTGCCAGATTGGGCCCTGCCTGTCGCAGGAAACAGACATATTGAGAAAACAGCACCGACAGTTACCGTTCATGGTTGTCTTGGCGTTGTATCAGAGGAGTGCGGGATCATGGAGAAGGTGTTGTCCCACACGAAGCTAATATGCGAGCGCATGGAAAAGAAGAACGCAATTCACAAGGAGGACACGTTACCAACGGAAGTGAGGGAAGAAGCTACCCAAGTCATGCACAAAATATTTGAACACTTGACAAACCACTTGCGTGAGTACAAGGGAAACATTAAGCAGTGTTTATTGAACACTCCAATATGCCCAGTACAAGACGGTCGTATCTTTGTCAGAGGAGATCAACTGGTGTTTGACTTTCAAGACATTAAAGAAGTGGTCCTAAAACCCTACCTGTACAAAGCACCATGGGCGTTTGGGAGATTCGGTGATATTTTCAAAATGCTTGGGGCACAACAGGAATGTTCCTTTGATCAACTCGCTGGAGTCCTTACTGCTTTAAGGAGTGATTGCAAGAAAGAGAAGGGCAAATTGAATCCAAATCAACAGAGAACTGCTGAGTGTGCCGTTAGGAGCATTTTTAGATTGTTGCGAAGCCAAAAAAGTAACTGTCAGATTTCAGTTTCCAAGCTGTATCTACCCACTGTAGATTGGATCTTGGAGGAGGCGCATCAACTGTACTATGCAGATTCCGACCAACTGCAGCAACTGGACTTGGCTTCCACTGGAAGTAGGAAGTTCATTCTCCCATTGAAAAGTTGCGGATTTATTTGCAAAAATGAAATAGTTCTATTTGACTATCTCCCGCAATGGCTGCGCCCTAAATTTCTAAAAGACGAGTTGGAGGAGAAGCCGTGTGACTCCAACACAAACTGCAAAGATGGGCAAGATTGTCGATACCTGACACATATCAAGCGCATGGTAAACTCCGAAGAGATGACGGAAGTGTTGCTAAGACTGTATCAACACCAGCTGAAAGAAAAGGAATTATGCGAGGAGGATGTCAAACGCATTGAGGTGATGCAAAGTTTCAGCAACTTTTTCTGCCAGGCAAAATTGAAGCTTGGTTTCTACGACAATCACGGTAAATTAATTACTGAACAACAACATCCTCGTAAAGCCTTCTTTGACAAACACACAGGCTCAATACATCTGGAACACACGTGGCCATTGGATCGGCACATGAGTCGGACATTTAATCAAATTGCAGACTGTTGTAATGACCTTCTGGGTGGCTTATTGGACAAGGACCATGTAGCTTCTCTTCTATTGGCACTAGATTGCTCGTGTCCATCAGAGATGAACGCCGAACTGACAGAATGCGGGATTCCCCACTACGATGAAGAGCTACTGGGATTTCAGTATCAGCGGTATACACCTGGGACCATCATACCCCGTGATTTGCGCACTCTCCTCAATGATGACCCATTCAACCGTTTTGAAGAAGGTGAGATCGTTGGCTACAAGAGAATTCTTGATGAGCCAGCTACAGAAGGTGGAGTTACTCCACGAAGAAAGGGGAAAAGGTCAGCGTTATCACTTGCTGCATTGACCGATGAAGCAACTGAAGTTATTTACGCCATAATTATAAATCAAGTCGGCAAAAGTGAGGAGGGTAGTTTGCTAACCAAGCAATACGAGATTGATGTTGGACAGCGAGAACACATCAATGTTAGCGTGACAAGACTCTTTAAGTTTCTGAGTATGAGGGGAGAGGATGGCGGAGGACCGATAGGAAATACTCTTCCAGAAGACCCCCAGAGAGACAGAGAACAGATTGAGAGGGAAGTTAAGGAAGCCATGGCGCTGCCCAGAGAAGAGCGAAATGGAGTAATGCACCGTCTGTATCGTAAGTGGCATCCTGATAAGAACCCGGGTCAAGAGGAACGTACTACTGAGGCTTTTAAATTCCTCAAACAGGAGATAGATCGCTACGATTCGAAAAAACAGTACAGCCGCCATTACACCAAATGGGAATCAGAGGTTAATAGAGACAGGGAAGAAGCCAGGTGGTACCAACAGATGTACAATCAAAGTCGACGGAGGAGACGAAATAGAGCGAGCAACCGCTACGTGCCACCATCTTTCTCCAAAGAGATTCCAGACCCACGAAGTGCACGACTGTGGTTCCGTCAGGCTAAGGAGCACCTCGTCTCTGCTGAGAAGACGAGTCAACTAGGAGCCACCTGTCTACAGTGGACAGCTTTTCAGGTCCATCAAGTAGCAGAAGTGGCTCTGAAAGCAGCCCAGTTCAACCTAACTGGATGCCCGAACATTCACAGCAACAGTCTCAGTGAATTGGCAAGCGCAGTTTGCAAACATCGGTTTGTCGCTTCTTATGAGCTGACACAGGTAGCAAGCGAATTGGAACGTCTTAACTGTCGTTTTGACATGCCGCGCTACCCTGAAACTTGGGGCTCACAAACCAGTAGACAGGTATACCAAGGCTTCAGTGTAGAGGACGCCCTAAAACACTGCAATACGCTTCTTGGCCTTGTTCAGGTAATAATTGGAATAAAGGAGTTTTAAAATGCATTCTACCTTCGCCGGGGACGGAGTTCTACCATAATTATCAAAATACATATACTTCTAGTGGCATAAATTGTGTAGCGTTGTTGGAGCCCAAGTAGCAGAAGGTGAACCTTGTTTGGTTTTTTTCCATACATCATAAATAGAACATAAAGAAACTATGTTTTTACATAATAAAATAACAGATGATGAATGGTGGATACCAGACAGAAAGCAAAACGCTGGTTCGTGGTTCCTTGTTTGTTATAATAAAATCTATATGAGGCTGTAATTACTAAGTACAAAAGAGGGGTAAAGAGAGTAAGATAACTGAAGGGGCAGCTGAACATTAGAATTAAGCAAGAGTTTCCTTGTCATAACATCTTAGGAATGATGCAATTCTAGCCATACTAATCATAACTCGTTCTGTGAAACCTGTTTTTATAATTCTTATCTTTGGTGTGTGTATAAATATTTTGACATTTTTTTGGCAAGCTATAGCTACATTCTTTGGGGTTGTTTAATAGGATTTGCTTCATGAGATGTAATAAATACTATTGCATAGCATAGAGGTTAGAAAGATTATCACAGGATGTATATTAGGTAAACTTCGAAAATATATAAACATTTGGTGCAGCTAAAAGCAATAATAGCAATGTTTACACGGCTCATTGTCGTTTGTCGAAGAGTGAGGTACTGTTATTCCAAAATGTGTGGTAGTTTTGACGTTTTGATATTAGGTTTGTGGTATTTTTAGACATTATCTATATTAACTGTATGTCTGTTGTTCCTTTTACTGGCACAACGTTTAATAAGCGACTGTTCAATTCCTGGAACAGTAGTGAAAACTGAAAACTACCACTTATTTTGGGCATTCAAGTTTCTTGAGAGTATTAGTTGCAGCCACGTGTTCAAGTCTGTGAGACGTTTGCATAATTTGTGCTTAAAATGTACAGGTCTCTCTGAGGTCAAACTGATGCGCATGTATTAAGCTACGTAGTCTCTATCGCGGAGGATTAATTAGGAACTCGTTTCACTGAATGAAACATGGTGAGACTCAGCGATACATATTTTTCACGTTTGTTTTTATATATCCTTATTTCAGGCCCTATTGATTTCAATCGCACAGGATGTGTTTAAATGTAGCTCTTGCAACGTTATCTTCATTTTGTTGGACTGGGCAACGAGTAACTTTTCTACAAATGTGATAAATATGGTTGTAATTTAACGAGAGACGGTATCTGAAACACAATCAGAATGGCATCCGAATGATGATACATTTTCCATGCTTTGTTAATTATATGTAGAATTTTTATAATAAATTGAAAATGTGGCACTTAATTAAAAGAATAGACGAATCGTCCCATTATATGTAATAGTTTCTTTTCAGATACCGTTTGCTGTACGGGAATCAGTGTACACTATAGTCTGGGTAATGTGTGAAACATCGATCGAAGTTGTATGTAAAATACGTACATTATGTTGGCTCTTTCATCACAAAAACTCTTTGTAGTATATAAACGACGGTTTCTATGAGTGTGTATGTGCGTGTTCTGCGTTTAGTCACTATAGACGCAGTATTGTTTTTGATTTATGGCTTCCCCCTTCGGTATTGGCTATTGATATGTAAAATAAGGGATATTTATCGCGATTGGAACAAATCTAGATGAACTATAGGTTGAATTTGAGCTTTAAAGAAACGTGGTTCTAAAAGTATGCGTTGATATGCTAGTTTATTTTCAAGTTGTTCAAAATTACCTCCCAGATGCAGACTTGCATCGATCATGATGGAACGAAGCGTTCGAACGGTAGCATACAAATTTGGAGTAAAGTATAAAGTCAAAAACTTTTGTTCTGGGCCTGCATGATATGTACGTGTCGGCGTTACCTAGGAGCTTAGTACAGACTTGGCTCAAACGCTTGGCTGTAAGTTATGGAAAGGTTTACAGTGTAGGTGACATCAAACGTGACTGATATTATGTCGATTATGTAGTGGACAGTTTTCTCCAGTGGTACTTCGTGAATGTTAGTACGTTCGTTGCCTTTGATGAGCAAACAAATAATCAGTAGGAATAAGAGTCATCCGTAAACATTGATTCTAAGTGAAAGGGGTTATACACAGACTTGTAATAATGTAATTCAGGTTTAAAATTGTGTTTTAACACGTTCGTCGTTTTTGTTTTCTTTGTGAAGTGGGACTCTTGCGTTGAAAAGTAATGAAATATTTTCAACCCTGACAACTATATCATTCATAAACAAGTAAATTCCACTACAATTTACCAACAGAATTACTGAGTTTTTGATCAGAGCAGTATATCTTAAGAGGGACGTTTAAAACATTATGCTGTTAAATTGTAGAGTGATATAAAGTGAGTTTCTATGGCTATGTTTTGACTGTTTCGTGGAACAATTATGTACAAATATAAGAGATCGTATAGCATGATGAACATTCAGTAGGCCTAAATCAACGACTTAACCATGTCTAAAAAGTATGTAAAATGGAAAGTAGATAAGTAAAAATGACATACCACATGTAAAATCTTACTCCATACATTTGTTGGACTTCTTATAGCTCCATTAACAACATCGTTAATCGCTCTGTTTTGTAATTTTTCAAATATAATTTTGTTGAAACTTCTGAATATGTTCAGCTTTTATCAGTTGTAGAAGTCCGTTGTTTAAAACAACGTATAAGTTCAGTGTAGATTCAGAAATTTGCATATTTAGGCTAAATCTAGCTTTATCTGGTTTAATGGGTTTTCAGTTCATGTTTAGTGCCGTTAAACAATGTGGGTAAAATTCAAATATTCAGTGAATTACCGTAGTATTAATGATACATTTCAATGGATGTAACAAACAGGCTTCTCTTTTCCTTTTGAGTTTTATACTGATGTTACCTATGGAAGTTTGTTTTTGAACAATATAGTGTTGGATTTGGTTTGCGGTGACACAGACGCAATTTGGTTTTCCTTCAGATTGTGCGTGTTGATTTATTGTTAATCTCTAACTACTTGAGATACATTAAGGTGCATATGTAAACCCCTTCGTTAATGTAGAGTCCCGTTGTTATTTTGTTTAGACTAAAACTTTCTTTCGAAGAGGTCCCGTTACATATGATTTGCACCATTTTTACATTCCGGGAACCCTATTGGCTAAATCAGATACCTTTTCCAGTGTATTGTTCTTAGCGTCCAACTTCGATTATTGAATGTTTTTCTCATAATTCCAGCCGCCTTTATTTCATCTGTTTATTCTATGTTTGGGTTAAGCCACCCCTGTCCCAAACTAAACGTAGAGGTTCTGGACCAGAAATCTTTACCACTATATTTCAAGCTACAAACGATAGAAGAACTGGAAGCCATCAGCAGTACTGCCATTTTGTAACCACCTAAATGGCTCTATTTGCTTTGTGGTGTCGGTAGCATTTTTCAAAATGACGATGGGCTACAAGAGTTTCATATTTTTAGGGTTAATTATAGATACCTTCAAGCCATTGGTTAACCCCGCAAATGAGAAATGGGAAATGTTTCATATGTGTCTTAAACAACTAGGAAACATTCGAATACTGTCAGGATTTTTAAAATTATTTACTGGCGTCCAACTGCAACCTCACCTGCTTAGGACAATAAACACTGGATTAAAAACAAACAACACCAAACAGCATCAAATGCCGCCCTCTCTTGTCATCATAGTTACGTTGTTACTGATGCAGGTTAGCTTTCTAAGATTTCTTTTATAAATGTAACGTTTCAACTTAAAGCAACTCTAAAGGCAGGTTGTTTTTTCCCGGAAAGAAAAATCAACTTGTTCTCTTCGTGGGTGTGTTGGTATTGTGCCAATAACGTTTCGGGTCATAATCTCATAATGCACTGCGACTTTTCATTTTCTTCGAACACTTTGTTTTCGTGCTGATGGCTTTTGCATGCATTCCTCGGTGGGCAAAATTTGCAACTGCAATCGGCCCATCAACAAATCAATGTTGGGGTTAGGACCACCCCCCGCCAAAAAGTGGACTCCAGGTAGACCTAGGGACTATCCATCCCATAGTCCAAGGATATCCTCCCTTCAGGAAGACTGCTATCCCCTCCAAAACAATTTACCATGATATAGGATACTTCCCGATATCCGTGTTTCACGATTAGGTCTAGCATTGATTGTTACGTAATGTGGTACTTGCACTCTCAAACGGGATGATAGGGACCCTATTGTGTTGTCTGAGTTGTACCCTGGAGTTAGCTTGGTGGTTGTACAAATAGAAACGTTGTATTGGTGTTTACTTTATATCGGGACACTAAAATGAGCTAGGCATGCGTGCATGTTTGCCGCTTCAGCACGTCCTCTGATCTGACTGGAAGTCACACACGTTTCTTGTGCTGCCTGGGTAACTCATGAAGCTGTTTTAACTGTAAGTACAACAGTAACATTATTGTAGGTACTGAGATTGTAATTTGTAGTCATTGCTATCGGATCATGGTTCTTGCATCAGGTTCCAGCCTTTGGTCCTAAATTGACCAAGCTGCTATGAAAGTTTCACTTTACCCCAAATTTAGTCTTTAAAAAGCTGCACAAATGTTTTCCAAACGTTTCCAAACAAAAATACGCCTTCTGAAGTGAGGTAAGATTAAATTAAACTAAAAGGATAATATTGGACTAATTATGAAGGGTAAGTCTTGAAGGTTTGCATGGTGAAGAGGTATAATAGAAAGTAGGGTTGCGGTAGCACCATGGACATATTTCTTTTGTGAGTATTTGCGGTTCTGAAAAGATACTCCACTGGTTCTTTTCAGAACCGCAAATACTCACAAAAGAGATACGTCCATGGTGCTACCGCAAACCTACTTTCTATAATTATGAAGGGGACATAAAATCAATATCAAGTATCTTTAGTACACGCAAATTGGAACTGAATGAAAGTAAACCAGTTGATTGACTGGTATGATGCGCAGTAAAACCCCATGCAGACTCACTGTATTGGTCAACCCTTGATCCGCCTTGTCCCACAGAAAACTAATCGAGTTGGTAGTTACAGAGCACATTAATTCTCTTTCTCTGTCCTCATTAGCTCAAGTAAGAAGATAATTTAGTGTCATCAATCAAACTACCTAGCCTTAACACCAAGAGGGAGAACAGTGCACAACATGCCTCCAAAAAAATCAGCAGCTTCGACTAAGAAAGGTTATAACAAAATTCATACTTCCTTTTATTCGTGAGAAATTATTTCCCTAATTGTTTTTTATGTATCGCTGCTGCACGTTTTCGTAAGATTTCAACCAAGACCGAGGTAACAACTCTCCAAATTTGTTATTGTACTTTATTCAAAAGTACACCGCTTTACCACATGTTGTTTTTGCCTTCCCGTCACCAACACAATGAATATTTTTTTAGGATGTAAGTTAGTAGAAATACTGTATAATTATATGCCAAATACAAAGTGCACATGTACAGAGTCCTCAACATACCCTAATCCCTGAAATGAAGTAGCTAAAAACGCCAAATAAAAAAAAAAGTCAAAACAGCTCCCCCAAAGCGAAAACTATCAACCGAATATAAAAACCATAATGCCCAAAAAACTAGCAAAAACAGTTGTGAGGTGTCATACATGTGTCTTTGTTTAGTGCAGATGTGCCAGTTGAGAAGTCTTCAGATCTCGGAGTATCAATAAAGTTCAGTGACTTCAGCAATGAATTAATGGGTAATGAAGCAAGCTACAAAAAATCTGGAAGGTAGGGAATACCATAGAATTAGTATCCACTGTTGACACGCAATGTTCTTTCTATTGGGTTCAGGCAAAACTGGAAGAGGGCACCTGTTCATTGGCCCTACTGACTGTAACATCAGTGACAGGTGTTAAGATTATTCCCTCGCAAGCAATTCTTTTGTACACCACAATTATTTAAGACAGAATTATGTTGCTTACTAACAAAACAATGACCACTTCCAATTTGAAACGCTTATTGAAGCACTCATTGCAGGCTATGAAAGACAAAATTGGAAGAGCAATGTAGACGGATTTTCTATCAGCTTCTGTGGGTTCTCCCAGCACTGTATGCAGAGGTTGCAATCGAGTCATCAAATCCTGAGATTCAAATGAAGTGTGAAACTACAACCAAGAGTTACGTACGTTTAGGCTATACATGCAGCCGTACAAAATGGTGATCATTACGTACTTATAATCAAAAGATAGATATAGATCTATAGATTATACACTCCTTTGAAAGCGGGCTCAAGGGTCAGAAGTACGTCCACTACTGCGGACCTCCTCCTTGGGGCTTCTATCGTTTTCTGACCGGTTAGCTCAACCCTTATGCAGATGGCCGGTGGTGTTAGACCCGACTGGCAACGCGGCCACCTTCCTCAAGTATCGAGACGCCATCCTGCTCAATGCCAGAACTCCGAATGACCTTGTGCCGAACACCATCCGGCGGGCTGTGCTGGCAGGATTGAGGTAAACTGTTGTCGAGCTGTAGATTCTCGAAGCTCCTAAATCTTGAAGCAGAGCGTTTGACATCCCACCTAATTTGAACGCAAGTCTAACTCTAATTATATATAACGGGTTTGCCCTTACCCAACGTATATTAATAAACACTGTATGCTCAGTGCTTGTCCGAGAGCTTGCGAAAGCACTGAGCATACAGTGTTTATTAATATACGTTGGGTAAGGGCAAACCCGTTATATATAATTAACATCTCCCCAACGCAAAAAAATACATCTTGAAGTCTAACTCTGCACAAGGGCGGGTCCTGACCCAAATTCTGTGGGGGGAGGGGAGAAGTTGAAGGTGGTCTTGGTATTTAGGAATTTCTTTATATACAATATTATGCGCTTTTCAGGGGGTAAGGCTAGAGTTTGGGGCGTGTCATACACTTTGGAAAAGAACTTAGTAGTAAATGTGCTCCAATTGCCTTTTTCATACTGTTAAAAAATCGCCCTTTTGGGGGGAGGGGTTAGTCGTGGCCAGCCATTCCCCTCTCCCATTCACCAATTCCTCCATATACATGTATGTCCTTGTGGGCGCTTCAGATTTTAGGGCAAGTAGTGTATAAGGTACTAACAAACTACTTTCTTTCAGAGGGGATAAGATGCTGTCTTTCTTCCTTAATCAGATACGGGAAGCCTCTGGTTCTTGATCTAGAGGACTCGGACCTGTTCGACGTCTGCGTGACGAAATTCGACGAAGTCCAGAAGGGACTGATGGATGATATCCTCTCCAAGGAGATCATGAAGAATGAAAAGTGAGCAGGCGTAAATAATTAGTGTGACTTATACATCATGATGATGCGCTGATGGTTTTTAACACATGTTGTTGTCGAGTCTCCACAAGACCAACAAGAACCCTTCTCGAGTCATTCATAAGTCATCCGGTTTGAAGCCAAAGTGGCAAGCTATTCGGATGGAGTGTGACCCAAGCGGTCCTTTGTTCGCCCAGCTACTAGGCCTAATGGTCTGGGGAAAAAGATGAAATGACGATGTGGAAAGATTCACTGTGGCGTACGTACTCGACTCTAACACTGCTCTTTCACAATAGCGGAGATTCACAGCAGTGCGCCTTTAAGAGTTTGCGACGCGTCGACCAATCACAAGGCGCGAAATCTGACGACCCGTTCCAAACACGCATTTGGTCGACAGATTTTGCGCACTGTGATCGGTCAACTCGTTGCAATCTCTTGAAGGCGTACTATTCTGAAACGCCGTGATTATTTCGTCGAAATTTGAAATATTTTGCCGAGGGTTAAATTCTTTTGACAGTGTAGTGCAGGTCCCGCTCTGCTGCGTTCAGACATCAGCCCGAATTCGGTAGGGATATAGCTAAGCGCTGGCGACGGGCATTTCATGCTGACTGTAAACTGGCCAAAAGGCTAAGATTCCCCATGACATCATGCGCTCCAGAAACATAAATAATGTACATGCAAATTTCTATACGTGCATGTACTTGCAGTTACATCAGCTTCATTTAGATAGTTACAGTGTGAAGCAGATTTTGGCCACATTTTGTGAAGAAAACTCACAGTAATAGTCCAGCAAATATATTCACGTGTCCGAATTTTTCGTAGTCCCTGGCACCGATCATACTTTTCCTTTTTGACTTTTCTTGCCTGTTTTTACTCAGTACACAGAAGTAAAGATTAATTCAAAAGTTTCGGCCCAGCAATTTCGATATGATTTTCAGCGGACTTTAGGGGGTTAAAGGTTTACATGTCACCTCTATGAAGTACGAAGGATGGAACATGTTAAACCATGGAAGTACTAAACACGTGTATAATAGCTCCATGGTTAAACCTAACACCGAGTGCCCTTCTTAAAGACGTCGTCAGAAGGAAAGCTTGGGAGGGCATTGATTGACACAATTTCTCTGACTCTTTGGGAGTTTTCTTTGAATTATCTATAATTTATTGTGTGGAAATGTCTTTGGGAACGACTCATTAGAGGGTTTACACGGCTGCCATCTTGCAGGCTGGTGCTTTTGTTCCACAGGGTATGCACAAAGGAGGTTCCCTGTGGAACAAAAGAACTTCCCTGCAAGATGGCTACCACGCAAAGCCTCTTTGTCCATGTGGACAGAGGGATCCCAAACAATAACGCAAGGTTTCGCATTAACACAGTTCCTGTTTCGCTCCTCTTCCCTTGACTCCACATTCACAAACAGGTACCTCTCCCTGGTCAAAGACACGGATGGCCCAGAGTTTAAGGCGGATTGCTTCCTGTCGGAGGTCGACAAGTTCCTGTTTGTAATTACCACCAAGATAGCTCCCCCTTCTCCACTGCGGATAAAGACATTCGTGATCGAGATCAATTGACACCACAAGATGCTCAATGAGAGGTCTTTCTTCCTCAGAAACATGGTTAGACTAGAACAGGCGGAACGCAACATTCTCCGGCAATCCCTTCCATGAGCCGAATATTTTCTTCTGTTTTAAGATGACTAGTTTGAAATATAAATAGCTTTGGAGTACAAAGATATTTGATACCAATAACCAGCAATAAAGCAGACAAATTCTACGAGTGGTTGTGTTCTCTTTCCTTCAAAACGACTTTATTAAGGTTTTTTTCGAATCAGTGACTGCCATCCTTAGAAAATATGGAAAAACAAACATTTTACCAAACCTTAAAAAAAAAACTCGAAACAATAAGGCGCGCAGACCATGGGGTAAATACACCTATTTTATGTTCCTACAGCTAAAGGAAGCGCTGGTTATCATTAGGGCCTATTTCAAATCTATTTTCATTAATTTATGGTCATAAATAAATAAAAGTCAAAATGAGGCTGGTCTTGAACAAAACCGTTTGGGACAATATTTCGAAATGCAGGACTAGAATCAAATGTTCATGACGTATTTGTTGGGACAAATGGCCACACGGTATTTTTTGCCATCCAGAAGAGTTAAAAAATCAACCTCACGACAATGTCAGTCAACAACCAGATTGTGTTCATCGTTTCAACATATTAAAGGGTTTATGAGAAAACGCTCTTTTACACAAATCGTTGTTTTTAAATGATTGACACACCGTTTCTTAATTAATACTATTGCTTTTAACATTTCAAAATTTTCCACCTTTTCCGTGACAAACGAGGGTGCTGTGGTTGTGAAACATTGTTCTCTCCCAAATATTTGTAATTTAAACATAGCTTACTGCAGATATCTCTATTCTACTATCAACAACTGAGACAAAAATCAACGACAAAAGAAAATCTAAAATTTAACTTTCAACCTTCTCAGTGGCAATTTTATTTTTATGCTGGAATAACTAGCATCGAAGCTTCGTCTTGTTTTATTGCATTCACACTTTTGCCATGACTATACTATTTGGCATTGGAATAAAAAACCCATACAGTGTGAAAATGCTTTAATGTTAAAGTAAAATGTAAAAATGAGGTTCAAAGCTTCTACACTAAGCGGTTCGTTACAATCGTTACGCGAACCTTCAAAATTTCTCTGAGATACAGTGCCTACTGAGAGCAGTGCTTTTTATTTGTGTTTAAATTAGCAATGTTATTGAAAGAAAATGCCAAAGGCTACACTGGCACAGCATGATTGAAAGTTCAGCGTTTCTCAATTTTCAGCAACTTAACTGGATGTTCATGAGAGCAAATAAAATAATTAACAGACATATCCATCACAGCTGGTTCTTCAGTGCTTTATCGTTATTATAACTGCCCACCAGCCCTATAAATATTCCCTAAACCACCTTCAACTCCACGGGAAGCATCAAGCTCAGTGCTGTCACTTGAGAAGCCGAGAACCATCTCTACTCTCGAAAAGGTACCCGCCCTTAGACGGAGAGAAACAATGAGACTATACAAGTGACTTACCCAAGGCTGCAACCAATCATACCTCCTACCCTAGGCCATGCACTTCTATAACTGAAAGCCATGACACTGCGCGCTTTCTCATATACCCATACTGATCAGTACTAACGTAGATACACTGTAAGAGAAGTCGCAAACACAACATCGATTTTAGGTACATGTACCCGAACGGTTGCACAGTCCGTGTGTCCCCAAACAGTTTTGTAAACAAAGTTCGCCAGTGTTATATTTTAAATGTTATACTTTGGCATGAATTAGTAATACTGTAGCTGCCACCAACGTGGCTCCAAAATGTTGCCATCGTCTTTATCAGACGTACAAAAGTTCCGAATACAGCTTGTTTTAATTCAAGGTGGCAAGATGTGACGGTCGGTTGACTTTCGGCCTGCAGGAAGTGATTCGACTCCACTGGTGCACGACGGCGTAGCATAGGCTCGACAATGCCCACAGTCCCATGCATATGAAGTGCGTGGTCTGGTAGGTGCCCGTGAGGTCGTAGCTAAGACCTGCGTGAGCGAATGAAGGATTTACCTTATTATCAGAGGCAGATCGAATATGATACTTCGTGGTCTCATTCTCCAATCTGGGCGCACGTCAAATCAACTTTAACGAAATGTGAACATGACACCACACTTAGTTGTTTTACAGTTATCATAAAACATTTACACCGAAGACGGCATAAATTTACCCTGCATTTGCATTCATAAAGATCTGTTGAAATACATCCAGGCCGTTACTTTCCAAATCGGACGAGTTCAAAGGGTCAAGGCCGTATCGAGTTGTGACATGAAGTGCTATATGACACTCTGTGGTGTCTTTTTTTTTTGAAAAATGGAAAGTTTGTACATATTTGGCGATCCGATTTGGGTATTGGCTGTAAGTTATACATACGAGGTGGCATGTAGCGACCGATCAAGGCTGGACGACTGATCATGCCGACCATACCCATAACGGTCTTTGGTCTGAAGTCTGACCTTTCTAAGCATGGATCAGCCCTGGTGCAACGGCCCAAGCGAAGACGTTGACACCACTAAATTATAAACATGCTTTGTATGCAAAAAGCAACATAGTGGAGAAGCGCATAGCAAGAGCAAGAATTACCTGCTACAGAGGAAGCCAGTAAACCACCAATCCCGTACGAGATTTGAACTGACGTCAGCGTCTCCACAGTCCTATCAGCGCCGAAGAGGTCGACAACACAAGCCCAGCCAAGGCCGAAGGCTATGGAACGCACAAACCCTGCAACTATGAGAAAAAGATGGTGCGCATAATGTAGGAGACTGCTCAGACCGCTCGAACTTTGGTTTGAGGATGAACGTAGAGATTTTTTAAAAATTAAGAGCGAAGGACTGGACCTATGCATTCATCAAAAAGCGACGGAAGTTACTGCTTGATATAATCATTTGACAGGAAAACTGTCAAATGATCGATTCTTGATGGTCGATTCTTGTTGATCGATTCTTCATACTTCAAAGTGTGACATCAATGCGCAATCACAGCTAAGAATAAAAAGGAAAGGTTTTGCATGTAGGCCTAGCGCTATAATGTAAACACGTGTATTTGTACAAAATGTAAACAGTCAATATCCCAATATTTCAGGTACAGACAAACTCAACTCCTGGTGTGCTCAGAAAACAGGTAAACGAAATTAGTATTAGCTTCATTGTAATGTGAAATTCTTGTTTCAAAAGGTATAACCCTCTTCTAACTACCTATAAAAGTCGTAGCTAAGTCGTAGCTGGGACCTGCTGTTTAAAATAACATTTTTGCGACCACTCTTCCAAAGATTTGGGAAGATTGACCGCTCGTTCACGTAACATACTTGATAAGCTGCCATGACAGCAATAGGATTTAATGCCACAACATCCCAACTCAGCACGGCATGAAATGGACTTCTCACATTTGTCGTGCCATGGCATAAATTACCATATTTGGTGGTCCGGATATCAGAGCACCCCAGAAAACTGAAGCCAAGACTTCCTGAGGCATCCACAAACTTGACATCGGTGGCACTTACCAACGGCGTAGAGGGCGAAGATCCACAACGACGTTCCCCTCGTCAGCAGGAATGATCCCGCGGCCCCGAACGCGGATCCCACGGCGAGGAGAAAGATCCGCTGGAACGGGAGAGAGTCCCTGGTAAATGCAAAGAAGAAACGGGAGACCAAATCGACGATGCACATCAACGTGATCAGCCAGGCCGCAGTAGATTCTGGGATGCCACCAACTGTCATACAGCTAATCTGTTTGAGATTAAGTAAAGACAAGAACGCTTGAAAGCATACTTTTGTTAGCACGACAATATCATCTTTATCGTAACCATCATCCTCGTTTGTCTCACCGTTTGCCATAATCCCCGTCGCCAGCACCAATTTTACGGTGTTGAGACCACCACAAGACCGTCACCAACACAACACCTCCAACCAACATTCAGGTCAAAAATAGCAAAACATGCCTTGGTCATTGTTCATCCCGTTACTTGTGACTGGTGTTGTCATATGAAACAAGGTATGAGACGGAGAGAACCCCCCCCCCCCCCGCCGTGTTGGTCATTGTCTCACTGGAATCTGAGGATTTCTTTTCCGACATCTAGAAGGGATGTTTTAGGTAACAATAGTCTAGAGTGTGTGAAGCGATTGGACACGTGGGGAGGGGGACCTCTTGGTCTCATTTCTTGCTGGATTAGGTGTTGTGATTAGTTTTACGTCAAGCTTCGTCTCCACCACAACAATTCAATCTTACACCACCAACTTCCCACTAATCACACTCTCTATCATTTCACCGCTAACACGACAGGTGCATCTGATATGGACAAATGACTTTGTCTTTTCTCAGCCAATGGCTGTTTCGTCGGTATTTCTCTACGTCTTACCAAGTTTATTCCATTAAATGTGACCGAGAGGGCTGTTGCAAGAGTGGCCAGGAAGAAAAACGCATGCCTTCGGTCCTTCATCAACCTCACGTACTTCTGCCACGTGTTTGGGTACCTCTGCCTTCCTCCTCCCTCACTGTCGTCAACAGTTTTCTCGGACGAGTTAACGGGTTCAGTAAGAGAGTTTGCCTCGTGCTCCTCATTACCGTCCGGTGAGGCACAGTCTCCGGATCCCTGATCCTGAGCCAAGTCCGGTTCCAAGCATGCGTCCTCCTCGCCGTCACCCTCCGTCTTCCGGTAGCTGTTCTCGTCACCCTCTGCCGACGGGGCCCCGCCCACCTTCATCATGTTCAGCTTCTCCTGCTCGGCTGGGGTGCCCGCGTCTTCGGCTACACTGTCCAGCCGAGTGGGACACAGCGATGGAGTCTTGAAGACGACGGCTAGCGGCAGACAGATCACGAAGATCACGATTGCCTGAACTTGAAGGGTTTGACGCCACCCAATGACAGACAAAACGGCTTCTAAAATCGGTGTTAGCAGAAGGGTACCTAGATAGGGTTTACAAACGATATACAACATTCGTTGGCACTTTACTAAAGTAAAAGTCCCAAATTTGAAAGATGCATAGGCCTATGCGCTCAAGTACCGGTATATACATGTACAATGTAATGGGCGAAGCCCCAAGTTATTGCCCAGTGCCACACTACAAGATTACTAAAAAAAACACCTGATTTCGGAAAACTTTTGTTCAAAACCTAACCACCCATAATTGAGAGATAGTATATAATATATATTTAAAAAATTGTACTAACACGGACGAACAGTTTTGTAGTGACCGAATAGTGTGTTTAACAGTTTTGCATCATGCAGTGTTGACAATCCTGAGAATCATTTTTAGGCAAACGTAGTAACGGAAACGAGCTTTCCCTTTTGAAATTGAAATTTTGGCCTAACTCAGTGGTAAAAGCGAACTTCGATTTCTTTTGGAAAACCCATCAAATTGTTAAAAAATCTGGTATTAATTGTTTGATATGGCCTGATTTCTGACACGATGAACAAGCTCACCCACTGTTTGACCGCCACTGGCTAGAGCTGTGGCTCGAACGCAGTTCTTGCCAGGAAAGTAGATAGTCAGCATGTTCAACGCAGGGTTGCAAAGGAAGTTGAGACCAACAGCGAACACCACACCGAAGGTCAGATAAATCTGTTCATGGGTAAAGACAGGACAGAAACGGTGCCTAAGCCAAATGGGATTAAACTGACTGATAGACGGGAAAAGCCAACATTATACTCCAGTGCTCCAGCACTAGTTCAAGGTGTAAGGTATAGCCTTCAACTTTCGTTTGAGCACCGGTACGGTATTCCAGAGGCCGCAGGTTCAAATCTCGCTCCAGTCAATTTCTTCGTTGATCTTCATAATCATTCATAAGCACCTAGTCAGTTTCCATATATGATTTGTTTCTTGACTTTCGTTTCCGATCGAATTGTCTTCGGTTACGGTTTCAATTTCGTTAGGTCGATGACTTTTGCACGCTTATTTTACAAAAATTACAGCGCGGCCTGTATTAAGGAGTCATTACGTTTTGCAGAGTTCAATTGTTCCTCCTAAAAGAAAGCCTCCGTTTTCATTCAGTATGTGAGTTTAACGTAATAGGGAAATACAATCGATTAGCACAGTGATCGATTAATCGAATCGGCACATAATCGTTAACGCCCTGAGAGGCTACTTAATTGACCGTCACATACAGCCTTATGCAAAAATGGGTTTTTCTTACAAAAACTCTCTTCTTCTTTTCTTCTTCGAAAACAAAGCATTCTTTTGAGAAAGAAAAAAAAACAGGCCATAGAATTTAGTTGTTCACCTGCCAAAGCGCCCGGGTAAAGCTGGTTGCTAGGATCCCGGCGCTGCAAAGCAATATTCCGAGAACGATGATCTTCCGACGCGTGAACCTCTCGTAGAGAGGACTGGACACGAAAGACGTGAGGTTGAGAAGACCGTTGGCTAGGGAACCTATCCATCCTGTTCTCAAAAGAAAGAAAACCAACAGATATGGGAAGCAAGTGGGAAGGGGGGTGCATATAGGGCTAGCTGGGGTCGTATCAATAAAGGTATAAAATGTACGTGTCAGTCAAAGGTAAACAAGGATAAACATTTATGCCTGTCGCTTTCCTTTGCTATTCACTTTGAATTCTCAAGTATCAAAGAGCGGATTTCAAAGGTTGTGAAAAAACGGGCAGTCTCTATTGTATGTAGGACGGTATCGTCATAATATTGTGTATGGGGAAATGGTTTAATCTTCACCAATGGCAGTTGCAGAATCCTGGAATTCCCGCTCGAAATGCACGTAGAGCAGTAGAAACACGCCCAGGGTGCCGGTGGCCACCACGAACATCACGAACGCAGCGGCCGTCACGACCCAGCCCCTGTGCCGAGCCAGGAGAGATCTGCACCGGCCCATTCTATCGCGGAACGGCCTGCCAGCGAGGTGTACGCTGTCTGCAATACTCGACTGCCTACGTTCCCGATCACTTCCAGATAGCGCTACTGTTCAAGTCTCCAAAATGGTGACGATGCAACAGACCTTTGCGGATCAGTCCTCAAAGCACACTCCTTAAACCGCTGAAAACAAAGTGAAGTTACGTCATAATGTCATAAGCATGTACTTGCCTCGGACATTTTATAACAATTCATCAAGTATGACAGCGGTTCTGAACCTCGACCCGTGAAATGTTATTCAACATTAGCTAGGGTCAAAGTACATGGTATAACGATATTTCACTTGACAGCCAGTAAACACGGTAACCACGGCTTTGACTTTTATAGCTGGGAGACGAGCAGTACTTGAGTGGATTTTTGATCTAGTCTATATATACTACTCAAAAAAAGTTCAGGACCACTCTTTATTTTGTGTATACTTTTCGATGTGAGATATTTTACATTAAACATTATTTTATATTAAACAGTTTTAAAGTTTTATATTCCAATAAGAACAGCATCCAGACAAACAAACCAAATGAAGGAACTAGAAAATTACAGTTCAGAGAAAAAGTGGTCCTTCACTTTTTTTGAGTAGTGTATGCAGATGCCCGCAAACATCCTGCGTGCCGAATAGTCGGCGGACGGTCGTTTCATTTAGCGTCAACAAGTGTCAGCACCCACCAGTTGCGTCAAGAAAGTTTCAAACAACTTTAAAATACCCTTTAAAGATTTAAAAATGGTTTCATCATTATTCAGAGACTGTAACACTTGTCACTCTGTAAGAAAAAAAGGGGAATTGCTTCCAGATAAATGTGATACATTGATATGGTTTGTAAAAGTAGGATCCTAATCAATATTGTAAATTTAATTTTGGGCATAAATGTGCTCTGATAAACTCACTGATACGTTGTTGACGCTCGACGTTTTTGACGCTAAATTGCATGACCCTTGGGGGACATGGGTGAGATATTCGCTCTTCTCCTTGCCGTTAATTGCTGGGTGCACAGGAAGTGCAAATGCGTGACGTAATATGCTTGTCAAGCACTCAAAGTTCCACAATTACTGCCAAGCATACAATACATGACATTACATACAAGCGTTGATCCCAACAGTCAGCAAACCCAAGTGCTGTAGCGTGGCGGGCATATGTGGCGGGAACTGTGGCGTAATTCCTTGAGAAAGGTTGGTGAAAGGCAGTGAACTGCACAGGTGAAAAAGAGATTAACTGGCCAACAGACACGAAATAACAAAGGATACTTGACAAGGACGGCAATTTATCACTGTCTTGTAATGGCTCTGAGAGAATGGCTTTGTAGAGCGGTACCTGTTTGGACTCCCATGTTAAAGAGCACCTCTAAAGAAAACACGTTTCTCTGCGATTTTATCTGTTCAAATAAACATGGAAGCATCCAACTCAAATGGCTACAAACAATGGCTACATGCATTGTTGAGCATGTACAAGGATTTGTCGACAACGAACGCAGGGCGAGGGTTCCCTCGTTTTCTTCCGTTTTCTCAGAATGACGCAATCTACTTTTAAACTTTAGTGCGTGGATTCCACCCCTCAAGGACTGGAAGCGCACTTTGGCGAGTCTCTACTAGACTGGAGCGAAAATGTGAATATTTCCACCAAATCGACTGGTGAAAATACTAGTAAGCCCTATGCTTAGAAATTATAATTTATATAATATTCACAGCTATACTTACAGTCATGTCAAGTAAATATCCGCAGAAAAATGGTCTATTCAAGTTGGTGTGTCGGACAGAACGATAAGGACATCCGATCGAGTGGTATCACATCGTTTGAAAACAACTAAATGGGTCTAGTGTGAACGTTTGCTGGGGTTTGGGTGAGGTAAAATATCCCCAGGATTATCCCGGGGATTTATGTTCCGGCAGGGGAATGGCTCTGCAGTGTGAAAGGGGCCTTGTTTAATATTACATATTGATGCTGTACGCCAGCTACGTGTAGCTGTCTCACAAGAAAGCTGGGTATTCACCCCCAAATTAATGGATTTCCGCCTGGTTTCGTAATCTTAATTACTCACTAATTCGTGCTTCAAACTTTCCAAAATCCCCTAATAAAAACTGTCAACTGTGCAGGAAACCAATGACACATTCCTTACACCTTAATTCCGCCTCACAAAATAGGAGCCACAGCGGGGAGGGGGGGTAAACTGCCCTCTTCCCCGACAGAACTCTCACTAAAAAGTTTGGAACTGTTTGGGCACGAGAAGAAGTGTTTGATTATGGCTGAAAAGAAATCATGTTAACTGTTCAAAATGTCTAGATGTAAAGACTTACGGGGGAACAAAAGATCTGCTCCGCGATATGTCCTGCGCAGTGTTCATTCGAATTAGCTCGACGATTTTCCCGCGAGAATGTGATCTCAAGTCTGAGAAATCGGATAGGCCTACCCTTGCCGACGAGCACTGCGAAGTACGTTTTCAACTACATTGTAGTTGAAAAACCCATGCAGGCATTTACATTCCTGAAACCGCCTGCCTCCTTCCTCAATGCTGAAACCATCTCCATGCTGAAACCAGCTGATTTTAAAAACCAGTCTCTAGAAACAATGCGGAGGTGGACACTAACGGCATATCGCACCGCAGCCATCGATCGTGCCCTTGAGGAAAAAGGTCTCACAACCCAACGGGTTGACCCACGTGTTAGACCGCAGAGCACGTGTCCTTGCTCGATGCTCACATCATCGCATCCGCTCAAGCAGACTCATAAGCTGTACGAAGCAATGGTCCAAATGGATGCACTGCGGCTGAGAAAAACGAATTCGTTCACAGTTGCAGGTCAACAAAGGACAAAAAATGCCACTCTAACCTGTGGCGAAACGCTGCCGCAGTAGACAGCCATTCAAGTCTACAGCATGGCTGTTACAGAAGGTTTTCTGGGTGGGAGGGGAATCGCTGAGTACTTACCAACACAGGTTGCATTGGTCCGGAGGTAGAAAAATCACACTCAGATGACAGGTCAGGCACCGTTTGTCATTATTCACGCCGCCCTGTTGCCAATGTTCATGCATGCAGAAACCGTCCCCCTTATTACCATGTGTTGCAAGAACATTTCCCGTGTCAATCAGGTCTTACGTAATGTAGATATTGCTTGAAGCCGCAGGAAACCAGATTTTGTGGAGGTGTCTCCAGTGCCAGACGCATAGATTGACAAACAGAAATGGCTGGCCACACTTAAAGAGCAACTCAAAGGAAAACACGTTTTCTCTGGTTCTATCTGTCCAAATAAATTATATGGAAGCATCCACATCGAATGCAGTGTCATTTGTCTTCGGAGCTCAACTATGACAAGCTAAAAAGGGCTTTTTTTCTGTTTATGCCAAGATGCAAATTCTGATGATTGCGTCATTCTGAGAAAACAGAGAAAACGAAGGGAGCTCTCGCCCTGTGTTCGTAGTGGATCAACCCTTGTGCATGCCAAACAATGGCTACACACAATGGTGACATGTGCTGTTTGATATGCACGAGCTACCAGCAAAATGACTTTTCCGACCAACATGGCTCTTTTCAACCGATGAAGGGATGCTCCTGCTCAAGGCTGATTCCAAGGATGTATAGGTCTCCACAAAGATTTCTCAAAATAGATTATTAGAAATCATTCGAAATAGACGTATTTTTAATGTGTAGATAGCCCAGCAAATTGAACTATCCCGAATTACGGGATATTGATTTAAAACTTCATCCCAGGAGAGTAGCTCTGGTTTAGGCGGGAGTATTTTGAAAACAGCGTTTCACACTCGAATGGTTTATTACACGAGAAAACTGCATTGTCTCCACAAGGACAGTAACTGTGGTGTGGGTGCACCCAGGCGAAGGGTAACAAGACTCCGAAAAAACCGTAAGGCTAAGCGGATAATAAAGGCTATAGGCCCTTTTGTCTAAACTGGACAACCGATCGATTTCGTCTCCTGGCTCGAAGCACTTTGAATCGAAACCTCTTGTTCCTTTATTTTGCGGGAAAACAGTTGCAGGGGAAGCTAACGGCGTATTAAGTCTGAATAATACCGGTATTAATGTGATTCTCGCGGCAAAAGTGCCAAATATTGGCTGCAAAAGAGCTGCGCCGAATGCCTAATTCTTTCATTATTATCGCCAGCTTGCGCATATAGAGTACCGAAGTGTGACGTTACTGTGAACCAGAAAGTACAGTGCACACGAGTGGAGTACGCGCGCGTGTAGGTTCACGCGCTGGTTCACGCGCTAATGCCTTTACACACTAACTGTGAGCGTGACGTATT
This sequence comes from Acanthaster planci, assembly GCF_054643075.1. NCBI lineage: Eukaryota > Metazoa > Echinodermata > Asteroidea > Valvatida > Acanthasteridae > Acanthaster > Acanthaster planci. Next base: position 10,830,947 of record NC_141794.1, on the reverse strand, counting down.
CACTTCGGTACTCTATAGGTCTTACCGTCACTTATCCACTGCGATATCTCCTCCTTAATTGAAATGTGCGAGAGCCATCTTTGCTGCGAAACATTAGGTGCCTGACCCCATCAACAGTACTGAATCCCAGATGGGGTATGGTCAAGGCCATCCCGCATAATTTATAGAGCAACACTCCTTCACGCGCACAGGGAGGCCCCTCCCCATCCCTAGCCCAAATGCACCACATGCTTACCGTTTCCTTCCTCCATGGTTAAACTAACATGAAAGTCACCCTTCACTTCTAAACAAAGTAAAGTAAATTCCAGGTTCACAATTTGAACAAAAAAGCCTGCGCAAAGAGCTACGTCTTCCCTGGATGACTTCACAGCAACAAGCATGGATAGTTTTAATTGTTTTAAAATGGCGTTTTTCGATGCATTTAAACAGGTAAGAATATAAAATAGTTTTCAAACACTGAAAAGAGTTCAAAATTGAAGAAAAAATGTCCCCAGGAAAAATTTATTGTAGCTACACTTTATACGTTAATGTTGCTGCAGTAAATATATAAACTGCCTTAATTAAACTCATCCGTGTGTCGGATCCGGACCTTTAAAGTCACCCTTCACTTCTAAACAAAGCAAGGACGTTTGCAGTCGCAATTGGCTAAAACGGCCAATGTGTGGGCTTTGTGTTGGTCGGACTGAACCGACTATCGGTCTGCGAGGATCGATTTTCATGTACCGTTGTATTCAAGTTTCAATGACCGTAGCGGGATTTAAAGGGTTTTTTTTATCGAGTATTGTTAATCGAGTGGGAGTACCTCGATGCTCGAGTAAGATTTTATTCCTAGTATTTTGCAGCCCGAGTACAAGAACTGTTCGAGTAAGAGTACTTGGAAATTCGAGTAAAAGTAAGACGTGAGAACTAAAAACGGTACTCGAGAAGTACTCGATTACGAGTACCACAACACTGACTTTAACCAATACAAATATGTGTAGTTTGATTTTTTACAATATCAAAATCAGGGCAATGATAGCCGACATCATAAATAAGACAACTGGCAAAAAGCTACGAGAGATAAACAAGCCTACACTGTCAGTTTTATTCATGTCATTGAATGAAATGATTAACACTACACCTAACTAAAACTGTCCGATAAACTACACCTACAACTCCAATATTGAACCCAGGATTATAGTAATACATGTGCCTTATTGTGTATGCTATGCCGACGTTTAACCTTGGCATTATCACAATCGCTCGAATCAAGAGGGATTTTCTATTCTGTCTCAGGTCGTTCACATCAATGACATGAACATTACAGGCAGTGTAGGTTCGAAATGATTAACACTTGACAACTCACTGCAAATCTGCACGGATGGCACTTGCAATCGCGACGCCTAGACCGCAGCCGACATTCACGAGGCCTCGACCTCAATTCTACTGACAGGCATGTGGTGCACACGACGCACAAAGCGGTTTTATATTTGTTATGCATGAAGCAGCTGGAAGGTTGCACTGCCAACACAATCATTTATTGTTGCGACACGAAAACTTATACTGGTGACCTGACTTTGCACGTTCAAGTTGACCCGGTATCTGAGAGACGCCGGGCGTTCACTTACGTTTGAACCCCCCTAGATGTGCAGAAACGTTAGATTTGAAACGGCTGCGGCGGTTGCTTGACCATATCCTTGTAAACCATACGGGAAAATCCTCAGCATGCCTGTCCTCTGTTGAGCAGCCATAAGAAACTTTGACAATTTCGCAGGCATGAAATTCAGAACAGAGTACATTTTTTTCAATGTGCCAAATTTCAATTGGTGACAAAGCGATTACGAGGGTAATGAAATATTTTCATTTCTGACGATACTGTCCCTTTTTAGAAGTTGCAGATCAGCGACATACATAATATGAAACTCCGGGAACTAGTCCCTAAACATAAAATTATTCAGTCGTTTTTTTATCTTGACATACTTTTGCCAGAGTTGTATGAGATATTTGAGAAGCCCTCTCGCAGCATGATCTATGGGTTTTTCCTGAAAACATGTTGAGCTGAAGCTCACTTCTCCTTAAAGACAAGATTTCGGAACCAAAACGTAGAATTTCGCCAATGTTGCATTTATTCAATATTTTCTTATTGCTTATCTATATTCATAGCTTTCCTGCACCTTTCGACAATTTTTATCCATTGGCATTCATAAACGATTAACTGCAATTAAGTCTCTAGACTAAAACACACAAATACTGCATTGAATTCATTCATTGATCAGACCAAGTGACCCTTTGTCGAACTTTTCAACACCGTTTCAATGAGGTCAGATTTTATGGAATTTCTCACCCGATGAACCTCTAAATAATGTAAGGATTGAATTGTCTTTGCTCAGTTGATTCCGTGAATTGCATTAAATTTCATTAAATTGTACAACTATACACGGATGTATTTGACAAAGATGGCGGTTGAAAATCCATCGAATTGACATGAAGACTACTTTATACAAATAGGCCTACTGAATGTTTATGGGTGCGACGGTAGAAGAAGTTCGAGCGGTGGCCGGTGATTTGATTAACATATCACGGAACACAGCATGAAATTATTCTTAGTTTGGCAAGAAAATGAAACAATCATTATTCGTTTTATATAATATCTGCAAGGTTGTGAGAACTTAAGGTCCTCACACATGGCGTCTTTTCTTTTGCCGACAGTTTCGTGTCCAAGGCGCCACCCTTTGGTGTGCCGTGCAGTATTAGACTAGTTCCCGTCTCTACATTTTTTTTTTATATTCTTTTACTGGAAATGAGCTATACCATGTACATGAAATGGAGGCGGGAACCAGTCCAACGCCTTTGAAAAGAACAATAGAACGAATATTCCAGTGACGGGATCAACGATCCATTAGTCAGGTGACGGGATCAACGATCCATTAGCCAGGTGACGGGATCAACGATCCATTAGCCAGGTGACGTGCAGAAAAGCGGGTATTGTATAAAATGTAATGTTTTTGGATGCTGTGAAAATGTGACAAACATTTTTCTTTTAGGCCTACTTGTAAGAGATAGATACAGTTTCATGTGCATCTTTATAAACCTTATTTCCTTTCCACTGCGGACACATTAAATTATGGAAAATGGAAAAGGCTGACGAACGTCATTGGACAAGGAAAAGAACACACTTAAATAAATATGTTTCAAGCAGAAGTGAACAGGTGAAAGTGTAGAATTATCGGAGTCAACATGATCACGTGGCAGACAAAAAAAGGGAAAAAAATATCAGCTAAAAATGAGGATTTTGTTCATCAGGCGTATATCACATACTGAGGAGGACTAAGTAGAACCTTTCACGAAAGAACATGTAAACTAATGAAAATAAGAGAGAGGACCAAACGAAGCAGAACGTCGGGTATGTAAGGTCGTGAATAGTTGAGACTGAATTGAAGTTCATCGTTTTAAGAATTTAAACGAATTGAGTTTTAAAAATTTGGTATTATTGAAAACAATACCGATTGAAATCCCGTGGCTGTCATTAACACGGCTCCAAAATGTTTCCATCATTTTCATCAAATATGCAAACAAATCCAAATGGAAGGTTTTAATTCAAGGCGGCAGGATGTGACGATCGGTTGATCTTGCAGGAGGTGATTCGACTCCACTGGTGCACGACGGCGTAGCATAGGCTCGACAATGCCCACAGTCCAATGCATATGAAGTGCGTGGTCTGGTAGGTACCCGTAAGGTCGTAGCTAAGACCTGCGTGAGCAAATGAAGAATGACCCTTTTGATTGACAAAGGTAGATCGAATAAAATCACTGTTTTCACAACGAAGAGCCTCACGTGTCGAAAATCGCATTTTTTTTCAATTTAGATAACATCAATCAATATTGTAAAAGGACAAAAATCTCGATGACTGCATTTTGCGTTTTATCGAAGAGACACAAGTCTGACTGCCCCACGTACACGTACAAAAAGTATTGATTGGAACAGCTGGCAAGTATAGGAAAACTAAATTTTTCGTTTCACAATGAGCCACATATCTTTATTATACTCGCAGTGGCGTGTGCGTCAACACACAAAGCCATCGGTCGCACCCTACATCATGTGGACTTCTTTTGTACAGAGGTCCCCACCGTGTAGGCCACGCCTGCGCACTTGTGCCCTCGGCCGTGTGTGCACGTTAGGCTGAAGAATGTGCGTGTGAATCATTGATCAACAATGGACATAAATGGCGGAAATGCAGTACCATCGCAGTTTATGGTGTCTAATCGAATAAGTTTATATATTGCTCGGCCTTGAGACAACGCCTACGTGAAGAAATCGGCAGGCATACACATATCAGCACTTTGGTATGCGAGAGGCATGCAACATAATACAGACGTTTATCAGATTTGCGGGTTAAAAACGGTGCAATAATTACCTGCCACCGAGGAGGCAAGCAAGCAACCAATCCCGCACGAGATTTGAATTGACGTCAGCGCCTCCACAGTCCTATCAGCGCCGAACAGGTCGACAACACAAGCCCAAACAAGGCCGTAGGCTATGGAACGCACAACGCCTGCAACTGTAAGGAAGAGGGGAACTATTGTTTCAGATGTAGGCAATTTACGCCATCACTGACATCGAATAGAAGCTGTGCACTGCAACCATTTTTCCGGTAATAAGAGTTTTTGTTCCACAGGGATACGCATGAGTAGACCTGTGAGATCCCTTCGTAACAAAAGGAGTAACCGGAAAGATGGCTGCGCCACAGTATTTAAAAAGGGAAACTGAGAACTCAATTTGTACCGAGATCGACTGTTCACACTTCAAAAGCATGAGCGTACGTACGTAAGTATCCGTAATAGCTGAAACCGTGAAAACTTAAGCGACAGAAAGCCACTTTAGCTCAAAAAGACACTTCCGGAAGCAGTCACGAATTCCAGATCTCTGGCACTTACCGACAACGTAGAGGACGAAGATCCACAACGACGTTCCCCTCGTCAGCAGGAATGATCCCGCGGCCCCGAGGGCGGATCCCGCGGCAAGGAGAAAGATCCGCTGGAACGGGAGAACGTCCCCGGTAAATGCAAAGATGAAACGGGAGACCAAATCGACGATGCACATCAATGTGATCAGCTGGGCCGCAGTAGATTCTGGGATGCCACCTACTGTCATACAGTTGACCTGTTTTAGATCGTGACAGATTTGAAAGCAAAAGTGTTTGAAATTAAGACTGTTATCAGCGCGAATGGCACTTTCGTTGTCGCCACCTATCATCTTCTTGTAGTCACCATCCTCATTGTCTGCCATCGGGAAAACTTTACTCTCACCAATCATATGGTGCTATTGCACCGACTATCAAAAGACCATCAGAAAACTAACCCATAAAGATCTCAAGTCTTATCCAAGTCACAACTCATTATATTTCCGTGTTACTATAATAGAGGTTAACCCCGTCAGTTGACAATGAACAGGGTATTTAGCCATTCAACTAACTGTAACCAAATATTCTCAACTAACTGTAACCAAATATTCCGTGTCACTTTTCATCTCGTTACTTTCAACTTGTCTTGTGACTGGGTCTTCGTCTGGTCATGTGATGTTCATGAATGACACACTACAGCCTTGCAACGGCAAAAATCTTCTTTGAAGTTAAACATCCAAACGCATCCGAATAATCACCCCTGATTATCTTCCTGTCGAAGAGAAATGGCTTCACCCCTGAATGAGCAACATACTGTAGTCTACGTTTTGTTTCGTTTCATATGGGTCGACGCGTCCAGTGTTTCTTACCAGGTTTATTCCGTTAAACGAGGCTGAGACGGCTGTTGTGAGACTTGCCACGAAGAAGAACGCATGTCTTGGGTCCTTCATCAACCTCACGTACTTCTGCCACGTGTTTGGGTACCTCTGCCTTCCTCTTCCGTCAATGTCCTTATCAAGGGTCTTCTCGGGCGAGTTTACGGGTTCAGTGAGAGAGCTCGCCACGTGTTCCTCAGTTTTGTTCAGCGGGGTAGAGTCCCCGGATCCCTTTCCCTGAGGATCCGAGTCCGGTTCTACGCACGCGCTCTCTTCACTGTCGTCCTCTGTCTTCTGATACCTATTTTCGTCACCCTTGGCCGACGGAGCCCCGCCCACCTTCATCATGTTCAGCTTCTCCTGCTCGGCTGGGGTACCTGCGTCTTCGGCTGCATTGTCCACCTGAGTGGGACGCGGCGATGGAGTCCTGAAGACGACGGCGAGCGGCAGACAGATCACGAAGATCACGATTGCCTGAACTTGAAGGTATTGACGCCATCCGATGACAGACAACAAGGCCTCGAAAATCGGTGTAAGCAGAAGGGTACCTGAATGAGATTTACAAACGCAAGCAGACTTTGCACATTTTTGTCTAAAAGCACAAGTATATAAACCATAATTTTAACCCTAGGATTTCGTTCTTCAAGTACACGAAAGACCGTGTTAAATGCGCGTAAAAAAACAAGAATTAAGCAATTTTTAAAGAATTCGACTAAAAATGATCTTCAACTTAAATCAGAAATGAGTTTTTTTTTCCGGTGTATGATAGCTTTTTAAACGGATACAAATGACCAATGTAAATGACATTGGAATAATTGTTACTTGATCAGAGCCTTTTTAAAGCCTAAATTAGTCGTATTTAAAATTCATACATCTCGCTATTGTGAACGAACAATCTCGTTTGAAAAAAAAACATTTTGGCTTGATTCACTAAAACAGGAACTTCAAATTCAACCTGCAAAATCAATCAAAGCACTAAGAGAATTAATATTAAGTTTACGGTTTTGATCTAGTCCAATTTCTGACACATTACAGACAAGCTCACCCACTGTTTGACCGCCGCTGGCTAGAGCCGTGGCTCGCACGCAGTTCTTGCCAGGAAAGTAGATCATCAGCATGTTGAGCGAGGGATTGCAAAGGAAGTTGAGACCGACAGCAAAGACCACACCGAAGGTCAGATAAACCTGGTCATGGGTAGCAAAACAAAAATGGATCACAATCCGAATGAGGCAAAACGGTTGCACTTTTAATTATACGAATGTTAGGGAATGAACTCACACAAGATTATGGAGGTTGGAGATTGTGGTGGATTTTTTTATTGCCGGGTCATGGACATTTTGAAACGCATGAAGGGGACTGTTGACACAATCTGACACTAGGGGAGGATGTTCGTGAAGGAGATGGTCATCTGTATTTAAAGATGTGCTTGTCCAGAGCCTTATATCAAAGTGGCTCATTCATTGCTTTTTAAAATCATTGTTCTCCCTTTTCGAGAGCCCAACTTCAGAGAGCTGCCAAATGTAAAACCTGGAGTTCCCCTGCTCAGGAAACACCTGCAGAGCACCAGTCTTGTATGACATTCCCATAGTTTTTGACTGGTAGCCTGCCAGGCTTTGCTGAGTTTTTGCTTTCTGCACTTAATCCCTGCGCTAAACAGCTCTAGCTCTTTGAGAATGTCCCGAGTTTCACGCTTCAACTTTGAAAGTATTCCTTTAAAAACAATAGACCATGACAGTGATTTTCGATCACCTGCCAAAGCGCCCGGGTAAAGCTGGTTGCTAGGATCCCGGCGCTGCAAAGGAACACTCCGAGAACGATGATCTTCCGACGCGTGAACCTCTCGTAGAGAGGACTAGACACGAAGGATGCGAGGTTGAGAAGACCGTTGCTTAGGGAACCGATCCATCCTGTTGAAAAAAAGATTTTGTCGCGGCATATTGCAATTTACTCTTGGAAACTTGAAAAATGTAAAAATAAGGGATGCTGTACGCACAGCTATGTCCATCTGCAAGGTGTATGCGCCAATCATAGAATGATTTAAACTGGTTACATGTATTAAGGGTCGTTCCGGTCCCTTCACACTTGATGTTAACTGTGACCTATTAAGCCTAAAGGGCGGTGTATTGCAAAGATGACGGTGCATCCATCTGTGCAACGTACACTTGAAAAGTCTCATCTCTCCCCAGTGGTAGCTCCAACAGGAGCACACCCCCGTGTCTCCCCCCCCCTCTCCGCTACGCCACTCTGTACGCTGATGGCCTACTGTAAATTACGGGCACTCTGTAGTTTGAATCCCAATTTGGTGGCCAGATAAAATGTTAGATGGAGATATGGTTTAATCTTCACCTATGGCAGTAGCAGAATCCCGGTACTCCCGCTCGAAATGCACGTAGAGCAGCACAAAGACGCCCAGGGTGCCGGTAGCCACCACGTACATCACGAATGCAGCGGCTGTCACGACCCAACCCTTGTGCCTAGCTAGGAAAGATCCGCACCGGCCCATTCTATCTATTCCCGAACGTTGCCCACTGGAACAAGATCCGATAACCGTACCCCCAGATCCTGCAAGGACGTTCCAAAGTCTCCAAGTTTTCTCCGGCTGATCAGTAATGATGCCGCAGCAGACCTAAAAGATTCATTCCCCGAAGCAGATGCTTTGATTCGCTAAAAACAGAGTGAGGATTATAATTATTTACACGTATAGTCGCCATGCCAACGCTATGAGCATAGAGCAATTCCTGCATGTTATGATAATAAAAAAAAACATGTATTTATAGTCCAGCTTCCGACCCCGATCCATGGAAAACTTTAATCAACCGCAAATGTCAAAGTGTAGCTTTCAGCACTATCGCAACCGGGTAGCGGACTGCTTTTCCGGTCGTTTTACTTGATGAGGAACCAAAAGCAAATTCAAGTGATTGATGGAACTGTGAACAAGTCGATAGCAAAACTGACAATGGTCCACCTGCTGACCAAATGGTCGGGGGAAAAATTACTCAAATGTCCCCAACACCGACATTAGTGTGCTGCAGAGGGGCAATTAACTAGTGGAGGAAGGAAAACAGAAAGTGAACACGGCTCAAGACTTGGACAGCAAGTAACCCACAATGTATTGCCTGTTAAAAGCGTTGGCGAATTTCCGCTCCATCGACCAGTATAGTGAAAAGCACTATGAAGACTTCAATTATCTGTTTCGTACCAAGCATGCAAATTCTCGATTCCTTATATTCAATGCATCATTATACCTTCCTGAATCAAAAACTTGTGTTTACAAGGTTTCCTGAAAGGACAGAAATGAGAAAGGTAACCTCTCAGAATTGAAGAAACAGTGACTTCGAAATTTGTTCCGCGGTGCATTTACAATAGGCCGTTCACGCTTCTGGCCTTGTCATGGCCATTTATGCGCATGCTTGCATAATTGATAAAATCATTAGTAAAAGGGTCCATGGGAAGGCAATCGGTAAAGCAACGAGACAAAAATCATTATTACGATGGCCCTGAAAGAACATCGTTCAGTTTTTCCGGTTTGACATTTGATGCACTGATGACGCCACACTTTCTTTACGTGCGTATGGTGCAACTGGCACTGGGCCCCCAATGGCTCCAAAGAAAAGTACAGATAAATTATGTGCGACGTCATTGGTAGGCCCTACATAGGCCAGTTTCCCATGCAAACTCGAGGATTTCTTGAACATTCTAGATGTTTTGAATCATCGATCGGAACTCGGGGCACATATTCAGCTGTACAACGCAATAGTGCCCATTAACGCGTGTGGTAACGGCATTCTGCGTGGTCAAAATATGGACAGGATAGAACACCTGGTTTTGGTATCAGATTATTTACATTCAGAGCAGATCCAACTGCGCAGGTGCTTGAAAAACCACAGCCATTTTCCGAATGAACTGAGCTGAGACTGCTTGTCTCGACCAATCACCGATGTTATTGAGTATGAAGTGACGGTCAAGCTGCTACGTCATTGTTGTGGAATAGGCCATTAACAAAATGCAACATCATAAGTATCGAATGAGTCTCCGCTCCTGTCCAAATGCAAAATATCGCGCGGTATAACCGCTTTATTCAACCACTCTCCGTTACCGCGCGCATGCGTAAATGGGTCGACAATAACTTTATAGAAATACTCCCAAACTATTAAAAAATGCTGCATGACAGCTACAAAATTTTACATCCAATCCACCACAGCATCTTTTATTTCAGTCAAATATTTCAACTATTCACAAATGTTATTTACATCTGATAAGATCCTTTTGGACGGAATAAAATGTCGCTACAGAAACAAGTATATTTTTGGATCAAGTCGATTCCCAATCAATATTTGGGAGAAAAGGTCGGGTGTAATAGGTGACAGCAATCAATCCAATGATGAAACAGGTGTGTCGGAACCTGGCCTACACTGACTAAAAAGGCTTGACGGCTGGGATATTCATGCGAATATCGAATGACAGAAAATTTAGGCACAGCAACAGTTTTAAAATGAACCACACATGAAATGAACAAATAAAGTTCAAACTGGTACAATCGACTATTACAGGGCTTTCAAGGCTTATCAAAATTTCGAACTTTTCTTGCACTTCAGCGTGTACAATCACCCCTTAAAAAGACAGCAATTCAACTCCAAATCATGACAACAGGGTGTGGGGACGACACTTCATGAATGAGAATTCAAATTAGGAAATGAAAACAACTATACTCACGGTTTCGTTGCGTAAATTATCCGCAAATGAATAATTTAGGTTGGCGTGAGACTGAACTGTACTGAGGCTGGTTGGTATATGACCACAGGAACAAGTTTTAACGAGTAAGACTTTTTCAAGGTGTACTTTGAGTTGGGGAGATGTTAATTTTCATATTGCGGGCTTTGGCCTTACCCAACGTAGGCCTATCTATATATATATATATATATACACACTATATACTAGTCACTGATTCGGAAGTTTGTAAGGTATGGCTGACTCATATGAAAGCTGTTTATTAATTTCACCCTAACATTAATGGATTTCCGCTGGGTTTCATAACCCAAACTCTTCACCTATTCGTGCAACGAACTTTCCCCCCAAAAGGTCTACCGTGCAGGAAACAAGTGACACATTCGTCACCTTTTAACCCCCCAAGAGTTGGGCTTTTCCCAACTTTTACTCTTACAGCTGTGACGGTGGGCATAATCCTAACACCCCCCCCCCATGTTCTCGGGTGGCCCAGCGAAGTGTCTCGGCTTCAGGAGCAAAACAATTTTTTTTTTCTAAAAAATGACCATCCATTTTTTTCACTCGTTAAGTACTCCTCAATATCCCCTGTGATATGCATAATTATAGAATGTTGGCGCTTTCAGTTTCATGCTTCCATGAGAGGAGAGAGGGGTGGGACTTCCCCCCCCCCTCCAGGTTTCCCTGTGTGGCGTTTTTGATGGACACTAATGGTGCCTGGGCAGCTGGTGACAAAACTGATTTCCCCCTTCCGTAGGCACTAGGCCTAACGAACCACATCCTCTGCACTTCAGAAATGATCCCACGGCTTGCTCCATACCTATTTGTCCTTATTGTGAACTTGCAGTTCACAATTACATAAAACAAAGCTTGTGGTATAAACTGTGAGTAGGACCATGCTGCTTTACCTAACCCGTCTGACAGCTAAAACGTACGAAAGAAATATAAAAAAATTGCCCTTTAATTTGTCACTGATGCACATCCAAGGCCAGATGGGGGGGATGGCCTAGGGGGACCAAACGTTTGGTAGATGAGAGAACAGAAGGCAATTTGGAGTCTATTTTATTTCCCGTCCTTCCAAAAGCGTGTAAAGAGCCCCAAAATGCAGCTTCAGCGCCAGAATGGCCAAAATATTAGATGCACATGAGAAACTCCTGTTTTCAAGTTGCGCCCCTAGTTCCCCCCTCCCCCCCAAAAAGAAGTTGTGCCCCCCAAAAACATTTGCTATGGATCTACCTTGCACACATCTACAGAGAGCATGAGTGTCGTCATGGGTTAGACTAGGCTGGGGAAATGCCATGCCCTTTTTTGACCAGGGGTGGGGCATTGCATCACACACCCTCCCCCCCCAAAGATAAGTGTGCCTGAAAAGATGGGATAAACTCCAACGATATCGGGTGGCTTCAGGAGAAATTAGAGAGATTAAGATGGTCCGAAGATCAATTTTCCTTTGGCCGATTTGTAAGTCATCTTCTTGTTTCTGATAGTGGTCCAGCGTGTAACTTTCTTCTGAAGCGGTGCAACTTTTTCTGATGAAATCATTTATTTGATTAGACTCCAGAGGAACAAGCTGTTGACTGGTGATGCATGTTTAAGAAACCTTGTTCATGTTGATGGTTAAGGGTGGGATTTGCAATTGTAAAAAAAGGTTTGACTTCGGAAACTTTTGCAGGTGGATTTCTAGTCTCTCAAGGGTTCGGTGTTATCTTTTTCTCGTCATAGATGCGAGATAGACCCAGACGGACAGCACGCTGTTTGGATAGGCATGTATGTGCACGGCGAGCCCAAACTCCACGTCAGACGACTCGTTGGCATGGACATTGGTACTCCGCACCTTCTCCACCACGGTGCGCATCTCGGTGTAGGACATCTGCAGTGGGAACCCACACAGCTGAAAGCAGGGAACCAGTAAATCAATGTGTTACGTCCGGTATCAAATGGGTAGGCCAATTGGCAAATGCATGGTCATTTACATGTAGGTAAGCACTTGATTCACAAGATGACCATTTAAGATCTTGTTCCCAGAATCCACTGCATTTCTTAACACTCTGAATTGGGACGGCACCTGAGCAATGAAGGAACAGGGTGGGGAAGGGGTGGGAAGGGGTGGGGGAGGGGTTGGGAAGGGGTGGGGAAAGGGGTAGGACATGGGTGGGGAAGAGGGTTGGAGGAAGGGGAGGGGAAAATGACAGGGATGGGCTAGGAAGGAGACGGTGACGGTATCTCATATTTTCCTCAGTCTCACATTGTATGATTCCAAGATTTGTTGCAGTTCCCCCTGGTGCTCGTTGGTGCCAGCTTGACTGAACTCCAGCTTACGCAGGATTTGCCGGAACACCGTGGTGCAGTAACGGTTCCAGCGGGTGATGTGGCGTGGCCGCCATGCCATGATGCAATCCCGGAGTTTCTTCTCGATCCTGTCGGGGAATTTTAACAGGATACTATGGATACTGGAAAAAACTAATGGCAACTGCAGCTTGTACCAAGTGAAGTATTTTACTAATTGCCATAGTTCATACTCAAAAAGGCCCATACAGGGGCCAATTTCATAGAGCTGTTTAAGCACAAAGTTTGCTGGAGCGTGAAAAAATCTCGCTTAAATAACAAAGATTACTAGCTAACACTCTATCTGATTGTCATGCTAACCAAAAGACAGCTAAATACCATTCCAATACAGTATACATCACATGAAATTTTGGCTGGTAACCTGATTTATCAAGCAAGGTTTTTTGCCCCTAGATCGTGAGCTGACATCAGTTATTTACTGTATGGTTTTTAGAAGCTGCAGCAATGTGGGTCTATGAAGTGAAGCCAATGATCGTGGTATTGTACTTCCTGACAAGGAGAGTATCAAGATTTTGTTGTAAAAGCATAGAGAAGGTATGGTTCCTACACCTATGTCGTAAAGTCATGCGATGTGGACTTTTTCCCACAATGAAAAGTATTTTTTTTCCATGGATTTGAACACTCCAAGTTCAAAGATAGTTATAGTGGTATTGCCAATCCCTTCTTCAACTTGACTCTTATCAAAATCACTATCAAATCAAATGATAAAATTAAATATGGAATCAAAACTCAAATCAAAATCAAAACCAAATCAGTTTAACACTCACTTATCCTGTAGATCTGCAACATGATCTCTGTCTGTTCTGTAGTAACTCAGTTCCGTTGGCTGTAAGCACGAAAATCCAAAGATACGGTTAGACAATATTTCACAAAACCAACACGAATGCAACAACAGAAAAGCCATTAACTGCCAACCTTAGACACATCTAAACCTTGGCTTTGCGTCTGTTATTGGCCTCCTTCGTAAATGATGGCCTACCTGGACACTGGACAGGCCTGGGTTGGGGTAGCTGCGACCGAAGAAGGGTTTCCACAGCTTGGCTTTGCTGATGTCAAAGTCGATACGGAGGGGTTCCACATGTGTCTGGGTATTGAACCAAATCTGTAGCCACAAGACACGCTCGCAATTAGCACAAGGATCACAATATTACAGAGGTGAAAATTACGCTTCGAAAAGGGAACATTTTCCAATCATCTGTCTAATGTCTAACTACAGAAGCATTATGACTGTAATCTTTACCATATAAGACATAGAATTAGACACAAATCTTAGCCCAAATTTCTAATAGCTTACGAGTAACTATCATAGTGGATTTTTTCATATAATAACAGGACTACCATGAGCCACACTACCACTCACATTTTCTTGGTTCACCAGGCACCCGACTGACTTCAGGGGACAGAAGCTGTCAAACTGGGAGTAGTGCTCCCCTGTGGAGGGGTTCCAGATCCAGTAATCCCCTCCCCCGACGTCCTCCCGGGTCAGGACGTAGGTGGTGGGCCCTTCGGGGATGGCGGACCCGCTGATCAGCCACGCCTTGCGGCCCAGGTGCAGCAGGTAGTTGCAGAGGAGGACGGCGTGCTCCTCCTCGTCTCCTTGCAGCATCTGGAGGAATTGCTGCAGGCATTAAGGGGACGAACAGACGAAAGGAATAACTGGAATGAGGTCACTGAGATGGTATTAACACTGTGATGGCTATACAGATAACCAAATACATGACCAGTGGGTGGACCGAGGAACGCACAGTGAACAGCTGACTAGAACAGCTCAGGCGTGAGATTGGAAGAAAATGACATATCTGTGAAAAAAATTCACCAGAGTTTTTAGGGGCCCACTGCAGCATAGGTCCATGGTAGACATTTTCATTTGCCTCAAGGCGTCCCTTTAAAATACCCATTTATTGTGTTCTGTATTAACTTTTTTATGGTAAACTCGTGATTTTCCAAATTTCAAAAACAATTATTTGAACATTTTCAGATGAGTAGGAACTACTTGGCATCTTTTTGGAAAGTTAGTCCTATGTATTAGGAGTTATATAGAAAAATTCTGCAACTGCCTCTCATATCGCAGGAGAGATGCCACACTCACATCACATGTGCTCCAGATGTCACAGAGGCCTGGGTAGACAACGCTGTCAGAGACAAAAGGTATCAAGGCCACGAAGCGGGCAACTCTCTCCTACAGGAAACACATGACAAAGATCGAATGGTGCCGACAGTACAGAGTGTTGAAAAATATGAAGTTGCAAGAAGAAATCATGTACAAAAACTGTTTGAATGACTCTTTTATTCAGTAGTTCGGGCCTTTGGTAATATATCAAAAGTTGGCCGATATCGTGCCTTTTTTCCCAAAGTCATGATTTTTCAGCTAAAAATAATACCATCAGCAAGTGCTAATATGACGGAGGGACTAGGACAAACTCACGGCGGCCTTGACACCCGTGTTGTCACCTATCACGTCATCCGGCGGTTTAATCGGCCGGAAGTAGCGCGTAATGAAGACCGCTTTGCCATTGATGTCCATGACGGTAGTCAACAGCTCGCGCTTGGGGAATTTGGCCAGGGACTCAGTCTGGTATTTCTCTGCATAGGCAAGAAGTTTCTCGTCCTCGTTGGAATCAAACTGTGCATAGAAATGGGTAGATAAATGTTTTTTGAGCTGGTTTCATTCAACACCCAGGAAGAGATCTGAAATTTATTTCGGAGACTTGAACCTCTCTTTAATACATTTCATACTCGTTCTAAAACTCAGCCTCAACAAATGCCAGTGTCCTTCGTATTAAAGGGAGCGGCCGTTTGTTACATCACTGTACCATTGCAAGGTTTAAATTTAATAGCTATTTCCTCATTATTCTATTTGTCTATTTTCACCTCTATGCCAATTGCATTTCAATCACTAATGACATGCTCAACAACATCTTACAATTCTTAATTACTCCTAACAACATTCACAAAAATGTCGAAAGCAATCAGTGCTTGAGGCATCATCTATCGAGGATGACCGTCATGCAAATTTGCTAAATACAGGGATTATTTTGTGCAGCAAAAGCTGGTTACCAGCCAGCATGCCATACCAGCGGGCTACCATGCCTGATGTCTGCTGAGCAAAAATACTTGCTAAGCAAATGTGCTGAGCACGATCAGCAGGGAACAGGTTAGATACACAATATACAATTGTTGGTTAACCTGTTACTACTTCGCAAATATCTGTAGTGTGCTTTAATAGCCAAATTTCCTGTGCCTGATCAGCTCCATGAAAGCAGTCTATAGTCACGACGAGGCTGCTTTGATCATACTCCAAAAATCCACGCCGTGACTTTTTCACCATGCCAGGAACTCTTCAAATTTTTTTCACTTGGCAAAAAAAGTTGACAGTACTTACCCACAAATTAGAAATGCTGATCAGACCATATGGATGGTAATCTATAAATCTGCCCTTACTGAATCATTCATCACCCTAAGGTCAGCATGGTACTGCTACACAGCTGTTGGGAACAGTCCACCTGCGCACTACCTATATATATACCAGCCTGCCAGCCAGGAACTTTATGGGGGTCTTTGACTGGCTGGAACAGATGTTTTCATCCTCTGATGCTGTCAAATTAGTAGTGATTGATTGCTGGCGGTGACAGCCAGCGGCAAGACTGGCTTTGCCAAGGTGAACATTTTTCTAATAATAAAATGGGCATTACCCTGGGGTGTACCTAAGTTTTTGCCTGGGATCGTTCCCCCTTCGGGTAAACCACAGAGTAAAGGTGATTGTAAAGGCTCAGAGAAAGGAATTGAAAGAGGACATGTAGTCTCACTGGTGTCAACGAAATCAAAATAGTCACTCCAAATCTCTGACTGCTGCTCTGTTTCTGGAAAACTTATACAGGTATATGCCACTTTCGATTTTTGCGACTTTCAAAAGGATTTAATAACCCCTGAGTTCGTCTTTGACTTTTGCCTCGCACACAAAACTTGTGAAGCATTTTAACTCACAGCGAGTTAACTCACTTTCTCTTTCAGCTTCTCGGGAGACGTCAACGGCGGCTCGATGGTAATAAAAAGGGTGAGGTAAGTGGCATTGGCCGACCCGGGGTTGACATTCTCCGCACTGCGATCGTAGCCCAAGAGGACCATGGGTGCTTCCATGCGGAATGTCCCGCTAACCTGGAGGTCACAGTCAAAATTGACAACCTGATCATATTAGGTACCGATTCCTCACAGGACACAACTGGAGCAGCACTTGTGCAGAGACACCAAAATTTATAAAACAAGCTGCATAATTCATTCAGAGCACCCTCGCTTGACTCCTGTGAGCAGCATTATAAAGCCTTCATGGGTTCATGCGCAGAGCCAACGATGACAAGACTCGTGCATGATTTATTCTGGGAACCCTTAGACAATTGTGAACAGGTGCTACAGCGCCCTCACTGGTTCACGCAGAGCCAATGCTGACCAAGCCTCATGCATAATTCATTCCAGATCAATGAACTATTCTTGGGGGCGGGGGGAATGGGGTGGACCCCTACCCTGCCCTGGAAGTAGACAGTGGTGAAAGGCATGGAGATGCTACCCAGCCACCTCCTCTCCATCCGCTGGTGGATGTTGGTGCCCCGGTCACGGTCGTCTTCCAGCAGGTCCGTCACCACCTCGTCAAACAGGTGGACGTAAATTGTGTCTTTGACGGTCTGAAGGTTTGCCGAGGAGTAGTCATCGTTAGGCGCCCTGCAAGAATTACAATGATTAGACAATTTAAATAATAAAATAGATACTGACTAGAGTGCAATCTTCACCTTTGACCTTCCCCCCAAACACACCAATGCTTGGCTGGCTATAAGGCTTTCTGTAGTCTCCTAAATTCACGAGCTATGGGGGGTGACCAAAGATTAGGAAATTTTGTCCCTTGTTCAAGAACAAAATGGCACTCCAGAGAAAGAAATTTCAGAGGGGAAAACAAAAAATTGGAAGTAAAAAATCTGAATGAAAAAAAAACCACTTGTTCCAAACTGCAGGCTCCAGCCAAAAAGGACTTGGAAGAAACCAAGAAGCCATGCCAGTGGAAATCTGTAGAAGATCTGCTCTTTCTCTGACTTACACAAATGGAAGTCTGAGTTCTTCATTCCAGTTGGGGTTGGGTCCCTCCGTCACGCTGGTTCTCTGAACGGTCTGCTGAAACGTCACTTCGACAAATGGCCGGACCTGAGGCTGTAAGATGAAAAAAATGAATACAATTTTGAAACAACTGCTTCTTCTAATGGATCAAAAAACTTTTCAATTCACTGAAGAATGCTGAATAAGAAAATGGATCCCTCGTATAATTAACCCTAACCCCGATTCGGTAAAGGGCAATTTACTAGTAACCTTCCGCATCCTTGCGAATTCTCGACACCATACAGTAATTTCAAAGATGGATTTGCACTAGGGATATGGAATTAATTTTGGATTTTTGCCCTGCCAGACGTGTATTTTATCACTGTATACTCAGTGTATGCCCCCAAAGGCTTGTGAAAAAACCCACAAGCGCACTTGGGTGGGACTGGAACCCACCACCTCCTGCTTATGAGTGCAGACGACTTTACCACTCGACCACCCAGCTTGCCGGCGTCGGCTGGCTGGTTTGAATCAGATGTAGCAGCGGGCACCGCGAACAACTATTTCTGCACTGAGTATACAGTGTTAACATACACACGTCGGGCTGGACAAAAATCCAAACTTAACCCTACAGTAAACTGTGCACATTAACAGATGGACTCTGTTTATTTGTGATATGCCTAATCCTAAATGAAACACAGTCACTATGCCACTGCAGTACTCATCCTAACAGATTCCCACAAACCCTGGTGTTGGAGTTTGGCTGGCTTGGGATCATTTAGGGCTAACCAGTCAGTGAGGACTTGGTCCGAGGTTCCCTTACAGTGTGCTTTATGGACGGGACAACATTTAAAAGTGATAGAAAACCTGTGACGATGTCGAGTTCAAGCTACAAAAGGAAGAGTAATGACCACATTCACTTCCTACTGATTAAAAAGGACAGGTGCCTTGTTAAAATATGGATGGAGAAATCCACTTACTGCCGAGGATGCTTGACCTGACCTTCCTTGTCTGTTGGGAGTGATAAAATGGAAATAAACAATGGGCAATTAAGGTTGTGGATAAGAGCTTAAATTTCAAGTTAGCATTTTCAACAGTAGTGAGTTAGGCCGAAGAGCCTTTGTTTACCGTGCGGAAATTGTGGGAAATGTGGGGTCAAAGTGGGGAAAAGTCAGCCCTGTTTCGTTGGCCGTACCTTCCGGTGCCCGCTCTCACTGGGATGTCCACGGCCCGCTCGATGTTGACCAGGAGCCGGACGTCCAGCCCGGACAAGTTCTGCGCCGTCACCGTCTTCCTCTCCTTCCGCTGCGGCCGGAGTGGACGCCGCGGCTCAAACAGTTTGACCAGCGTGCCCCCCAGCATGCTGCGCAGAAAACATTATCAAATACTGGACTATCCACGCAGGGACCAATTTCAGAAATATTTTCTATCAACTCAACATACATTGCTAAGTCCTTTCCAATGAACAAAGACGCAGTATGACATTTCAACGGTATTCCCAAACCTACGATACAATCTTAATACTTTTAATTTTCTAACCCCCCCACCCAAATCTTCGGCCCATTCAGTTTGATAAAATTTTCGCAAACCCTAGAGTATTGCAGTTTATGAAGACTTTATGCCAGCTTTTTTTTAACCTCATAAATGCCACATACTGAAAGGAGGGGAAACCCCTTATACATAATTCAGCATTTCTCTTCTTAACCAAAGAAATTCTCTTAATAAGTCAGATTTCAAAGAGGTCTCAAAAATGTGATGGGACGGACAGTCCCCATACATGTATGTATACAGAGTAATGTACATTATAACATTTGTTTTTAAAGTTGAGTGTTATTGCAAGGTTGAAAATGGATTAGCTCTGTTTTTTACACCTGCACTTTTCACACCTGTTGATTAATTAAATGCTTAAAGATTTCATAGACACAATGGCCTTGCTTTAAACCGGAAAGTTGTCTTTGTTCTTACGAATGTAAATACATTTTTAACAACATAAACACCTGCTTCACCTGATGTCTGGCACCTGTTCTTCATTGACAACGTCGTGCAGTGAATACTGGTGCTGGGCTGCCCTGAATCGAGCAATGACTCGCTCTCGTACCTACAATGCACGCCGAGAACAAAATATTTCTAAGTCATTCGGTCATTATGTCAGATATAGACAAAATGAAGTGATCGGTTATCAAATACTTTTTCTCCTTGGAGTTAGTTTTGCGGTGTCAGTCCACAGTAGCGCACTGGATTATCAACTGCCAGAGAAGTTCAAGAATACACCATCTGCCTAAATACTGGTGTAAATATGACATTCTAGACAAGAGCAGTTACCAGATCAGGTCTGACTTTGTGGAATCTAACAGCCGCTCGTACAAAATAGCACTTAAACTCAGTAGATGAAACACGGACTCCAAACCTCACCATTTCTAATCATCCCAATGTGTTTGTTTAAATTAAATTCAGAAAACTACAAAAGGACAAATGATCAACTCATGCCCACACCAGCTAAGCAAAACCCACCGTTCAACTTAACAGAGAGCCACTGTGCATGGCGCAACAAGTTTGTCAAGGCTGAGGGGACAGAGATACCTTTCCGAGGAATTTAGCGACAGCTACTCTGTGTGGGTCCATGTCTTCTTCAACAATCCCCTCTTCTTCCTTCTTCTTCCGTTTCTCATATTCCTACATGATGAAACGATAAATAAAACTTATCGCCTCATCCGTCAACTATTTCTTATTGTTTCACTTAGAAATCAGATGTGCCAATGAGCAACCTGATTCCATGGTCTGCTAGCACCAAGACTGTGACACTTGTGAAGTGCTTGTGAAAACTTGTGAAATACTCCACTGTAAAACCTATCCTGATTCACATTCACATCAGTGTATGCTGTATCTCTTTTCCAGGTACCTGAGGTAAGTGTGATGTACCTGTATTTGGTACTTGTGAAACATTTATGAGTACTATTAGATACTTGACTATAAAACCTATCCTGGTTCACATTTACATCAGTGTATCCTGTGTCTCCTTTTCCAGGTATCTGAGGTAAGTGTGATGTACCTGTAAGGTCCCTGTGAAGCCTTTGTGAGTACTAGTGAAGTACTTGACAGCACCGACCCCTGGTTAACACTTACGGCAATCAGCGTATCCGGTATCTCCTTTTCCAGGAGGGGGATCATCTTGTAGTTGCGGAATTCCGGCGCTTCCTTCTGCCGCAGCTCGATCAGCTGCAGCCGCTTCAGGGCGGCCAGCTCCTCGTCCGTCGTGAAGTTGAACTCCGCCTGGAGCTGCTCCAGCCGGAAGAAGTCTGGCACCCGGTATCCCTGGCCATCATCTGCTCTGGCATCCTGGGTGAACGGAGAAAATAGTCGGTTCACTGCTTCCGTGTCAGCCCATGTCAATAGGTACTAGGCTACGGCTGGACATAATATACGTGGCTATTGAGGTCGGCAGCTAGCTATTTCATCCATTTTCCATAAATGCGTGTGTTAATTCAAGTCGTGGCCAACTAATTTGAACAAGGCCTTTATTAGAGTGAGGTATTAAAGTATTGAGGCCCGAGCGGGATCAAGAGAGGGCGGAGGCTCCTTTGGTGGGAACTGCACTTAGTCGGCTCACAAATGAAAATGCACGTGCTACGGTCGCATCACTATGAACAAAATGAACGCTCCCCAACAACCTGGCTCTTTTCAACCGGTGAGGGGGTGCTTCTGCTCAAGGAAGATTACGCTGGACTCCATAATATTAGTGTATTATGGAGTCCCATGGGAAGTTAGAATGGCTGTTCCTTTACCCTTATCAATCCTACAAGCCCTCTGGTTGAGTTTGAAGGATTTAGGAAGGTTTACTTGGGTAAAATGATGGTGGTGTTACCTTCATGAGGTAGAGCAGGTTGGCGTTGGCGGGATCATTGGGGTCCAGTCGAGCCTCTGCTACCCACTTGGCCAGCCTCTCCGGGTCAATCATCCCAGTAGCTCCGATGGCTGCCACAGCATCCAGATGCTTCACAGCACTACCATAATTAAAACATGGTGAAATTTTCCCACTTTTTTGCTTCAAATAGCTTTTGCTAAGGCACTTCATGAAGTGCCGAAATTCCAAACCGTTATCAGAGCTGAGTCCATCTCAAGTCCTGCAAGTCCATCACAAGTCATCTATTCTTAAGCCCAGTCGCAACTATTCGCATGACCTGTAACAAGAGCACTCCTCTGCCACTGTTCACCCTGCTACTATTGGCCGGTCTTCTGAAAGGACTTCTGGACTTGTGACAAGACTAGTGATTAACATGACCACAGTGTGTTCAAACCTGCGCAATGAACAACATATTCCTTGTAGTCATAGAGAAATCTGGGCACAGTCTTCAAAAGGTGGAAGTTATTAACTGCAGCTGAGTAATATTATTATCATTACTGCTTTATTAACAAATGCCATCAGCCGAAGGCCAAGCTCCTCATGACATACAAATTAACGGACAATATACTGGTTTCAAAACTCATTACATGAAATAAAAGGACATCAGAAAATTCACGATGTTCAGGGTTAACACAGATCTCATATACGAACTTTCCACAGCATACTGACTTCCAAAGGAACTAATGTTGCCCGTCTCACTTTTAAGGCAGAGAAGTACAAATTTTTTAACGATGATTTTACCTTCTGGATCAAACGAAAAAAATCCCTTTTTTTTGTTTCTGTGTAGACAGGGATGTTTGTCGTGCTGAGCAAAAACCTTTCCATTCAAGTGCACTACAGCAACATACAATATGCGAGCCGCTCTAGAAAACAGGGTATTAAGTCGCGCAATGCCAAAACACATAACGGCCTGTTCTATGTGATTTTGTCTTTTTTTCCTTTAATAGCTTTGATAACATTTATACTTTCAGAATTTGTGACTACAAACAGAGATACTGATGAATAAAGATTAAAATGATCATTCAATAGCAAATCGTACGTAGCATTGTGTTTCAAAGCGCTACACTTAATGAGCTTTTTCTTGATTGAATCCGAAAATGTGGATATACAAATGTCTACATATCTCAGGTACGCAGCTCACTGCAGGGGTCATTCATATATCAAATTGTAGCTTTTGATGTGCAGAATCCAGCCATATCAAAACTCATAACTTAAATCAGGTGACTTATTACCCATTTTTCTAGAGCCGGTCACATATTTACAAACACATGTACAGAACTAATCATCAAGAATAAAGTGACTTGAAATGTGTACCTCAATGCGTTTGTGTTCTGATTGGCAGGTGGGACGAGGGGCGTGTCGTCCTCCCCCAACCCCCATGCCACACTGGACATCAGAACCCCCGACGTTAGCAGTGTCAACTGCTGAGCTGAATCTCCGGCACCGAGCTGAAAGGAGACACCTTTGGGGGGAGGGAACAGAGCAAAGTCATTTGCTCCTGTGATGTTAAACGTCGGCAAGAAGATTGCCAAGCTTGGTGGCCAATAGGTAAGGCGTAAGCTCTAGTAAGCATGGGTTCGACTCCCACTTGACAAAGCTTGTAGATTCTTTTGAAAGAGCTTGGAAAACACTGTCAGTTCACAGTCCTGCACAAGTCTTCACTGAAGTATTTACTGCTTCAACAGACTTGAACTGTTCAGCTAACCCAAACAAGCTTCTCAGTCAAACGGTTGCGATGTTTGAACTAGTAGGCAGGAAGTCGTCGGTTTGATTCCCATCCGAGTAAGCAGGTTGCTATTTTTTTCTGACTTGTTCTACAGAACACATGTACAGTATTTACAGAACACCAAAAGTCACAATTTATCACTCATGCGAAAAGAAGTATACCGCAATAAAATGCTCATATTCAAAACAAAATCTACAACTGAGTCATTTTGGATTACTCCAAACTATGGTACTGCAACATCTGAAATTGATGTCAATTTTCTCCCACGATGCACTGCAAGTATATTGGTGCATCCAACAACAGCTTTCCTGAGTGGAGGTTTTGAATGGCAACCATCTTGCGGGTAAGCTCTTTGCTCCGCAACAACATGCACAAAGGGCCTTCTCACACAAATATGTGGGTAGCAACAGCACTGACCTCCAAGATGGCTGCCATGCAAAGCCTCCAATGCAAACCACAAAAACAGTACAGGAGCCAGTAAGATGTATTTCTTTAGGCTTCATTTCTTAATATGGTGTTGCAAAGGAAATGATACCCCTCCCAACAATGTCCTCTCACCGCTTCCCACTGCGCTGTGATCGAATGCTACGCGCTGATCGCTGCTGAACTCAAATTCCTCCAGATGAACCCTGTCTGCGGTGACTTGGGTCTCCGGGACGGCCAAGTAGATCTCGGCTAAGAGGGCGCTACTGAAAGCTCCCGTCTCAAACACCTATAGGCACATGAAAAAAATTCAACAGAAAAAACTCCAGCCAAGTTGAAATCAGGAGTTTTTTCGGTCATCTGTCGGGGGTAACTACGTGTATAAACCAGTTCAATATGTGCTAATCTACAGAATGATAAAATTGGCTGCCATGCTGAATCAGAGCCAAATAGGGATTTCTCATTTTTTCCCCAAATATGGGAATTTGGCAGGTGCTTTTCAATCCGGAAAAACCAGCAGTTACCATCAACAGGAATATTTGGAGCTGAGAATTTAATATTATGAAATTATTTAAACAATAGTTTTAACAGTGAAAACTATCGAGTTTGCAGTCTGCTTCCTCAATCACCGTAGACATCACATCTTGGCAAAGTGCCAAACCTCACCCAAAAAATTACACTTCTTTCTCACAAAACCCATGAAATTACGCTTCTTTCTCACAAAACCCGTGAAATTACACTTCTTTCTCACAAAACCCATGAAATTACACTTCTTTCTCACAAAACCCATGAGTAATACTTTTACACTGCACAGCTTCTTCCCTTTGTTTTTCCTCTCATGCTCTCCCATTTCTAACTTCCTACTTTGGCGAGACACCACTTTAGCCACTCACCTGTAGAATCACGCTTTCGGGCCACTGAACGATCTGAATGTTGAAAATCTCTCCAAAATGAATTGTAAACTCTGACGTCAGAGATCTGCAGATGACAGTGTTGAAGGAGCAAACAAACTTCTTGAGACTGACACTAGAAAATATTCATTCACACTAACGATGCTGAATACTATCCACATGGAGAGAAATTCCTGTTGTCTACTTCGTGAACTGTTGATCATGTGCCACATGAATTGTTTGTCTGAACAATTCTGATGTATTAAACTAAAAGCGAAGTTCTATTCCACGGTTTAACATTCTATTCTATGGTCATAGGAAATTTCTGAATAAACAGGTAAAGCTGGCATTTATTCCGGTCGTAATTTATCATCAGGCACTGTAGACAAACCAATAATGAATATTTCACATTCATGCCAAGGAAAACATACTTTTATTCAGCATCAAATGGAATGTTCCATTCGCCTATGGAATGGAACAATCCATATCGCACCTCATGAAATTATTTTCCAACTGCACTTGACAACCAGATGTCACTGGATACAACTACAGCAATGATCACAAGTTTGGGGGGGGGATAAAATTTAAAATGCTGAATTCTATTTTTCTTTTCCATTTTGCTGAAAACAAATGTGGATTTGTAACCCTACAAATAAAAAAGTGCATGCCAGGGCCAGGGCCCGGGGAATCGGGTTGGTGTGGTGGCTCTTTCCTCTCCTTCCACCTCTGCGGTCGGGGTTCGATTCCCAGCTCAGACCACACATGTGGATTGGGTTTTCAGTCCCAACTTGATTCCATGAGTTTTACATGGAAAATTTTTCCGGGGTTTTTCTCCCACCGCTAAAACTGTAACTGCTTCTCATTTTAATGTGCCTGAGTCTTATATGACGTTGGTGCATCTCTTGGAAGAAGACCCGCTTTCAAGGGTCCCTTACTTGGTTGACGTTCTGGATACCTCCTTCTGGTTGAAGAGAACTTTAACAAAGCACTTGCACTTTTGCAAGTCGGACCGGCGCGACTGCTCGGCCTTGGGGCACTCGTGGGTGGGCGTGATGACAGCGGTGTTGTTCAGCTCCGGTGTGATGATTGGCTCGCCTTTGAGAAATGGCAAAATACCAAAAAATAAATTATGGCCACGATCTTTTTCGATGGATATGAAGTAATCGATGAGTCAGCAATGACGTCTTTTCAACAACAGCCAAGTTGACACCACCCCCTCCCCCAACCCTTGCTTTGCCATGACTGACCTTTTCAAAATGGGCACGAGTGAACAGACATCTATTATGGGTAAATTAACACGATAAACAGTCAACGTTGCTTCAAGTATTGGAGGTTTGGGGACTGTAAGAATTAATGTGAAATCAGGATGGATCAACCCTAAATAATCCAGGGGGTAACATTTAGAGCTCTACATTTTCCCTGACATCACTGTACAATGTTTCCTTTACCTGCGCAAAGCCTTTAGAAATTTCAATGCTGATGTAATGCGAGTTACCACTGTCGTGAAATCTTTCCAAGATAATACAGCAAAAATGTTAAATTTGACAACAAAAAACGCTGTCAGCTTAAGTTGAGACTTCTTAGATAACAGATTTCTTCAAGTTTATATCTATATATACTGGTACACGGTAGCTTCAAAGAAAAAAAAAAGGTAATCGGACAGCTTAGATAATGGGAATTCCTCAAGCACCTGGCTATAAAGATAAGGTCCAAAACACCTGTTCTTTGCAGGGTTAGAGTAAAGCTTTGAAAGATTTGGATGTCCTGTTTCAATAAGCAATGCTGTCAACTACCTCTACGATTGACCAACTGGACTTGAAAATAAATCGCATGGAAGCAAATTCTCACCTGGTCGCCGTCTACACTTGTACATCTTCTCCATCACCTTGGCCCTCGCTTCTTCTTCATTGAACGCGTAGTCGGGTTTGACTGGTTTGGGAATCTCGTCGCCGTCAACATTTCCTTCCTCCGCCTGGTTCTCCTCCTGCTCGGTCAGATTTTCTTGCGATCCCCGACGTCTCTTTTTCTTCTTTCCTTTCTGTGAGGCAATACGATTTTTTTTTGTAGAGCATGCATATTCAGTAATGGTGCTCAAACTGTTACCCCTGCTCAATGAGCTTATAAGCATTCCTGACCACTGGTTGGCCGTGGGAACTCACAGTTCATTGTCGCCACCTGAAACACACAGCACAGGGCAACAAATAGGGCCAGTAAACTTGAGGACATATTCTACACTGGTCTACACGTATGAATACCCAAGAGATTGTGATCCAAATTTTTCAACAGAATGTGCACAGATTCGGTGTGTCTGCATGTTATTATGGAACAAGCACGAGCAAGGGAAAGTGAAAGTGGTGCTTTTAGGGATGCCTGTTCACAGTAGTTTGAAGACTAAAGTTCTGGCAATCAATAAATTTCTCAATAGCAATCGATCAGAGCCAATGACAGTCACACCAGGTGTTTGTTATCAAGTGCATGTACTTCCAAAGGATTTTTCACGGGTTATCACAAGTGCCTAAAAAAAAATTTTACAAGCAGAGAGTGAGCTTTGCTTTGTCACAGTTCACAGGAAAAGCTATGGATGTACTTGCGAAGACTTGTGAGTTGTGAATCAATGGACCAATCCCTGTAAGCCCCGCCCACGGCGCACTTGGGCATTTCGCATGCGCTCTTCTCCAATGCCACGCTGCATATTCCATCCGCCTTCACCATGCTGGCGTGCACGCATGTCAGACTTTTTAATGCATGCATGTCGGATACAAATCACAGCTGTGATTGGTCAGAAAATAATGAAGGCGGGGCTTAATGAGCTTGCTGGACCTTGAGCTTGTTCTGCTCCTTCCAGGCAGCTAGCTGGGTCCGGTATCGTTGCATCTCCCCACGGTGGTCCTCCTCGTACTCCAGCCTCATCTCTCCCACCTCCTCCTCCAGGGCTGCCGTCCACTCCTCTTGGTCCCCAGCCTTGTCGCTTTCCTCCCTGCAAAACATGTACTACGGTAAGGGCTCCGTGCACAACAGCGCCCTCGGTGGTTGAAATGCCATGGCACTTATAGTGCCATGGCATCTGAAAGATTTTCTTTCCTCACCTTTCAGGTGCAACTCCCCCATTGGTCTGTTTGCGGATTGGGTTCTGAGTTCCAATCTGATTCCGAGGGGTTTCCCGCCAACTTAGAATTCTACACGCTACTTCACTGTATTCTCTCCTCAGCTTTCCCTTTGACCAAAGCGACCGCGCTGGAAACAGTTCAAGGGACTGTCGTCGACTACAGAGTACCGAACTGCATACATCACGCACACAAAAGGCATCAGCGCACAAACCAACAACACAAGCGCAAACTCCAGTTGTTTGCACTTCACTTTTTGGTTCAAAATAATGTCACAGTTCACAGGACTTTCCTGGCCCAATACCAAAATAATCAAAAGTGGAAATGCTCTTGCCAGATTGGCCACATTTGATTGCATTAGTAGTGCAGCAGATTATGACGCCTTTCACAGAAGTTACGCTTTACTTGAGTTTCCGACTTGTGCAACAAGATATGGCGTAGCTTATGCAATCATTTTACGTAGCATAAGTTGCATCAAAGTGGAAATGAACGACTTCACTAATACTAATTATGTTTGGATAAAGCTTGTTATCGCTGTTAACTAAACACAGTTTATACATGAGACATGCAACTTTTTTGGGAGGTTATAAGAGTTAGCGTGTCTGTGAGAGAACTTTGAGAATTTTGGCCGGTTCCAATGAAAAAGATGAAACTTTTCCAAAATGGTAGATGGAAATAATCCAACAACTGTTTTGTGACTGTTGTAACATTCTAAACACCCATTCGTAAAGGCCGTGATCGTCCTTGTCCAAGGCATTTAACACTACACAAGTTGCACAGCAAAGCAACATTTCATGAAATCGACCGTAAGTACATCGTGCGGCTACAGCAGAAATTACTGGCACAAGGCCCACGCAAGGTGCCGTGTTATGCCGCATTTTGGGAAATCAGCTGCGGGTGTTGAAAGACGAATACCAAGGAGAGGATAAA
The DNA here is from genome assembly GCF_054643075.1 of Acanthaster planci. Lineage (NCBI taxonomy): Eukaryota > Metazoa > Echinodermata > Asteroidea > Valvatida > Acanthasteridae > Acanthaster > Acanthaster planci. The sequence continues at coordinate 10,802,072 of NC_141794.1, read as the reverse complement.
TTGTAATGTGACATTCCCCGTGCTTACTTGTGGATGCTGAGTTTGACAGGGGTGTTGGTGTAACCCTGCTCCTCGCGCAACGCCTTCACTTCTTTCCAGACCTTCAGGATGTGGCGCAGCAGCTGACGATCGTGAAGCAGTTGATTATCTCGCAATCGTCTTACATCCCTTTAGGCACAAAGGCAAAAAAAAGCATGGGATCAGATACCATTTACGTTACCCCAGAACTGGCTTACGATAAATTGGTTACGGCCAATGGAATAGAGTATTTTGGACAGAGTTAATCAAAATCTAAAATTACAAAATTCAATAAAGTAGATTTGAATGCTGTTTTACACTGCAGCTAAAACCAACAGTAATGATCCACTCCTGTGCTGAGAAATATCCGCAACAAATGAGCCCGGAAGTTTCTGTTTTTTTAATCAATTATTCCTCTTTTGATTACAAATTCGGTCAACCAAACTTTCTAGTCCAACAATACCCAAATGTCCTCTTGCAAGGCTTTCAGAAAGTTAAAATATTCAACCCTTTTAGGTTTAAAGACTAATTTACATAAATATCCATCTTTCTGCAAAACCTGAAACCAACTAAGGTGGTTATTCTGAAAACTCTGGCTGCCCACACCAACAGTGGCCAATACGAGAGAACGGTATTGGCAGGGTTTTTGTACCTCATTTCGTTCTTGTAGTCTATCATTCTTTGCGAGCTCTGGTCAACGACGGTGGCTTCCGGGTCCAGCTTGCGTGACTTCAGGACCGCCAGCTGGTTCTCCAGGTTATGCACGGCTAGCTTCAGCGCTTGAAGCTGTGGGAGAAAGTAACCGGCATGTAAAATTACACTGCGTTTCAACAGACGACAGGATGAATACCTATGCGGTCCAGTACATCAAGTCACCGTCACCACAAACTAAACAGACTGTATACGTGTGTCAGCCATCTTGAATTAAAATGAGGTAAAACTTTTTATTGACGGGACCTGGGAGAAAAATAACAGTAACCAAAATAAATATTTGAATAGTTTAACATTTGTGGTAAATTATTTCTAAATGTCTTAAGCAGCATTTAAAAATACTGAAAGTAAGGTTGAAACCCAGTCTGGCACCACCCCATTTTAATAGATTACATTGAATGCGATATCAGGAACAAGATAAAAATATGTTGGCTATCTGATTTTTGTACCTATGAGAGATCTGGAAGTAGCTAGGTGCTGTTTACCTTTTCCGTCAGGTACTGCGCCGTGCTTTTCTGTTTGGTCTTCAAGAACTGGTTGTACATCTGCTGCAGCTTGGAGGCCAAGACGTGCTCCTTGCTGAAGAGGGAATGGTGGGTGAAGGCCAGCATGTTGACGTCAATGTCCAGCTGGTATTGAGACAGGAGACTGTCACCCAGGCCGTCGATGTAGCGGTGGTCGAATTCAGTCGTCACGGCCTGATTGGGGGTAGGGTCAAACAGACGGGGGGAGGGGATGCGGAATCGTAGACCAGAGAGAAAAATGACCACGTTATTCACTGTAGATTGCTTTGTTACAGCCACTGTGTGGAACAATGTTCCACCATGTTACACTGCCAAGCCGTGTATTGTGAAGTAACCCAAAAGTTACCACAGACTGGTGTACAAATTACTGTTGACTAGAATGCATTAACTTGCCCCATGGGCTAGTGGAAAAATACCTACTAGTTTGAAAACTATCATTTGTCTTATTTGTAAAAATGAAAGCAAAAGTTACAAATGTTGTGAGTTTCGATTTCAGACGTTGTCTATTACTTATTATTGTAACAGTTACTAAAGTTGAAGAAAGGCCAGTCAAAGTTAGCTAAGCAATGTCAGTGGGCTACTGAAATTCTTGCAGGCTAATGACAAAATAAGTGACCTTGCCCGATGTGCTAGTTAAAAAAGCTGAAGGTCGAGGCCGATGCTCTTAAACTGTGTTTCATGTTCTCAAGGAAGCACTGAAAAGTTAGGGTTTGCTGTTGGGTAAAAAAAAATGGAACCGTCACACGCCACTTTCAGTTTTGTATTTGGTGATGGGATACGATCCTATTGCACTGATCATATGATCTCCATTCATTAAAGTCTTAATGCTACGTGAATTCAATGTACCTACCTTTTTGTAGACCGTCTGTAGCCAGGGATCCCGCTCTTCGTTGCTGATGACTTTGGGCCTGGTAGGTGTCTCCTTCAGGGGGTCTGGCAAAACCTTGATGCGGCCGTCGTCACCAAACCAACCTTTACCCTGAGTGTGGATAAGTTACCAATACAATATAATGTTCTAGAAAATGGATTTTTATAAATAGACCATTTTTGGAACTGGGGTACCGTTTTTGGACATTTTGAAATTGTACTGTGGTCTTTTGGTATATGGGAGACACAAGCAGACCAACAAACAAATTTTGTGGGGGGGAGTTTGAAGGGGAGTTGTGAGGTTAAATGTGGGGGCATCTTATGCACTTTTCTGGAAAAAGACTACAGGAAACTTGTCCTCCCTCATTTAAAAGTCTGTAAGTCAATTGGGCTTTTGCCCTGCCTGACATGTATTTTATCACTGTATTACTCAGTGTATGCCCCCGAAGGCTTGTGAAAAAACCCACAAGTGTACTCAGGTGGGACTTGAACCCACAACTTCCTGCTTACTAGTGCAGACATCTTAACCACTCGACCACCGAGCTTGCCTGCGTCAGCTGGCTGGTTCGAATCAGATGTAAGTAAGTCAAGTTACAAGTCGGGTCGGAATCACTAAAATGAGAGGCACAAGCAACGTTGGAGGAATGGCTCTGCCACATTTTGCTCAAGTTGTGACTTGAACAGGAGATTACTTGTGATGCTTCATGATGCCTTCTGACTGGACTGGAGATTGAACTTGAGTTACCTTGCGATGCCTTGTGATTGGACTTGAGATACCTTGCGATGCCTTGTGATTGGACTTGAGTTACCTTGTGATGCCTTGTGATTGAACTTGAGTTACCTTGCCATGCCTTGTGATTGGACTTGAGATGCCTTGTTATTAGACTGGAACTTGGACTTGGGACACCTTATGATGCCTAGTGACTGGGCTTGAGATAAGACTTGTGATACCTTGTGACTGGATTTCAGATCAGATTTGTGACACCTTGTGATGCATTTTGACTAGACGTCAGAGCAGACTTGTGATACCTTGTGATGCCTTGTGATTGGACGAGTGACTTGACTTGAAATTGGATCTGTACGTCGACTAGTGGTGATTTGTGATTATCTGTGATAGCTTGCAATAGTCTGAGACAATGACTAATCTGATGAATGAATTGGATTTGTAAGTGCTGTACCTTATCAGGACGATTCAGAAGTCGATGCTCCATCACGTTCTGGTTGCGTATGGATATCTCGGGCCTGATGCCAACATAGAATCCCTCGTCCTCCAGGTAGCGAGGCTCCGCCTCTCCGGCAATCTTCTCTTCAACGGGAACTGCAAGAATAAATTTGCTCTTTGAAAAATTCCGCCACCGTCATCATCTCAAATATACCATACATTTATCCTGATTTGACGTGTGCAAATGGGGCAGACACGCTGAGTTAAGTCAAATGGGGCAGACTTGCTCAGTCAGGTCAAACGGGCAGACCTGCTCAGTCAAGTCAAATGGGGCAGACCTGCTGAGTCAAGTCAAATGAGCAGACCTGCTGAGTCAAGTCAAATGAGCAGACCTGCTGAGTCAAGTCAAATGAGCAGACCTGCTGAGTCAAGTCAAATGGGGCAGACCTGCTGAGTCAAGTCAAATGGGGCAGACCTGTTGCTGAGTCAAGTCAAACAGGCAGACCTGCTGAGTCAAGTCAAATGGGGCAGACCTGCTGCTGAGTCAAGTCAAATGGGGCAGACCTGCTGCTGAGTCAAGTCAAATGGGGCAGACCTGCTGAGTCAAGTCAAATGGGCAGACCTGCTGAGTCAAGTCAAATGGGCAGACCTGCATGCTGAGTCAAGTCAAATGGGGTAGACCTGCTGCTGAGTCAAGTCAAATGGGGCAGACCTGCTGAGTCAAGTCAAATGGGGCAGACCTGTTGCTGAGTCAAGTCAAATGGGGCAGACCTGTTGCTGAGTCAAGTCAAATGGGCAGACCTGCTGAGTCAAGTCAAATGGGGTAGACCTGCTGTTGAGTCAAGTCAAATGGGGCAGACCTGCTGAGTCAAGTCATTCATGGAATGAAGTGCCTGTGTGGAAATTTATTGCCCTTCTCTAGCAATTTTGGGGCTTTTCCAGGACTCTCACAGTAAAGCTGTAAAGAAAATCCCTATGCTTGACCCATTTTCTTCAATGTCTTTTCCAATGATTTTCCATGAGGAGAACAGCCAGGTTTTTGGAGTGACTTTCCATGTTAAAACCACATCTGAAGTTTCCTTCACAGTTTCAACAACCATGCTCTAAGATGTGATGCCTTTATACGTTTCTTCCATGTTTCCTTCGTGTTTTCCTATTTTCTAGAACTTTTTCCATGAACTTCCGTGAAAGGATTTCCCAGTGCTTTTCCATGAACTTGGGGAGAAACCCAAGAGGAATTTTTCATACTCACTTGCGGCAACACTTGGAATAAAGTAATACCCCTTCTCCAGGTCTTCCCGGTCCCTCAACAGGACGAATTCTGGGCCCTTCATCTCCGTCGGGAAATCCTTCCAGTTGTCCCGGTCCAGGAAGAATTCCGACAGTAGCGGCTTTTCCTCCCCTTCCTTCTTGTCCTTGGACCCTGTAGGTGGCTTTTGACCCTTTGCTGTTGGTTTGCCAGTAGGGGCTTCCTCAGGTTCTTCTGTTCCCTCAGGGGCTGCGCTGGGGCCCGGTCGGTCCTCAGGAGGGATGTCATCCTCTCCCGACATTTTTGGCAGCTCTTCGGGTTCTGGGTCGAAGTTGCGGGTGAAGAAATCATAGATTTCATCCTCAGAGGGAAGTATCGATTGCTGGAGAGGAAAGAAATAGAAATCTTGGTTTTTATCACTGACAAAACTTTAGAAACTATTGTCTTTGTTTGGAGAAATGTAAAGGCTGATGGTGATTTTTATAATTTTTTACTTAGATGAGTTGAACATCTCTTTTCCTATGGGAAAGCCCGGAGGCCACTTTCCACCAGTTGTTTGCTGAGATGACTTTAACCCTAACCCTCCTGAATCCTTCATTGAGGAGGGTTAGGGTTAATCTGCGTGCATGTCTTGAAAGCCTCTTTCAATTTACATAGTTCCTCTGGATACAATTTGTGCAAGCAAATTTCGCTTTGACCTTGGGGCCTTGACGACCACTCTCCATTTGCTGTTTGTTGATATGAACTCAAACTGTATGCTCAATCAAACCTTGGACCTTTGAAGACCACTTTCAATACAGTCAATCCCGTTTGGATGATGCTGGGTCCAGCAATCTTTGGGGCTTTTGAGGCCACTTTCTTGTTTTGAATAATAATAAATCAATCTATCCTTATACAAGCCTGGATGACCTTGTGGGCCACTGTCTAGTTTGATTGACATTGAATTAGTATGTCTTTGCCTATTAAGTTCTGATGGCACTGAATGCCAATTGTTGTTTTGACCAATACTGAAGCAATCTGCCCTAATACCTGTCAGTTGATGACCTTGAAGGCCACTTTTTGACTGGCACTGAATCAATCTGCCCTTCTGTGTTCTGGATGGCCTTGACAATGATAGCTAATTACTTTTTAATGACACTGAATAACTGTCCAATGCCTGAGCCTTGGTGGCCTTGAAGGCCATTTTCGTGTTTGACCGATACTACATCAACCTGTCCTTACCTGTGGCTTGATGGCCATTTTCTTCTTTGACCGATAATGAATCAATCTGCCCCCACCTGTGTCTTGATGGCCTTTTGAAGGCTATTTTCTTGTTTGACTGATACTGCCTCACCCTGTCCTCACCTGGGCCTTAATGGCCTTGAAGGCCGCCTTCCACTTGCTCTTGGCTGCCAGTGACTGCTGGAGTACCTTGTCCTCCTCTTCTTCCTCTTTGGTCAGCTGTGATTTTGTGAACACCAAATAAAGGATGATTAAACCCAGTTCTCCAATGGGTACTGGTCATGACTACAAAATCGATACAGGTTCTTGCTGGCCAAATCTCTGCAATACCACCTTTGTTGCACAGGTTCTTCATTACCAGTCATGAGTCCTGACTATTCCTTAGGAAATCAGTGCTTTAGTCTTTTACTCTTTTGGCTTCAGGCACACAATGCTGCATTAACATTACAGATTACAGAAGATGCCTTCAGTGACATTTATTAACTACACTGTTACATTGACAGGTGTAAATGCAGAAAGTTCTGAAGCAAAATAGATTCAATAAACCTATCTGTACCTAATCAAACCAGATTCTGAGCGATTTGCATTAAGCCGCGAGAGTAGAGTATTAAATATTAATGTATCACATGGACAAAATGACGCTTCATTAAATAAAAACAAAACCTTCATATTTATTGACTGAAAAGTTCAAAGCCATAGCAGCTTCATTTGGACATGGTTTTACTGCACAAGGACTTGCGACTCAACCAAATAACTTGTACTTGAACTTGCAAGAAATGGCATGCTGCCACATCTCTGTTTGCCTACAAGGAACTTACAAATGAAGGATCATCAAATCTGGTGGCCATGTCTCGGGCCCTTAGGCCTCGAAGCAGGCGTGACGGCAGGTCTTTCTCTGGGTCCTTGGCAACTTCCTCTCTCATCGTTTCCTCTGCTTTCTCCTGGAACCCGAGAGAGTCAACAGGAGAAATTGTAGGATTTGAATTGACATCAAGGGCTCGCAGTAAGTGAGGGGAGAGGAACAGTTGGGTTGGGGTGCAGCAAGGATTGGGTGGATTGGATTGGGCGGGTTAGGGTGAAGTGACTTCAGTTTTGAGTGAAGTTGGTTAGGTTCGGAGAGTGAGGATTGAGTAGGGCATGCTCATGGGCCTGGGATTAGGTGGAATGGGTTGATGAGGATGGTGTGAGTTCAGGTTTAAGTGAAGGTGATTCGGTTTGTATGAACTGGATGGGGTGAGGTTGGGTAATGCTGGGCTTAGTGAAGCAGGATGTTTGAGTTGGCTATGTAGGATGGCCAGGTCCCACAGGTGGATTGGGTCAGAATGGGGTGTATTTGGATAAGTACAGCGGGTGGGTGGGATAGTTGGGTCTGAGGTACGGTAGGTCATCAGGCTGAGCTCACCTTAGTTTTCATGACCTTCATCCTAATTCGTTCCCTGATGGAGGCATTCAGGTTCTTGGAGGGCTCTGGAATGACCACTCCTGTTTGAGCAGCTATCACCGCTTCCTCCATACTCATGGGCTCTAGGACGGGGGGAAATAAGACCAACAAGGGGTGAGATGATGGGACAGCACAACTGGTGAGATGGGAGTGGTCGTGATCAGGTCCATCAGAGCAGCTGTCAAGGCTTCGTCCATACTCGTGGGCTTGAGGTGAGGGGAAATGACACCATCAAGGTGAAATGATGGGACAGCAATAGTACTGCGACTAGTCAGACATCCGACGAGATGGGAGTGGTCACGACCACGCCCTGAGGAGCAGCTTTCGTGGCTTCCTACTGCCTGCCTTGCCTGGAGGTTTCCCGAGGTTTAGCAGAGTTTTCCGGGCTATCTCACGGTAATACCTCCAGTTTACCCTTTCTTTCATTTTGCATTCGTCCCTCACCTTTGCTATCCTTCCTGGCCTTGCTTTTCTTCTTCTTCCCCGCTCCTTCCTCGACTGACTCATCCTCCGGCTGCCCTGCCTCATCCGCTGGGCTCCCAAGCTGCTCTGGGGCGGTCTCTATCTCTCTCTCGGGAGCCAAGCGCTTGACTTTCCTTCTGGGGGCTTTGGCAGGGGGCTTCCTGTCGTCAACGGGCTGTTCCAAGGCAGTAGACAACTACCCAAAAAATAAAAAACGGCATGAACCTCAACCAAAGCTAAGACTGAGTGAAAAATTTAAACTTTAGTCCCCCAAAAAGCTTCTGTCTTTTGTAAGTTTTTCAACGGCTGGTTTATAAAGAACATGTGAACCACAGTGGGCGGATTTCCTAATTCTAGTCTAGTTCCCACCCTTCTGAATCACAGGGTACAATGAGGGGACCAGTGAAAAAAAATTAAATTATAGACTGGTTACCATCTCTCCTTCTAGCGGGACCAGTGAAACTGGTTCCAACCCCCCTTTTGAACCCTCCCTTCCTTGCAATCTCACCTCTTTCAGTTTCTTCTCCCGATTTGATGTCAGCTTCTCCACAAGATTCTCCGCTTCTCGGATCTCCTCCATGGGCTTGAGAAAACAGAAATTTGTAAAAAATAACAGAAGTTCAAAAACCAAGCATTTACTGCAAACAAAGGAGCAGAAAACTACGCACGATCCTGCAAACAACAAGCCTTAATTACAACATTGGGCTCCCATACCAAAGTCATGAATTTGCTCATTAAGTACAACTTCATAAGTCACAGGTTTGAATCCAAGTCCAATACAACCAAAAATTCAATATTAATTTCAGACAAAATGGGGGCAGAAATCACCAAATGTTATCCCCACTCCATAACCATGCAAAGCAAGATAGTTTGGGAAGTTGGACAATTCCCCTACCCGCTGTTAATTTTCTCACATAAAAGTTATCCAAAGAAAACAAATTACTGCAGAAACCAGTAGGTGATCCACTGATAATATTCAGATAACTCAATATTATGCAGACTCCATAAAGACTAATGAAAGCCATGTTTGATTCAATATTTCGTTCTTTATTCAGAACATAATTCCTGAAGATGTTCTGAATAAAGAACGAAATATTGAATCAAACATGGCTTTCATTAGTCTTTATGGAGTCTGCATAATATTGAGTTACTGCAGAAAACGTTGATATTTAATACTGGCAACGAACATTGTGGAATTGGCCTCGTTCTGAAATGCTGGGTCACATTTGTAATCTGTGTATGTGAAAAATCAAGAATGCTTAAAATGCAATGGAACACACTCATATTTAACAACTACTGTACATGTAGGTGGGAACAGACAGCTCTAGTATCTACATATATGCAAATTTGTGTACTGACTCACATCCACAATAGTCTCCATCTCTTCCACTCTATCACTTTCAAGCGTCACAGTCTGGGTAAAATAAAAACTTCTGAATTATATTTCCAGTTAAAGTACACATATTTTTTTCTCCTTCTTGCAAACAGAGGGGGTGATCTGGTGTTTCAAAAACACGTTTTGGGTCAAAGATGAAAGTATAAGAAGACACGACAGGCAAAAAGTCTAATCAAGTAATACACCAACAAGCCTACATGTAATAAGCAGAGCTGGCGAGAGTTGCGACACCTTCAGATTAGAAGCCATTTTTGTTCCTACCTCTGCAGGACAAGTGCACCCCTGTGGGTATAAAATAACACATTCCAACCTTTTGTCATTTTTTGGGTATTAGCACACCCTACACACAACAGCCAACTGTTTTGGACAAAAAATGGTGGCACGCATACCCTCTTGTCAGTATATCACAACTCTATCTACGTGTGCGTCTGAAACCAAAGTACATGTCATCTCAAATCTACATTTCATTTCATGAAATTCTGACATGTGCTATAACACTGTACACATGGTACACTCAGTGTTTGTCCCCGAAAGCTTGTGAAAAAACCACAAGTGTACTCGAGTGGGACTCGAACCCACCAAATTCAATTAACATCTCCCTGGCACAAATTCATCCTTGGAAATAGTTGTTCAGGGTACCCGCTGCTACATCTGACTCGAACCAGCCAGCCGACACCGGCAAGCTCAGTGGTCAAGTGGTTAAGACATCTGCATTAGAAGGAAGTCGTGGGTTCGAGTCCCCCCCCTTGTATGCTTGTGGGTTTTATTCACAAGCCTTCAGGGGCAAACATGGAGTATACGATGTTCTGATACTTGTCAGGCAGGGCAAAAATCCAAACTCTAGGGCCTACATTTCATGTTTTGTCGAATACTTGTAAAGCTTTAAAAGCCTCACGGAATAAATTGAGAAAGACAAAATTTGTTCGAAGGAAACAAATTTGATTGGATGACGATGCACACGTGCACATGTACCCACCCCATTCCTACTGGTAGACTGTGCCATCTCTAGGTCCATGGTTGGTGTCATAGACTCGCGTAGGTCCTTCCTGCGTTTCATGAGTCGCTGCTGTAGGGTTCTTGAATGAAGGAAGATATATATTGTACATGTACTCACAGTCGGTAAACTAATTTCAGCGACTTTGCATTGCAATTAGAGATGATCCACAGATCTCGGTATCTGATGATCCAGCATTCTTGCAGTCAGGCGGCCTTTTTGGAGAGATTCTTGTTGGAAAATACAGACCTAAGTATGTTTTGAAACAACATTCCACCAGTATTTTGGGGCAAAACGAGCAACAGCTAGTATTTTGGCACTCAACTCGTTCAGAATCCATTCTCATTTATCAGGTCGAGTCTATGGTACCAATGGGCCCTTGTGTATGCAGTCCATATCAGAGAGACCCAACAAGTTCTAGTTCTGGGAGTGACAACTGATCACTTTTTTCTGTCTTTCAACTTTCCACTGGCCAGCAAAAATTAAAATAAGAACATTAAAAAGTATACAATAGGCTCAACCTGTTGTCTGCCGCCCATACACAATTTCACAGGGTGTTCCCATTTGCCAAGCGTTGTATGCATGCGCACATATTTAATAGCTACCTTTCAGGTGTCTGTTTGAACAGGAGCATTTTACAGTTGTACGCCCCCAAAACTGCCAGCAGCAAATTTGTTACGTTCTTCAGTGATGCCAGTATATAGAGGGATCCCAATGTGACGCTTTTAGCGTCGATCTGCGCACTTCCGCGTTTGAAAACAAGGCTGTATGTGTCAGCTTCAATTCTTAATACGATCAGACGATTGAAAGTAAGGAGTCAAGATGCAAAAAAGGTATGTTAAATTCAGACTTTTCAGGCGGCAAATTTTGGTGGAAGAGTCTTTCAGGATGACTCGACATGTAAAATCAAAAGAAAACAGCATAACGGCAGAATGACTTACGAACCGGATACTCATGTACATTGTCGAGTCCGGGGGCGTGTGCGCAACGTTCAACATAGAGAACCTCGGTTTCAATGCGGATATGCGCAGACGGCACTCATGTGAAATCCCTCTATTCAAATTACATTACAATAGCCACTTATTTCCTACAAGTATACTCATAGACTCTGTTACACCTGTGACTACGAGTCACTCATTGTCAACAGTGAACATGTTGAAATTAAAGCTTAAAAAAAATACACAATAAAAGGAAAACCAAGCAAGTCATGAATACACATGAAGGGAATGCGCGAATGAGTGGGAAGATGGCATGGGAGTTTAGCACATCCACATGGCCATGACAAGTCCAACAAAGGAAAGAAAAGAAAAACAGACAAGAAAAAGGAAAGGAGGCACTGGACAACGGACATGTTGGAGGGAAGAAACTGCAAGTGTCAGGTGTAATCAGTCGATCTTTGTGCAATCTTTTTTACCTCATTTCACAATTTGCTGATCAGTCCGCCATCAGCCAATCGGCTTTTATTTCCAAATGGCTGGTGTGGAAAGATAGTTTCAAAAACTTTGGGGAATGAAGTCAGAGATTCAATCCTGGATCAAGTGATGGCACAATGCGATCATGCAAGCACAGTGATCAACCAAGCGCACCAAACATAGGCAGTCTCTACAACATGTGCATGTACATTTGCAGAGTGCCGCAACCGAAACCTGGTTTTTAATATTGAAGGCTGTACATGTAACTCATAAATTTACATTTTAATGTTTCAGAGTATTTTGAAGTTATTCAACAATACCTGTTTTACGTCTATGAGTACATGTAACATGGACACCAGACAATTTTTAAAGAAAAACTTACACTTGTTACCAACGGTCTTTCCTTATCGACCATGTCAACAGGTGGAGAAATGGCAAAATGGACTTAAAGTGCACTACAAGCAGTTACATGTGCATGAACAAACATTACTTACGAAGTGGACATGATAGCTGATTGGCTGGGACTAGCGAAACATGCTGTTCTGACTGGCCAATGAAATGTCTCCCTCCGTAGGCTCTAGGACAAAGAGGTGAATGCACTGTGAATAAGAAGTTCTAGAGCGAATCTACGTTCATCGTAATGCAAGCTGTCCCAAATATCACCCAAAAATCATGGGATACGGTACACAAACCTGTTCTGCGGAATTCAGTGGCGTAAATCTGTGTTGGAAAATGGAGGGGATGGGGTGGGGAAAGGTGGGGGATGACGTGCCCGGCCATTGAAATTTGAAAAGTGGAGGGGAGCACAATTTACACTACATAGGGGGCGATGTTCATGATCAAGATGTACGTTTGTAATGTGCATCAAATTCAAGCTGAATCTTCCATCAGAATAGTATATTAATGGCTTTTTAAAATTGCTTTCCCTTTTACATGATACTGCAAACATTTTTCAAAAATTTGAAATTCTTCTAAATCAGCTTTTTTATGCTCATCACAAAAAAGTGTGTGTGGGGGGATGGTTCAACAGCACATCCCCTAACCTCAAAAAGTGGGGGGGGGGATATATCCCCATCTCCCCCCTTCCCCCGGAATTTACACCCATGGTAGAATGAAAACTTTATCTGATGCAAGATCAATCAAAAGACCAACAAGTTTTGTCACTAACTTCAGAATCCTGCTGATTACAATGTATGTACATGATATACATGATGTAATACACATTTCTTAAACATTCACTGCCAAAAGTGGCAACAATTTTCAAGCATAATAATATACATGTACCACAATGACACCTCAATCCTAAAATGGCATAAAAAGAGCACTCCTAGTGTCCCAAAGATAAGAGTGATGAGGCATTTTGCACAGAGTGGCGGGGTATTATTCTGCACTTAGGCCTATTACTAGGCCTAGGCTACTAGTACTAGTAGCTGACTAGGCCTGGGCCTCCAACCAAAATCAAAAGTTGCACAAAGCATACCCGTAGGTTAAATAATTGAATTAAAAGCTCTGCCCTCTTTTCACAACATCAACCCCACAGTTATTGAGCATGATGTCATAGGCCTAGTTATCTATCAAGGGAATCCGAAAGTTAAAGATCTATCCTTTTCACGAAATCAGTTCAACGCAAACATCATTGGAGCTGTGTGTATGTGATGCAAAAACATCATCAATCATGCTCCTAACTATTTGAATCCGTCAAAGTTGAGGTTCTTAAGTGTGCAACAAACACAAAACTTCAAATTCCTTATTCTGAATAATTTTCAGTTAAAAGTGAGAAAGAATAGTCAGAAAACACTAACCTTTTCTTCACAATTTCGCGCTCTACCGTCAAAATCAATTGGAATGTTTATGTAGCGCCCAGCGATAATTGTGTCAAGAGAGGGCGTCCGACTCGACTGTCAGTGGACGCGACGCTGCAGTCAAATGATCTGGACACGGCTGATTACAGTGCAGTTGGCTGCGGCTTGAAGCTATATGTATATACATTCTTCATGGGAACTGGCTGCATGCTTGAGTGTAATAATAAGCCGCAGTCAAGACTTTCGGACACGGCCAGAATTGACAGAGGCTGAGAACACAATGTATTAAGTGGTTCTGTTTAGTTTCAAATGACCACGGGAGTATTGATTGATCCATAGCTAAAGGTTGATTATATCGTGATTATTAATGACCTGTTCCCAAGATGGCAGAAAAAGTCAGTCAGCTTCGACCCAAGGTACATCAATAGAACGTCACTCGGATTCTGTTCAATTTTGGGTCTTCAACGCGGATATTATTCATTTCACAACTCTGTAAAGCATTTTAAAAACCAGACCCTGCTACTGAAATTGGACCGAAATTCCCCAATCGCCGCCTCACAGCAAAGAAAGTGGGCGGTCTCAGACGAATTTCTTGCCCGCCAAATATTGGATTAATTAACCAATCACACTGGCCAGATTGATGAACCTATTACGCATCAGCCTCCCAACAGACCAATCATCATTGAACGGCATAAGCAATACAGTTTGACAATTTTTTTCAGGCGCACAAGTATGTATGTAGTCCCGGCTCGTTGACCATTAGATCTTAAAGTAGTACTCTGAATTTATCAACGAAAACATTTTATTCAGGAGGGGGGATCAATTGGGAATTCAATTATTTTCTGACAAACTAATAATCGCACCCTCATGTACATAAATATTTAAAGAAGATAACATTTCAAACACCCCAGTGCGGAGAAATATAACCAATAGTGCTGTGTCCCGCAGTATTTGTTTCTTTGTCAGTACGCCACTGGAATTCAAGCAGAGAGGAGGGTTGTGTAATACACCGAATCGTCGCCACGAAAAAAATCAGCCACGAGAGACGATGATGAAATTGTGTGCTCTCCTACGACTAAAGTTTGAAAACTTTGGCGATGTCTCAGTGAATTTTCTTTGCTACAGTGCCCAAAGGTTGGCTGCCCAGACTACCCTTGCTGTGTGACCGAAATCTGCAAATATCAAGGGGCATTACTCGTCAACAGCACCGAGGAAATGTTGTAGTCTGTTGACTGGGCATTCTTTGAATTTTTCGTCCAAGCCTTGCCTCACATGCCCGTGCCCAGGTGGTGAACCCCGGACTTACCAGGGTTTGCGGATGTATCTCGATATAGTTGGGAACTTCTCTTTCAGGATGAAAATGTTTGGGTCGCTCCACAGCCCCGCTAAAGGCCAAAACTAAGGCTGGACGTTGGTAGATATGTGAGTAACTTTAGTGAACTCAGTATAGAGTGATGTTTCATTGGTTTTTCAACTGTACTAGACTAAAATAAATCCTGTGGACTTGTGGACTCATGTGTGTCAAATGATCTGAATGACGATTTGGAGTTGGAGGCCATACTGCACAAAAAAGAAGCTTGGTGGTAAGTGCAATGTTTCATTGCAGGGAAAAAGCCGAGGTATGTGATGAAGTTGACTTTTGTGAAGTTTACATTTGTCTCGCAGAACTTTTAAGAGTCGCAGGCAAAATCAAAAAGTCTAGTAACTGACGCTTTGGTCTAAATTAGGCTTCAGAACAATTGTTTTTCATGGCGTGTGATCCGGGGCTTTTTGATATTTCTTGCCCAAAAAGAGTGGGTCCAAGCTGATTGCTTTTGTCTTAATAAATGCCATACTCTTGCAGCACTGTCTAGTCTTAGGGATGTTATTCCGTCTAGCGCAAATGGCCAATGAAATCGTGTCTTCCATTGTTCGACCTGCATGTAAAGAAATTCGCACGTGCATTCGAAGAGCCAACATTTGGGCGAGTGGGCGTGGTTTGTATTCGGCATTCATTGACGCGACGTGAAACTTGAAAAGCCGTGGTATGCAGGCAGGTGTCAATTGCTGGCTCAACTCATCAAACCCCGAGCTGAACACGTGCGCAGGGCGTGGGACAGCTTTCTCGTGTCATAGGGGCACCGACTTATTTGATATTTTGTATGTAGGTACAGTTTCACCGTGTTGGTGCTAACCGATTGAATTTTTATTGACTTTCACCAACTGGCAAAGAAATGACAGCGGCGGGTCTGTTGTCCAGTTGAACTGTATAAAATTCCAAAGAAGAATTTAAAAGGACGATGGCGGGTCTGTTGTCCAACTGAGATATAATTTGCAAAGATGGAAGGACAATGGCGGGTCTGTTGTCCAGTTGAATTGTATAAAATTCCAAAAAAGAATTTAAAAGGACGATGGCGGGTCTGTTGTCCAACTGAGATATAATTTGCAAAGATGGAAGGACAATGGCGGGTCTGTTGTCCAGTTGAATTGTATAAAATTCCAAACAAGAATTTAAAAGGACGATGGCGGGTCTGTTGTCCAAGTGAGGTATAATTTGCAAAGATGGAAGGACAATGGCGGCTCTGTTGTCCAGTTGAACTGTATAAAATTCCAAAGAAGAATTTAAAAGGACGATGGCGGGTCTGTTGTCCAAGTGAGGTATAATTTGCAAAGATGGAAGGACAATGGCGGGTCTGTTGTCCAGTTGAACTGTATAAAATTCCAAAGAATTTAAAAGGACAATGGCGGGTCTGTTGTCCAAGTGAGGTATAATTTGCAAAGATGGAAGGACAATGGCGGGTCTGTTGTCCAGTTGAACTGTATAAAATTTCAAAGAAGAAGTTAAAAGGACGATGGCGGGTCTGTTGTCCAAGTGAGGTATAATTTGCAAAGATGGAAGGACAATGGCGGGTCTGTTGTCCAGTTGAACTGTATAAAATTCCAAAAAAGAATTTAAAAGGACGATGGCGGGTCTGTTGTCCAAGTGAGGTATAATTTGCAAAGATGGAGGGACAATGGCGGGTCTGTTGTCCAGTTGAAATGTATAAAATTGAAGAGAAGAATTTAAAAGGACGATGGCGGGTCTGTTGTCCAAGTGAGGTATAATTTGCAAAGATAGAAGGACAATGGCGGGTCTGTTGTCCAGTTGAACTGTATAAAATTCCAAAAAAGAATTTAAAAGGACGATGGCGGGTCTGTTGTCCAAGTGAGGTATAATTTGCAAAGATGGAGGGACAATGGCGGGTCTGTTGTCCAGTTGAAATGTATAAAATTGAAGAGAAGAATTTAAAAGGACGATGGCGGGTCTGTTGTCAAGTTAAAATGATGTAATAATTTGAAAAGATGAAAGGGCAATGGCGGCTCTGCTGTCCAGGTCATTTTCAAAACAACGAGTGCATTCCATCGCATTTTCCCGGAAAAACTTCTTAAGGATTTTGTAAATCGATAAAAAATATTAAAGACGTTTCTAAGCTGTCGTCCTCGATCAAATACGACTAAATGAGCTCATCTCAACCTGTCATTTGCAATTCCACGAGCATATTTTCACGTGTCATCTTAAAAAAAATCAAAGCTGGATTCGTAAAACACGAATTTCGTCATCGCCGAAAAAATACTTTTCCAATATTACGAGGGTACATGTATACTACAAAATGACCTGGTTGAATGCGCTCGTCATCTTTCACAAAATGACGAGTGCGTCCTACCAGGTCATTTTCAAATCAACGAGCGCATTCCATCGCATTTCTTCGCAAAACTCCCAAAATATTGAATAAATCGATGAAAAATATGCAAGATGTTTCTAAGCTGTCGTCCTCGATAAAACACGACTAAATGAGCTCTCTACGAGATTTCACCGCGTTATCTTCAAAACATCTGGAAGCTGGAATTTTGGACATATTGTTTTTACATATTACGAAGGGTATACTACAAAATGACCTGGTTGAATGCGCTCGTCATCTTTCACAAAATGACGACTGCGTCCTTCCAGGTAATGATCAAAACAACGAGCGCATTCCATCGCATTTCTTCGCAAAACTCCCAAAATATTTAATAAATTGACGAAAAATATTCAAGACGTTTCTAAGCTGTCGTCCTCGATAAAACACGACTAAATGAGCTCTCAACAAGATTTCGCCGCGTCATCAAAAAATCTTAAAGCTGGACTTTTAACGGATCTCGCATTATCTTCGAAAACCAAATTGTTTTTACGTATTACGAAGGGTATACTACAAAATGACCTGGTTGAATGCGCTCGTCATTTTTCACAAAAAGACGACTGCGTCCTACCAGGCCATTGTCAAAACAACGAGTGCATTCCATCGCATTTCTTCGCAAAACTCCCAAAATATTTAATAAATTGACGAAAATATTCAAGACGTTTCTAAGCTGTCGTCCTCGATAAAACACGACTAAATGAGCTCTCGACGAGATTTCGCCGGGTCATCTTCAAAAATCTCAAAGCTGGACTTTTAAACGGTCTCGCATTATCCTCGATAATCAAATTGTTTTTATGTATTACGAAGGGTATACTACAATATGACCTGGTTGAATGCGCTCGTCATCTTTCACAAAATGACGAGTGCGTCCTACCAGGTCATTTTCAAAACGAGCGCATTCCATCGCATTTCTTTGCAAAACTCCCAAAATATTTAATAAATTGACAAAAAAATACACAAGAGGTTTCTGAGCTGTCGTCCTCGATTAAACACGACTAAATGAGCTCTCGGCGAGATTTCGCCGCGTCGTCTTCAAAAATCTTGAAGCTGGACTTTTAAACGGTCTCGCATTATCCTCAAAAACAAATTGTTTTTACATATTACGAAGGGTAAACTACAAAATGACCTGGTTGGATGCGCTCGTCATTTTTCACAAAATGACGAGTGCGTCCTACCAGGTCATTTTCAAAACAACGAGCGCATTCCATCGCATTTCTTTGCAAAACTCCCAAAATATTTAATAAATTGACAAAAAAATACTCAAGAGGTTTCTGAGCTGTCGTCCTCGATTAAACACGACTAAATGAGCTCTCGGCGAGATTTCGCCGCGTCGTCTTCAAAAATCTTGAAGCTGGACTTTTAAACGGTCTCGCATTATCCTCGATAATCAAATTGTTTTTATGTATTACGAAGGGTATACTACAAAATGACCTGGTTGAATGCGCTCGTCATCTTTCACAAAATGACGAGTGCGTCCTACCAGGTCATGATCAAAACAACGAGCGCATTCCATCGCATTTCTTCGCAAAACTCCCAAAAAATTCGATAAATCGATGAAAATATTCAAGACGTTTCTAAGCTGTCGTCCTCGATAAAACACGACTAAATGAGCTCTCGACGAGATTTCGCCGGGTCATCTTCAAAAATCTCAAAGTTGGACTTTTAAACGGTCTCGCATTATCCTCGATAATCAAATTGTTTTTACGTATTACGAAGGGTATACTACAAAATGACCTGGTTGAATGCGCTCGTCATCTTTCACAAAATGACGACTGCGTCCTACCAGGTCATGATCAAAACAACGAGCGCATTCCATCGCATTTCTTAGCAAAACTCCCAAAATATTTAATAAATTGACGAAAAATATTCAAGAGGTTTCTAAGCTGTCGTCCTCGATAAAACACGACTAAATGAGCTCTCGGCGAGATTTCGCCGCGTCGTCTTCAAAAATCTTGAAGCTGGACTTTTAAACGGTCTCGCATTATCCTCAAAAACAAATTGTTTTTACATATTACGAAGGGTAAACTACAAAATGACCTGGTTGGATGCGCTCGTCATTTTTCACAAAATGACGAGTGCGTCCTACCAGGTCATTTTCAAAACAACGAGCGCATTCCTTCGCATTTCTTCGCAAAACTCCCAAAATATTTAATAAATTGACGAAAATATTCAAGACGTTTCTAAGCTGTCGTCCTCGATAAAACACGACTAAATGAGCTCTCGACGAGATTTCGCCGGGTCATCTTCAAAAATCTCAAAGCTGGACTTTTAAACGGTCTCGCATTATCCTCGATAATCAAATTGTTTTTTAAGTATTACGAAGGGTATACTACAAAATGACCTGGTTGAATGCGCTCGTCATCTTTCACAAAATGACGAGTGCGTCCTACCAGGTCATGATCAAAACAACGAGCGCATTCCATCGCATTTCTTCGCAAAACTCCCAAAAAATTCGATAAATCGATGAAAATATTCAAGACGTTTCTAAGCTGTCGTCCTCGATAAAACACGACTAAATGAGCTCTCGACGAGATTTCGCCGGGTCATCTTCAAAAATCTCAAAGTTGGACTTTTAAACGGTCTCGCATTATCCTCGATAATCAAATTGTTTTTACGTATTACGAAGGGTATACTACAAAATGACCTGGTTGAATGCGCTCGTCATCTTTCACAAAATGACGACTGCGTCCTAACAGGTCATGATCAAAACAACGAGCGCATTCCATCGCATTTCTTAGCAAAACTCCCAAAATATTTAATAAATTGACGAAAAATATTCAAGAGGTTTCTAAGCTGTCGTCCTCGATAAAACACGACTAAATGAGCTCTCAACGAGATTTCGCCGCGTCGTCTTCAAAAATCCTGAAGCTGGACTTTTAAACGGTCTCGCATTATCCTCAAAAACAAATTGTTTTTACATATTACGAAGGGTATACTACAAAATGACCTGGTTGAATGCGCTCGTCATCTTTCACAAAATGACGACTGCGTCCTAACAGGTCATGATCCAAACAACGAGCGCCTTCCATCGCATTTCTTTGCAAAACTCCCAAAATATTTAATAAATTGACAAAAAATATTCAAGAGGTTTCTGAGCTGTCGTCCTCGATAAAACACGATTAAATGAGCTCTCAACGAGATTTCGCCGCGTCGTCTTCAAAAATCTTGAAGCTGGACTTTTAAACGGTCGCACATTATCCTCAAAAACAAATTGTTTTTACATGTTACGAAGGGTGTACTACAAAATGACCTGGTTGAATGCGCTCGTCATCTTTCACAAAATGACGAGTGCGTCCTACCAGGTCATGATCAAAACAACGAGCGCATTCCATCGCATTTCTTAGCAAAACTCCCAAAATATTTAATAAATTGACGAAAAATATTCAAGAGGTTTCTAAGCTGTCGTCCTCGATAAAACACGACTAAATGAGCTCTCAACGAGATTTCGCCGCGTCGTCTTCAAAAATCCTGAAGCTGGACTTTTAAACGGTCTCGCATTATCCTCAAAAACAAATTGTTTTTACATATTACGAAGGGTATACTACAAAATGACCTAGCTGAATGCGCTCGTCATCTTTCACAAAATGACGAGTGCGTCCTAACAGGTCATGATCCAAACAACGAGCGCCTTCCATCGCATTTCTTTGCAAAACTCCCAAAATATTTAATAAATTGACAAAAAATATTCAAGAGGTTTCTGAGCTGTCGTCCTCGATTAAACACGATTAAATGAGCTCTCAACGAGATTTCGCCGCGTCGTCTTCAAAAATCCTGAAGCTGGACTTTTAAACGGTCTCGCATTATCCTCAAAAACAAATTGTTTTTACATATTACGAAGGGTATACTACAAAATGACCTGGTTGAATGCGCTCGTCATCTTTCACAAAATGACGAGTGCGTCCTACCAGGTCATGATCAAAACAACGAGCGCATTCCATCGCATTTCTTCGCAAAACTCCCAAAAGATTTAATAAAGCGATGGAAAATATTCAAGACGTTTCTAAGCTGTCGTCCTCGATAAAACACGATTAAATGAGCTCTCGACGAGATTTCGCCGGGTCATCTTCAAAAACCTCAAAGCTGGACTTTTAACGGATCTCGCATTATCCTCGATAATCAAATTGTTTTTATGTATTACGAAGGGTATACTACAAAATGACCTGGTTGAATGCGCTCGTCATCTTTCACAAAATGACGAGTGCGTCCCACCAGGTCATTTTCAAAACAACGAGCGCATTCCATCGCATTTATTTGCAAAATTCCCAAAATGTTTAATAAATCGATGGAAAATATTCAAGACGTTTCTAAGCTATCGTCCTCGATAAAACACGACTAAATCAGCTCTCAACGAGCATATTTCGCCGCGTCGTCTTCAAAAAATCTTGAAGCTGGACTTTTAAAGGGTGCGTCCCACCAGGTCATTTTCAAAACAACGAGCGCACTCCATCGCATGTCTTTGCAAAACTTGGTAAAGTTTAATAAATCGATGAAACAATATTCGGGATGCTTCTGTGGTGTTTCGTCTTCAGTGAAACACGACTAAAAAAAAAGCTAGCAATGAGCATATTTTTGAAAATGAATATCCGAACGTTGTCTTCGAGAAAAATACCGAAAAATTTTAAAATTCTCGTTATTGGTGCTCTGTCGTAGATATGCTTAGCAATTATACGCTAACATCTTGGAACAAAGTTACGAAGCGATCATCATGACGTCATCTTTGGAAAAGGCATGCCGGTTTTATCCCTGTATCTTATAAATATTACAAAGGTATCCTGCAAAATGGCTGGGTTAAATGCGGTCATCATGCGGCATTTAATACAACTAGCGTACCCAATCATGTCACAAACATCCTGTTATTCAAATGTCACCTCGTTGTCTTAAAAAACAAATTACCAAACATTTTAAAAAGCGAAGCAATTCGAAATTGTCTTTTTCAAACGAACATCGCTGAACAATTTCAGCATGTAAATTTAAAATACACCCAAGCGATTCCACGTCCTCACCTTCGAAAACGTCATTGCCTTCGAAAAAAAATCTGACCGTTGCCTTCGAAAAAAAATCTGACCGAATTCACCTGGTGCAACTGACGTAAGGGTTGTTTTTGATTCAAAATCACGAAGCGATTCCACACCGGTAATCATCAAAAAGTTGAACAGTTTGACTCGTCATCTTCATAAAAAATTATGACGATTTCACGTCATTTCTTCACGAAAGTAAAAAGGCCTGTGTCTTAGAAAAAAAAATTACGAAGTCTCTCTGTACCGTCATCTTCGAAAACAATGCTGTGCGATCTACCTTTGTCATCTTTTACAAAAACTTGTTGGATCGATTTATTCACCAAGTTCATCTTCAAAAAAGTAGAAAAATCCTCATAATTACCGAATGCTACTACGCCATCTTCGGAAAAGCTGGCAGAGATTCCTCTTAACGTGTTCTTAAGTTTACTAAGCGTTTCCACGCCGTCTAATAAATTGAAAGGAAAGATTCCGCCATCGAAAACAAAGTATTGTGAAGCGATTTCGCGCCGTTATCTTAGATATTACTCACAGAGCGTTTTCGTTTCGTGATATTTCTAAAAAAAAGACTGACGCACTCACGAGAATGACGGGTTGAGTGCACGTTCACCAAGTCATTGACAATTAAAACGAGCGTTTGGCAACGCTTCGTCGTTACCGATATCTCGAATCGATTTCCCCTGTCCGTTAATTTTCACAAAATTGTAAAGCAATTTCAATTCGTTACCTTCGGGAAAACACCACAAAATCATGAGTCCGTTTTACTTAGTCAACATCGTCTTTCTTGTTTTCCCGTCGATGAGATCCGGAAAAGACAGAATTGCTGCACTTCATCAATTAAAACATTAAATGGTTTGGAAACCTGTGTTTGTAATTGGTTTGTATTCTCTGGTAACCGTAGCCTAGCATTTTAATGTAGTGAGGCCTAGTCAAAAATTGATGAAATTAGCTAGGCTTAGAAATAAGACCTTACCGGGTACCTGACGTGACAAACTGATTTGTGTGGTGTTTTGCAAAAATCTTACCTGCCAAGGCCAATTTCTTGTTTTATCAGCCAGACAACACCAGAAGGAGAACTACCTTTGATACTACCGGTGTGCCATGCTTGGAGAGGGACGTGCAACCTCAAGATGGGACCTCTAGGGATGATGTTGAGTGATTGGGACCAGGGCGAACTGGTGACGACCCCTGACTCTGCTTGAGTTGCTTGCCATTGTGAAATGGTAAGTTGCTCAAATCACAACGTAAAAACAATTCGTAAAACGTAGTAGTAAATTTGCTAATCGCAGATGTTCACTTCACTCTGTTCTTCTAAATACAGAGCTCAGGGATGCTGCTCCAAGACCGTTTCTACATCTAACGGGACGTAGTTCTGGAACGCCACTTACACAGCAGGAGGTCTTGGCTTGCCCCGGTCACATCTTTCAAGCCGTTAAGGTTCGCCTTACTTCTTGAACTCGAGCCCTAGATATTATATAGCCTCTTATCTGTTGTGGATCGGAATATTTACCAAACATATTTACAGCGCTAAGACCTGCCTGAGTTCAGTCTTGCGCTTGGTCATCAGATTTGCTCCCTTTTCACCAAACTTCCAATGAATAACGCAACCAGCACCATGAATGCTGTCAAATATGAATGACCCTCTTCATATCAGTGTCTCTGTAACTCATTTCAGCTTTAATCTGTTTGTGACCTCACTAAATGGAAATCAATGTGCACTGCAAAACAAGTGGTGTTAAATCAACACTTTTTGGCGTTTTCAGAGGGAAACACTATAGGGTGTTACTTTAGCACCGCTGGTGTTACAATTCACTAGAGGGTGTTCAAGGTAATACCAAAGTTTTAACACCAGTGAAAAGTGGTGTGTAGTCTGCTAATAACACTGGGGTGTTAAATTTAACACCAGAGATTTTGCATTGCGACAGTGCCCAAATATTTCCATAAATATCGACCACGTAAAGCACTTTTATACTTAAAAAACCATTCAGAAAAAAACAATTACGTAGTCCTCTGACGATAAACTATTTCTATGTCATTTATGCAGGTTCCTGACGACTACACACCGATGACATCAGTGGCCAAACGCCGAGGTTTTCTACCCCCTTTGACCTGGGCTTACATGTACTTCGTGGATGCGCTAATGTGCGCTTACAATTAGCATTCTATGCTTACATCGCTTGCACATATCCTATACAAGCTGAGTAAGCTGAAAATCTTTGCTTGGGATACGTCAATGTGCTTACCCAAATGTCCCTGCTAACCAACTCAAAAATACTTTTTAAAAATGATTTTTAACTACTTTGTACGGATATCGTGGGAACAGGCTGCCAAAACAAATTACTCTTTAAATGTGACACTGGCAGAAAACTGAACTGAAGACCAATTTGGTAGGCAACTGTTTGGAGTGGATGTTTTTTTACCATTCTGTTGAAGCAAAGTTGGTATTGATTGTTGAGTGTTTTAAAAAAAAACCACTCTTACAGATTAAATTAATTTTACTTTTTGAGAGGGTATGCGAAACAACCGCGAGTACTTTTTGGCTCTTTGGCAGGAAATAATACTCTATTTATTCTAAGTATTCTGCTGTGGCTAACGGACAGTCCTCATACAGGTTGTCTCTGCTTGAAAAAAATCCAATCATTCCCGAAACTTCCACGATGCTCTGTAACAGTTGAGCAGGGGCATTTTTAACGACTCCTCAACATGTCGATCAAGCATTCATCAGGTACTCTGCTTTTTGAGACAAAGGCCATTATTTTGTACAAGTTCCAATGTGAAGAGAATAATGGATCAAGCTACAAATGCGGCTGAAGTTTCCATTCGAAAACACCAGCAATGCATGTAGATAATTTTCCGAAGGTCGTGATGACATTTTAATTTTATTTTTCAAATCACTTGGCCTTAGACTTTCAGAACCTTTCAAGACGGCTCAAAATTGATAATAAAATTGCATTTTGAAGACTGAAGAGATGTACTGATTTGTGTGCTTTGTAACAAAAAAGTAACAATGAGGTATGCAATAATGTGAAGAGTGATTTCATTTGTGTCAGTCTCGATACGGGATCCTGTATATGTCTGATCAAAAGTGTGATCGATTTATAAGGAAATGAGTTGGTAATCATAACATCAGCGACGCACCCCTTTCGTTTTTAATGTTGGTTTCTCCCAGTTATGTGCGATGATGGCCTTAGCAAAGTTATTAGCTTTGTGGCACCAAAAAGTCGCTTCCCGAAAAAGTTCCACGGGGTGCCATCTCGTTTCTTATGATTCGATTACGTTTTTGATTATCAAAGAAGTCAAGTTAAACTGAGCCGGAAGAGAAATAGGACTATCAGTTGTCATTCAGAATTCTTCATTCAGAATTCGCTTGTACGCCACTGGGCTTACGCTGGGAAGGGCAAACGCCTTTTACAGAAACTTGTCGAGGAAATACGTCACAGATACCAACCAGAAAAGCATTGTGGGCTACTTGCTGTCTTCGTTCACACGTACATTCATTGCAAAGGTATCATGCACATGCAGTTTTGACCCTTGTTATTGTCGTATGAACTTTGCCAACTGAGTGCTTGCCAAAACATTTCGTCACGCAATTGTTCTTCTCGATATGGGAACACGCGAATGGCCAGAACAGCATGCCTATCGTCAGACGAGGTCCGTAGTAAACTACCCTGCCGGCCGCAACAGGTGAAGATATTCCCTAGCAACGGGCTGATTGAGGAAGAGCTTTACCAGCCAGCGGTGCCAGAGAAGAGAGCACAAGATCATGATGCTTCAAACAACGCTCACAAGACCATGTAGAGATTATTTATTGCAGCACCTTTAGCGTCTCTGGGCTTCAATGTTGGGAGGCGGCTATTTGGCATCGCTTCTGAATATTAAAAAAAGATGCCCCCTCCATATTTTCAATGTGTTTCGCGAAAATAGTTGAGGCATTCGGTACGATGGCCTTTCTGAGAAAACATTTTTCATAGAGCTTTCTTTCTGTTGACATCACACCAAAACACGTGTGAGAAAGAAGCTCACCAGCTGTTGTGTACCTCGTCACACCAATAATCAGCACAGGACAAAAATGTACGACAGCAAGAATCGAAGATTCTGGCAACTGTTTGCGCAGCGATGCCTAATCCGCAAGATTAATGTTTCCCAGAATGGCATCACAGTTTGGCTCATCATTATAGACATTTGTATTGGCATGACGTAAAAAAGGAACAAAAATGTCATCCTGATAGGAAAAACGGAAGTTGGAAAACGATAAATTGGGACTAAGGGCGTATCCAGAACCAAGTTGGGGGGGAAACAATTATGAAATTTGCAGGAAATATTTTATGGCCTATATTTGAGGGTCTAGGGGTACCTTTTACGCGCTTTGGGAAAGAAGGGAAGTGAAATTGATCAAAATAATCGCCGCTCATCGGAGCGTCACCATATTCTATGGTTTTCATTATTTTCTTACTGTGAGGGAGGGTCGGTCGAGGGGAAATTGGGTTACTTGCTTTCCACCGGAAATTCTTCAGATAACCCTTTTTTCGTGGTTGCGAATTCCAGACGGGGTTGGCGGTAGCGTAAAAAAGGTTTTTCCTCGATTGGAGCCGATCGGTCGAAAATCTGACCCACAGAATGAACGAACCCCCTCCCAGTCCTGGGAGGGAGGGATAGCCTTGTTTCCCCTCCCTGGATCTGTCTCTTAAATAGGAAAATCAGGTTTAAGGGGTTGCGTGAATAGCCAACAGCTCTAGCAACAATGGGTGAAGAACTCGCCCCTTCCCGTTCAGTTTGCCTTGCTCTGCGGTGTGAGCGACATTTTCGGGCTCCGTGAGGATCCGATCACTACAGAGCTCCAGCAAGTGTGGGCGAAGAACGCCCATGAAGTCTGCCTTGCGCTGTGGTGTGAGCATTTAATACCGAGGGGTGCACTGTCCCAATTCAAAGAAAATTCGCCGCCGGGCCGAGGCGCTTAAAAAGTACCTCTACAAATTCTTTCGGAAAGGAGTCTGTGTGGGCCAAGAAATTGTGTAAGTATATGGCCCAGGATCAACTCTCTAGGTCAAGGGCTCACATTCGGGGCAAAACGGACAAAAATGTTATTGAAAAAATGTCGGAAGAGCCTTCAAAAGTCTAGGGATGTTATTTGACAAATGGCTGAGAAGACTTGGAAACGTTCATTTTTTTGGGGGGGGGGAGAGTTTGCTTTTGGCGGATAATTGAAATTTTAATTGGTTTACCTTCTACAATTTAAAAAATCAAATGAAATCTGAAGGACCAAAAGTCAGATTTTGTTATTTTTTGCTTGAGAGGCTTCAACCTTGGGACTTCGGTTCATTTTACACCATTTCCGATCGAGTTCAATTAGTGCAGCGCACCCTGGGTGATGTCCTTTGGACTCCACTGTATCAGGCCAGCGTTTATTGCGGTTTCTTTGGCATGAAACGACCGAGAATATTTCTCCCCACCCCCTTCTGCTGTGAGATGGTACAAAATAACCTGGCAACTTCAGGGTTAACACTGGGATAAAACTGACAGAACTTGATGACATTGATTGGTTTCTCCCAGCAATCCCGGAAGGAGGAATTTCCATTGTGTTTGCTGCATCAGAGTCTATCTGCCATAAAATGCTGACAACCATAGAGGGCGCTATTACCACTCCATGAAGGCTACGACATCACACAATGGTAATGGAAAGATTTATACCAGGCAGGATATGGGACGGAGGGGTACCCGCCTCCTTACCTGTCCAATCCCTGTACACACTCTAGACTATTGTTACCTAACACATCCCCCCCTCAGAAGTCTGTAAAGAATTCCTGAGATTCCGATCAAACAATGACTAACACAAAGGCGGCGGGGGGTTCTCTCCATCCCATATCTTGCTTCAAATGAAAAGATTAGAGGGGAAAAAAGAACTGAACACTACCTTTTTAATCGCACAATTATAATGGAAAGAGGGAAAAAGAACTGAACCCTGCCTGAATTCCCTGATTTACATCAGAGCAGTAGTACCCCCACCCATCCAGAAAAGCTGACAAATGTTAATGTTTATAGCAAGATACCAAAATTGGGAAATATTTTCTTAATTGAAAAATTCAGAGGACCTGATGTTTCAATCCTAGCAGAATCTTTCTCCAAGTTATGTGTTCAAGTTTCAACCAAAACAGTTGAATTTTTAGCGACACGTACATGATATAAAGCTGAACATTTGGAAGTGCATTATAGAAAAGTTTGTAAATATATGTTTGACCTAAAAAATATTGAAATACATGCGAGGTCTGAAGATTTTTGGTATTATGTCTTTTAACATATTGAAATTTCTGTTTTTGTCTGATTTAAATACATGCAAATGTGCTGTGCCCTCTGACCTTTTTTGAAATTGCGCAATCCTAACCTTTAAATATAAGTTCCGAAGTCATTTTTATGAAGAGGCCTGTGGCCTGGTGGTCAGCTAGCTGGCTATCAGGCCAGGGGATCCCGGTTCAAATCCCGGGGTCCCCAGAAAAGGAGGTTTTTTTTTTTTTTTTTTTTAATACTAAGTTTTTTAACAAAATTGTGCATGCCCTCCTGGAATTGAACCCAGGTCCTTGTGCATAGCAGTTAGTGTCCTTAACCGCTATGCCATGGCACTTTCTTGAAGAAATGTGCTCGTTTCTAAATGTTAAACCTTCCATTGTTTGGACTTAGAATATTTTTCAGCCAAACTGTGTACTGGAGATAGGCAAGGGTGGAAGGCCTAGGGGCTGGAAGTCTGAGAGCTGATAGGAAGGGTAGAGTGGATGGCTGAGGGCTTGGGACTATCAGTATTAGAGCTCTGAGGATTCCATGGGGTTGAAGGACATAGCTTCTTAATGTTCCATATTGCTATTGGGTTTATTGTAGCCCTTATAAAATTGAGACTTTCAAGGCTCTAAGAGGGAACATTCTATAAGGAGCTTGGAAGATGTTTCAGACTGGCAGGGCTTCCATGTAGGATGAGGCTGTAATGTAAAATCTAAAGATGGAAACAGATGTACCTTAAACTCTGGCAGTGTAAAATGGTCCAGATTAGGAGAAGGGTCAAGTGGCAAAGTACTACAGTTTTACAAATAGACATACATATACAAACAAGTGGTTCTGCTAGTTAAAATAAATGAGCATTTATTTCACTTGCAAATAGAAATTGACTGGTTTGATTGTTTTACCTACACACAAAGCATTTTTGCAAGGTAATATTTTCAAATGAAACAAATTTCATGTCAGTGCCATAAGGTCCTTAGAATGCACTAAAAGGTGTTTGGTGAAAAACATTGTTTTAGACATTAATTTGTGATCCCAAATTAGTTAAATTTAAGCATGATGGCCCCTCAAAAATAGTTTTATGACTAAAGATTAAAAAACTATTTAAATCAAATACTTCTTTCATGCACAGAGTAAGGCCCTTAGAGTGTTTTCAAAAATTACATTTTTGCAGTAATGACCTTTCAGTACTGAGCCAACAATTTGGGGACTTGCAGTTTTGTGATAATTTTAAGTGAGAGACTTTTTTCTAATGCTCTGGCAACGTGGATGTACAAGTTGGAAAATACAAAATGCACACAGAATTTTGTCCAAGGAAAAACTTCTAAAAATGAACAAAGAAATTGACTGGAGCAGGATTTGAACCTGCGACATCTGGAACACCGTACCAGCGCTCTACCAACTGAGCTATCCAGCCCTATATCAACAGTTACGTGTAAATTTTTCATGCCAAGATACATACATCTTCAAAGTGCTTCCTTTCTGAGACTCAGAATCACAAATAGCGCCCTCACATTACCAGAATATACTCATAAACAGTACCCTCACATAACTGCAATATCATTGTAACTCATAATAATGCCCTCACATTACCACGATATCGATTTAACTCATAAACAGTGCCCTCACATAACTGCAATATCATTGTAACTCATAAATAGCGCCCTCACATTCCGCAATATCATTTTAACTCATAAACAGAGCCCTCACATTACTGCAATATAATTCTTACTCATAAACGGGGCCCCCACATTACTGCAATATCATTCTAACTCATAAACAGTGCCCTCACATGACTTGGTTAAAATCCAATTTTTTATACATCATTTTCGGGGCCGTAAACAACCTGGACAAGGTGCTGACCAAAGTTGTTTTTTTTCCAGTGTTGTGAGACTTCAGTACTCTGTAGCGGACGTTTCTTGTTTTGATGCCAGAAAATAGCCAAATTAAATGACGCTCATTTTTTGCCATGTGAATACCATTTGTTTAAATCATTAATCAACTACGTATGATCCTTTGAGTAGTGTACAAATGCAGATAGACTTGCTCCATCACTAAGGTGGAAGCAAGGAACTGCATCTCTGAGAAGACTGAGTCCTTTCCTTGCCTTTTTGTGAATCAATGCCTAAGATTCTGACGAGGATCCCTCATGCAATCTTGGAAACTGTTCCTCCTCAGTGACGGAGGCGAG
The DNA here is from genome assembly GCF_054643075.1 of Acanthaster planci. Taxonomy (NCBI): domain Eukaryota; kingdom Metazoa; phylum Echinodermata; class Asteroidea; order Valvatida; family Acanthasteridae; genus Acanthaster; species Acanthaster planci. The sequence goes on along the minus strand of NC_141794.1, from coordinate 10,771,648 downwards.
GACTGGCATCTATCTGAGTTTTCTTCCTCTCCTTGGCATTCTCATGAACCATATCTGGGAAGTCCCATAGGATCTTGTCCTCCATCTTCCTTCTCTCCAGGTTGAAGGAGGCGAGGGCGCTCTTCTCATCAGCATCATGGTCTGCTTCTCCTGGTGCATACCCACAGCTTTCATATGAGGAAGTCTGGGGAAGAAATCAATCACAAAAGGAACCAAGTTGGAGCAGAAATTGAGACCTTCCTTAAAAAGTTATCCTTGTACGCTCCTTATTTCTACACCTTTTATTTCATAAAAACCTGTTCGTGTCTTAGACTATTGCTTTTCATCCATTTTCATGTTAGAAAATGAATTATGACAAGAGGATTCCTTTGACACCGCTGACCCATTCTGAAAGTCTGAAAGTGATTTGTACTCTTTGTTAAAAAAATTTTTCCAGACACCCCTTTAGGGTTTAGTAAATCAAAAAAGTGACATTATTAAACACTTAAAATTGTCTTTCCCTTTTCCTGACAAGTAGAGGGCGCTGTTTTACAGCAATACTGTAACGTCAATCAGGGAAGACATCGAACCTACAATATCTATGGACCAACAGCTCCTACAGAAATCAACAACAGATCCCGAAAGCGTGGGCAGTAATATTCAAAGAGTGTGCACAAGTCTGTAGAGTTGGATACAAATTGGAAATTTTGGATGGTGACTGAAAATACTGTTAAGTGTTTACAACGTGGTTCTTTTTTTGTGTTTTGATTCAATATTTATCAGAATTAAGGTAGATCCTTCTTTAAATAAGAGCTCTGAACACCTACATTTTTGTCCATATTTTTTGCTCAGCTTCAAAAAGCCTGAACAAATTCCCATAATGTATTTGATTTCAATTTTTAGACTTTATTTTTGAAATGTTTTGGAAACACAGTTCTCAGTGCTGTATCAGATAAAACTTGAGAAAATATGTTGAATTTGCTTTTCAAAATACTAAATAACAGGGATGTCAGGAATTTATTTGAATTTTGCATAATGTGCACCTTGGCTTCTACTAATGACTCGTAATAATTATTGGGCAATATTATGAGGAAGAAAAATTGAACTGTGCTGGGTTAGAATTTTAATAAAAAGACCAACAGGGCCAAATAATATTTGATGGACAATTGCCCCCAATTCATTTTCTTGATGTAGAGCAGTGCTGCACAGCAAGTCATGAAACCCCAGGGGACAAGGCAGCCGTTTGCTTGTGGTTATTAAAAATAGAGACTTTCCTTAAATTATGCCCCTGCTGTTGTCGATCTAAAGGTATTTTATGTCTATGATTAGACGCTTCATTTCATGAGCTTTACTATCAAAAACTGAAACCCAAATTGCTCCTTGACAGGTTGAACATGTCTCAGGAAATGTGGACCATTGATCAAAGGTCATTTTTCATGAAACAGCACTGAACCATGAAGGAAAAGGAACTTTAGGCCAGGAAAATGTGAACAATTCCAGTATAGTGGGTACATTCAACAAGCTTGCTTTAGTTCAACAAGGGCTTAACCTCATCCCTATCGTCTTGCTTGGTTAACACAATGCACAGAACCATTCCTATGTCAGGGTTGCCCTAAAAGCTAGCCAAAAGCACTCGAGGGTGGATCCAAAACCCAATTTTGGGGGGGAGGGGGGACAAACTTGATTCTGGGGGCCAGTTTTTTATTTTTAAAGTTATTTGAGGGGTTAGGTTACATTTCCACTTTTCAAAAGAAGGGAACATAAACAGACCAAAAAGATCCTTTCATTTTTTCAAATGAAAACAATTTTTGCTCCTTTTTTGGTCGTGACCCCAATTGGCCCATCCGCCTTTCCCATATTCATCCTTGCAGAAAGCCAGCAATGATATGAAACACAGGACTCTTACCTGTCCTACTTATGACGTAACCTGCCTCTTCACTTTGGAGATTTCAACGGTCAGTCCACTCGCACCATGACGCTAGCCAGCCTCAACGTTCATGTAGGCAGCCATATCAGTACATACACCTGGCCATGCTGGCAATGAGGCTTTCCCAAATCTAACCACAGGGAAAAATGACAAAAAACAACAAGAAAAGGTCACCTAAGGTTTTTCAGTGACACTGTATTAATACTTTTTCCCCAAATGAGCAAAACACCCACGTTTCAACCTATCACCACATAGACTCATATTGTGGGTGGCTGTTAAATCCATAAAAACCATACAGTACTGGGGAGTGCAGGAAGTAACAGGCTGGGTGGGGTCAGGGCCCAATATCACGGGGCTTCTGAACACAGAAGAAAAATCGTGCTAACTTCAGCAGAAAAATGTGCTAACCTTGAGCACTATTTCATGGTGGTGCCCGGGTTGGTTGTGCTAACGGTTGCGCGCAGATAGAGATTTCTGTTACATCACAAAGTGTCAGCAAATCTTTCCTCCAAGGTTAGGATGCATTTGAGTGTACTTACTGTTCACGGTATGCATGAAATACGCAGAGCCTCTGTAAGTTAAGCAGCGCCAAGAAATTGGGCCCTGATTGTTACAAGCAAGGTTCCCACGAAATCTGAAAATCAAATTCAGTGACCTTTCCTGCACTTTCCAGAACTAAAATATGACACTTTCCATGGCATTTAATGCCACTCTGCACAGAAAATTTGTTTGGTATAATAAATGGGAAGACTGCCATAGCCACTATCCATAACCACCATCAAAATCACCCTTGTACAAACTTGATTTCCATGACTTTTGCTCAGACCAATTTTCCGTGAGTTTTCCATGACTTTCCAGGACAACTTTTCCCCCAGGATTTTCAATGACTATGGGAACCCTGTGCAAGGACAAATGGATTTGAAGTACTGTACAGTCTATCATTTGTAGTTATCCAAAGGTATCCAAAATTGTTATTGAAAAGTATACTTGGTTTAGATAGAGGAGAAGCTTTGAGAAACCGTTCCTTCTGGCAAACGGTCATCATGAAGAAAGAATGATATCAAGCATGCACCTTCTCAAATGTTTGGAAAATCACTATTAAAAAGGCGAACAAGTGTTGACACGATGTACAGACACTAGCAGTTTCTATAATTCATCAGCTCAGGGGGTGATGAGGTGTAGCTGCAATCGACTGAATATGAGAATGTTCCCAGATGCTGAATTCAGCCACAATTTAAAACATGACTCAGCAACTTTTGATCTGAAATCTAAGTCCTAGAATAGTTTTGTCAGAATATGGAGCATTCACTATTACGCTCATGACTACTTTTGTTGTAAAACAAGAGATGGCTTACTCTACTGAGGCAGTGATGCCAGAAGATGAGCCCAGAGGAAGGAGACCAACCACACTACTATCATCTTACTCTATCAGGCCAGTGATGCCAGAAAATGAGCCCACAGGCAGGGGACCAACCACACTGCTATCACCTTAATGCCTGATAAAAAAAGTAACAAAAAGGGAGCAGTTATGTCTGTATGCACTGTAATAAATGTATTTTTGTTTGAACATGTCCCCAGCAGAGTTGTGATTTTTAAGGCAATGTACAAAAGGTTTGGCTGAGGCTAGATGATTAAAGCCTCAAGTGAGTGGCTTCAGTCATTTGCCACAGACTTATGTAATTATGTCAGTCTAAGCCGGCCAATTCGAAAAAGTCCATCTTCAGCCAGTTGACACATGTACAAACAACAGGAGGTGCCCAGTGACTGCTTTCTCAACTCAACAAATTGTGAAAACTCTGGCTGTGTGAATGGAAATTCTTGAAGAACCTCTGAATTTTACCCAAAAAAGCTGGGGGGGGGAAAGGAAAGGGAATCTACCTCCCTTTGACATATTTTCCAATATTATCATGGTGCATATTTACCAGAAGCCTTCTGGAGATTTGTTTGAATAACTCTTTTTGGTCATTCTGACACCATTTTTGTGAAAATCCAACATACCGTTCTCACACAGCACCTTTATTCTGAGAGAGGTTAACCAAGAATGTATGCTTTTCCTCTGCCATTCCCAACTTCCGAGTGACTGTCAAACCATATGACAGATTGAGATAAAACTTCAATATTTTTACTGAGAAGGAAAGTAGGGCCAAATCTACATGCACCTACAAAAATTGATTTCTTCACAGATGGCAAATACATGTATGACTGACAAGTGACAGCTTTTCTACCTGCTGTTTTATCTATCCATTATTCTTGCTTCTCATCACTGTCAGAGTGGCTGTCACTTGGGTCCTCACTGGAACTTGAGTCTCTCTTGAGCCCGCTTCTTGAGAAGAACAAAGAGGAGACTTTTGTGTCAGGCTTAATAAAATAAATGTACATGCAATGTTAGATTTCTGGAAATACTGATATGCCCAAGTTTGTCAAGCTGGCAAGAAAGATTGGGATTTTGCCCTCTTATCTGTGGTAATTAATGATGCATCCAAGTGCCCGGCCTTCCCAAATTATAAGGCCAGGCATCTCAAGCACATGTCAGTTTAGGAATATGTGTAAATAAAGTGTCCATGCCATACATGGACAAGTACAGGTACGCTAAAGTGTGTCAAAACTAGCTCGGAAGAATTTTTTCATGCTGCAGCCATGTGCCTGCCTTCCAGAGCTGACGAGACCGAGTTGACTTGGGACCAAGTTGACCTCAGACGGAGTTGACTCAGAGCAAGTTGATTCCAGACCAAGTTGGCGACTTCACACTGATGAGTATACAGTGTGTTTACATTGCCATGTTTCGCCGGACCACATCCAAATCTTTAAAAAGGCAATTTGTAGAGTCTGAGTTGCTCAGGCTATTAACTGATCTACATCATCCTGACATGACCGAAGCAGTCGGGTCAAATACCATTTTAAAAATTCAAATATGCACAGCATGCCAAAGTGAAGTTGGGCTTGTTGGGCTTATATCATACGGGATGGCCTCATATTACAGCTGCACGTGAGCACATCATCACACCTAGCTACATGTAGCTAGCTCTGAGTGGAACGTTAGTAGGGTGAGTGCGGGAATTTTCGACCAGGAGGAAAATTCGACCAACTGCATTCAAAAACTACACAGCTGGTAGAATTTCTTGCTTTTCTTATGTGATCAAATACCCCCACCTTTACCCGGTTCCTCTGTCTCGAATTTGGACGTCCAAAATTAAAAAGGGGGAATACGAACACTCCACTCAGTGCAGTTACATCACACCAAACGACTTGCTTGGGAGGGGCAAACAATTTGCAAGATGTGTGCAAAATTTAAGTGGGCATAGGCCTCCTAAATACTTGTGTCATTTTCAGAGAAATGGGCCATGTACATGTAGTGTAGTCATGCCTTTGTGTTGATCCTAGTCCTACTCCTACTACTAGAACATAATATGGTCTCTTCCTTTCTTTGTGGTCTCAACATGCTCAATGACTAACCCTATGAATTTTATTCCTGTAAAGAAAGGACAAGTGTGGAATATCAAAGCAAAATCCATTGTACTTACTCCATATCACGCACATGTAGGTGTGCCAGCGATTCCTCTAATTTCTTACGTGTTGTCGTGATGATAGTTGATAAACAAAGTCGCGAAAATAAACGGATTGAGCTCATTTAAAGCGACCACTGTGCGCTATACACACATGTGCCACCCGTGTTGTTTGCAGTGTGTCTGTCCGTAGTCGGCGCGGTCCACCCATGTTTTTTCTCCTCCGGGTACGGTCTATGGTCCGCCATTCTGAAAATGGGTTTTCGATGCAGCGCGAGTTTAGTAACATTTTGAGCGAGAGCGGTAAAAAGCGCCCTCACTTGAACGCCATTCTCTTTTCCTTTTTTCGTTGGCCAACCAGTTGACAAGTATTTGTTAAGCCTCTTGTTTACTTAATTAATAAAGCGATCAGGCTGCTGCACACTTGAGATCATAAGCGCCACGGAGCCCGCCTTGTTTGTTTCTATGCTAATGAATATTTCCATATTCCTTGACCAAAGCCAGTCATTCCATTATATTGTGGGAGGACCTCGGCATCCGACTCCGAGGCTTTATTATGAACTAAACGGAGACGAGGACAGCGTGACCACCATATTTTAAAGATCTCTCCCGATAGACCGTCAGCGGCTTTTCAGATGAGTAGATCTTTGTACATTATGCACTGCGCATAATGAACGGCCATTTTGGTTCCATATTCTGAAGTTTGCGCTACTCACTATTTACATATAGGCTATACAGTTCTGGTCATTATACAAGGCACTCCTGTTCCAAAGAGCATAAGAGCATTACACAAAAATCAATCCTTCAAAATCACTCAATTATGTTTTGTAAAAATATTGGCCACTACTGTTGTCCAAATCAGCTATTTAACATGAAAAGCAAGGTTAAAGTCGAACCTACCCCAAGAACGTAGAAAAGTGCGATACATAATTGTATACAACGCTACGGGAGACCATGTTGTTTTGCAGTGGATGACGTGTTTGGCTCAGGAATACGGATTCGTCATTAGCATGAAATCTAAAATGTTGATTTTTTCCCCATTTATTGCTATAAAAGAGGGGGAAGTCTATCGTAGCACGGCGTGTAAATAAAGTTGTGCTTCATTACTCAAAGTCATAAAAAAAGCTTTCTTCCTTTAGTCTGGTCAAGAGCGGGTCGCGCCAGACTTTTTGTGAGTGTCAAAGACACTGAAGTTGCTCAGGGTTTCAGATATTATTAAGTCCAAATTGTAAGCTTTCCTGAAGTAATTTCAGAAGCTGAGACTACAACCATAGACCTGTACGCGATAGCCTCGGTAACATCAACAAGGGTCCTCCCAAAAATATAGCGGTGTGTCATAAATATTATTCATCAAAAATAAAGGCGACAGTCGCTACAATACAAAGACTATACCGATGTGGTAAGGGTCTTGTCAAAGTCAGCTTCATTTTTGGTAAATGACAACCAGCAGTAAAGCCAGGATTCTGAGCACGGACAGTGAGTGGGGGGGGGGGCTTTACTTACAAATGGGGGGGGGCTGACTGGATGTTGGACATAATGATACATGTTTAATCGTGATCACATCAAGTAGGGGCGACTGGGGGCGACGATTTTTCATGGGGGGTACGCCTCTGCCCCCCCCCCCTTTAGCCACGCTTCTGTAATCAACACACTTGCTATGGATGTTTGATACCACTATAGGTCACGTGACTTGGCGCAATCGGTGTATACAACGATCCAATTCTGTGCACAGTTCAAAGCCCAGACCACGTAGAACAAAATAAAACCGCAAGCCTCCGACCTTATAATTGATGGATTGTGATCGAGTGTTCGCGAAGTGGGTGTTCAAGCCGAGCTATATGCTACGTCGCTGAGCTGGACAGGTAATAAGCACTCGAATATATGGACACGAGTGTATGGGATCCGGCGAATATATTAAAGAGCGGCGTCAGCATTGCGCTTGCAATTGCGTTCGCCAGTGGGAGTTACGAGGAATACGCGCAACAGGTTTACACATGGAACACTTTCATGGCATCAGTGATATGAGCCCACTTGTGAACGAGACTTTGCCGACGGTGGTTGACGATATATACCAACTTAGCCCGGCTTTGATCGCTTTGCGGACAGCCTACATAGCCCTGACCAGCCTGGTAATTATCCTAGCGAACGTCCTGACACTGGCCGTGATGTGGCGCGCAAGGGGAGACTTCCCGCCCGGCTCCACCAAGCTCGTCATGTCCTCCCTCGCCCTGTCGGACCTAACAGTTGGGGCGATGACCACGCTTTGCGTTCCCCTCTCCGTCATGGACAGCTGGCCCTTCGGGGACCTCGCCTGCACGCTGGTGTGCTCAGCTGCGACCTTGGCGAGTAGCATCTCGATCGTAAATCTCATGAGTCTCACACTTGATCGCCTGGTTGCCGTTACGAAACCGTTCTCATATCCCACGCTAATGTCCAGAAACCGAGTCTTATGTTTGACGTTATTCCAGTGGATAGGCTTGACCGCTGCTGTAGCGATTGTAATGGCCACCGTGCGACCTACGGTGCGATATAACCGGGCTGCCGTCATGTGCCTCATGGAGACCGGCGAAGAAGCCCTTCCACTGGATGTAAATTTTCTCTGTCTGACTTTAATCTTTCCCATAGCCATAATGATGGGAATCTATGCCAAGCTCATCCACACCAGCAACCAACAGGCCAGCAAGATTAACACCATCAACACATCCTCCCGTAAGGAAGGAAATTCGGCCAAAGCCGGCAGCGGCAAGGCCGTGCGGCTCTTCTGCGTCGTGGTGGTGGTGTACACGGTCTGCTTCCTCCCGTTCTCGGCGGCCAGGATATACGCCGATCTCCACCCTCGGACCCCGCTGCCACCGGCGCTGGAGTTCGTCTGCGCGTGGCTTATCGTCAGCAACAGTTTCTGGAACTTCATTATATACATACTCATGAATGGAACTTTCAGAAAGCTCGCCAAGCAAATACTGCAGCAATTGTTCAAGAGATAACTCTGACTCCCGATCAGGCACTCATCGTGATTTTCTTAATTCATAGATACCAAAATGTTGCCATGATCTGCGTATAGTACTGCTGTAAGCCTCATCATGCATGCAATTCGTTCTCTGCCGTTCATCAGACCTTGAGTCAGTTATACGTTTTTCGAAAACACGTTTTGATCTTGAATTATTAAATTTCATTTACTATTTGATTGGATATACATCCCTTATTTACAACTGGTCATAATGAAAATGAATTAGAGTTTCATCAAAACAACCAATAGTTTAATAGTACGACGTGCCATTTTGGCAATCCCACATGGTCAAACGTTCCTTGCTTACATCAAACCTTAACGATTATGATTGATATCAAAATCACCTTTTAATTAACTCACTCTCTGAGTGGCTCCTGAGAGGTATCTACATTGGGTCTTTGCAATACAATTTTCTGCATCAATGGCTTTGTTTTTCAATTAATCTTATTTCATATTCATTTTAAAATGTATTTGTCGTTCCTTAGGTTTCTGCTGCCTTATTGGTTTTTATGCTGAGAATTCAAATATTCATGAGCCAAACTGTGATGTCATTCCGGGGAGAAAACCCCAATCACGCATTGACTGGTGCACAAAAATTGCTGGAATTATTGAGTATTTGCTTTTTCTAAGTTTCCTTTGCATCTACTTGGGTGCTTCGATCGTTGTGTAAGTACATGATACTGTGGCGGTGTGGTTGTTTAAAAACGTAACGTAAGTTTGAGGATCAAGTCTGAAACCGGTTGGGCTTTTGACTCCAGCCTAAAACTCAGGTTCCTCCCCGGTCCAGAGATCACTCAAAGCGACCTTAAGGCTAAGGGATCAGATCCGTTTGGGTGGAAATATACAGCCGATTATGATGACTGTGATGCTCTGTGCCAATTAGACAATAATAAAACAAGGACACCTGACCTGCGTAATGCTACACGGAGACAGTCTGATATGCAACGCCCTATAGCAACACGCCACAGCGAGAGCACCACACATCTTCGCTGAACCAGCAGAATCTTTAAAAGGAGTAAGCTCCGCCCCCTTACGCGCTCGCCTTGATCAAACGCAAACCAAAGAGCTTACTACCTACACACACGGACGTATATAAAAAAAACCTGGACTAGCAACGCCTTTGTATGAAAAAGAAGCCAACCAGCGGCCATTTTACCGAGCCGAATACAAAGGCGTGGGTTGGCTCCCTACTATTGACGTCAGGAAGAACAAAGGCGGGCATTACCAGGCAAGCTTTGTATTCAACTCGGTAAAATGGCTGCCAGTGGATTCAATGACTCTATAAGCTGATTAAGGGCATTGCGAGTCCAGATTTTATTATACACGTCCGTGCCTACACAGAGCGCTACGCTCCGCCCATCCTGACGTCACACGACGGGCGTGTACACACTACATTAGTCCTCATTATTATGCACAACAAAAGTTACGAAAGTCTGTACACTTTCCGCTACAATACTGAAGCAGTGAGCAACCATATGAGGCCACTTGATACTTCAGGCGAACGCAAACGCGAAGCGAATGTAACGTCACGAAACATTTCCAGCGAAATTTCGCGTGAGTTGAGATGTGTTCAACTTTCTCGAATTTGCACCTTGAATATTTGAGCTGCCCTGACAAATTCGAGTTAATTTTCGCTTTCGCGCTAAGTATGAACCGACGTTTACCCGAAAATGTTTTCAAGGCAAAATCTGATCAGAAAAACCCCACAAACTGAGCAGTGTCTTTGATGTGCTTGACATCTCATCAACAACAGCACAAAGCATTATGAGAGCTGCAAAGAGTGTATCAAGAACACTTCACAATCTAGAGCCTTTACCTACGCCTGTCACGACGACTATACACGTAGATAAGTTGTCTCCTTAAAAGCGTGTGTGGCGCCGCGTGCACACAGCTTTAAATTTTCCCCTGACGAAAGCCCCAATTTGCACTGCAGCAGCGATAATCTTAGATAGGAGAATGTCTTATTCTTTTTTTCTCACTGAGGAGCGTTCTGTAATTTATTAACCAAAAAGAAACGTTTCCAGACATTCACACTAAACTCTCTTGATAGGGCCTGTCATAACGTATCTTTTAAATCTGCACTAGCTTATTAAAGGGTCCAATGTGTGCATTTTACAAGGGATTTTTTTGAGTTTCTACTCTTGTTAAATGTAAGAAGTAGGATAACTGATTTAGGTTACTCTCATTGGAACATGCACTTTTCAAACTTTGCCAAATTTCCCATGCCTAACATAATGAACTTATAGGCACTATTTCTGTGAGGTCTTTGCAGGAAGACAATCGGGGGTTCTGTATTGAAATTGATACTATCTGCTCATAAAAATGGGTAGACGGAAAAGGAGGGCAGGTACAACGACGTGCGTCATGCATATTATGATCAGGACGCATAAAATACGTATTGTCAGCTTTCTAGGCATAATTATGCATATGACACACGTCGTTCGACGTGTTGTCCTTTTCCGTCCACCATAAAAACACGGGCGTTTCACAATGGCGCGCCACCAAGAGTATGCAACGCGTTGACCAATCTCAGTGCGCAACAACTGTTGACCCAATGCGCGTTTGGAGAGTGTGGACAGATTTTGGGCACTGTGATTGGTCAATGCATTGCAAACTCTTGGAAGAGCGCTATTGTGAATCGCCCGTCTTGTGAGAACACTCTTGGCCTACCATCATGATCTAAAACAACCTATGACCAAAGTAAAAAAAGACAGCAAAATAGTCAGAAATGGCTGTAACATTGAGGTTTCTGCATCGATGACTTCACACTTTGGGTGATAAATACCAAGGTTTGCATTACTATAATAATAAAAGAAAGTATAATAAAATATGTATGGCATAGAAACAATTTAGAATCAGATTGAATTGGGACAATGATCATCTACAAGTTAGCAAATACTGTTAAATTAACGAATAGCACACACAATGGCCAAACAGACCCAAATAAAACAAAAAAATAAAAAAAATCGACAGGCACTGCAAAGAGTTTCGAATCTTTAAAGATGACAAGTATGTTTTAACTCAATCTGACAACAAAAAAGTGCTAGTTCAGTCATCATATCGTGTTGACATCAACTTCCGTTGGCGCAGTGTTTGATCAGAATTTTCCCTTACACCCTTGTGCCATTATCTCTCACTGAGCTTCCAAACGGGAAGAAGACAGCCCGTGGCGACGTTTTCAGTCCATAATATTTAATGGTTTTTGCAAATATGACAGACGAGCTACTGAGAAGCACTCGCTAGGGACGTTAACAAGGGCATTGTGCATAATTAGACCGTGGTGTCTGCGCCATTTTCCCCTTCGTTCCAGGGTCTCTCTTAGCCACAATATCCATGTCACGAGATGAAATTACTGTTCGTGTAATTTTATGCGTATCTTTTGTTGGACCATTTACCTTAACTGTAAATAAGATTTTTCCCCCACGGATTAAAGGACTTTTTTCTGGGGAGGGATGAATCAGTCATCAGCAACGCATTGATAAAACCATGATCAGTGGAACCTGGGCCAATTTCGAGGTTTTCAATTAAATGTGGTAATTTCATTCCCTTTCCCAGTCTGTCTTTTTCCTTTTTGCTTTGTTTTGTTTTTATATTTCCTGGGGAGGGGAGGTATATGACACTAATGGCCATTTATTTTCCTTCAGTTACCATTTTCACCATGACTCGTGGTGTATGCCTTTCCCCCCTGCAGACTGGACAATTTAGGCTGTTATGTTACTTTGCACGCGCCAATGACTTAGGCAACATGGTGAGACGACTCTTTGTACTCTAGTATTAACGCCACTTCTACATCCAAAAACCAATTTCCTTTATTACAATAGTATACCTAGTTTAGAAGTTTGATTGATGTTTGGTGCATAACAAATGAAACAACATAATTCATTGATTCAGAACTGGGACAATTTATTGAATTACTTCTGTAGCGAAACAAGGCAGGTTCGAAATTTCAAACACGGTTTCAGTTTATACATTGTGACTGACCCTGATATTTCCTCATTGGCCATTTCCTCAATACATAAATTATAATTTTATACGTTGAATCAGTGACAGAAGGCGTTTAATGGCCTTGTAAAGGCACTTACTCTTAGTTAGTATTTCAAGTCAGGATCGCTGAGGTTGAAATTCACTAAACAGATGAAGTTCAAGACTCCACTGAAAAGGTGTCGCTATAGTTTTATGAGTTCATCACCCTAGATCGCTGTCATAACAACCCACTTCAGATCTGACCGCGAGACGCGAGACGCGCCACGCTGCACGACCTGTTGAGCAACTTTGCTGCCTTCAATGTCTCAGCTTATTTTCATGCGCTGATTTCTATAGTAGGCATGTTTTAACCTTCCCCATCAAGCATTCAAGACCAGTGAGTGGATGTTATTTAAGGAGTTAACACTCCAAACCATGAGGGCGTTGATTAAAAACTGCATTTTAACTACTCAGTGCTCTCACTGCGGCATAGTGAATTGAATGAGTATCACCTGTTAAATTTAATTTAAAAAGGACTTCATTGGTAGAATGACTTTCAATGCAGATCTGTTACATTTTCAGGAAAAGCTACCTTTATACGCATTCAGACGAACAGGTTTATCACGGCTGCATAGTGGAAGGGGGTAATAAACATCACAACGTGTCGTTGTCTTGACTTCAGCACAGCCTGCTGAACGACCTTTGACAAACAAACGCTCGTTATTAAAGCTGCCATATGTGTTTGATTAAACCCCAACTTGATGGACAGGTGACCTTATACAGAGGAGATGACGAGTACCAGAATACTTGCTGTTAAAGGAGAAGTCAGTTATACGGTTTAAGTATGGAATGGCAATAATATTTGTGTTTTTGTGTAAAAATTACTCATTTTCGCAGTACTGACATGGCAATAAAGCCCGACAGGCCCTGATTTCAATTTCTTTAATTAATTGAAACGCCTGCTATTATAATTAGTATTATTAAACTGGAGTAGTTGTGGCAATATGTAACACAATAGTTTGGCCACAATTTTTGTAAGTCTCTGCGTATTTGCCAACCGTCTCAGCAGCTTTCTAATAAACTTCCAAATTTCTTAGTTGAAAATCGATTGCCGGAGCCAAAATCCATAATTGGCAGGGCATTCATTCAATTTTGTTCCCCGGAATCTGCGCCTTTTGTGATGCTCACTGATGCGATTAATTCCGAACAGGACAATCTCAGTTCACGTCAGTAAAGTCAATGGACAACCTTAGCCGTTACCATGGCAATCCTTCATTTCGCTCGACGGCCTCATGACATGGGTTCAAAGTACACTGTCAGTAAAAAGAGGACTTTTAAAATGAGGGGAATTGAGGGAAAAATCCGCGGCGAACAATCTGCTATTGTCTGTCATCCCTTGCAGTTAAGAACCACTGCAGTATTTCATACGTTAATCTCTGAATGAGCAGTTGTCCTTGAGACATAGTGTGGAGACAGAGTGACGCTTACACTATTACCGAATAGTCCCCTTCGGTACGCAATCATAATGGTAGCACCATTGCGACCGACACAAACGAGGGCTCACACAGTTGGCAGAGTAGAATCATGTTTAACTTTTTGCGTTGAGTCCTAAAGAATAGATTAATACAAACACATGCGCGCAGGAATGATGGGCTTGCAACGATGTCTCTCTCTCTTAAGTGCCACAATTTTTTCTCGTCAATAAACAAATTAATTTCTCCTGTTATGATGAATAAGACATGCAATCCACGTAGACATGTGTACTAATGACGTCACTCTTTGCAACATGTGCACTTTCTCATAAAGCCAGCGGGGCCAGCAATCCATGCGCTCCAAGCACACACGTCAACAAAGTGTGGCTTCATCAGTACAGAGGTTTTGGTTTTGAACAGCACAGCCAACCACCAACAAAGTAAATCGATTTGCGATACCAGTTCAGCTAAACGAAATGGTTTAACCGGGTATTTCATACCAATTTTTTTTCTGAGTTTACGACGCCAATTTCTATCTACATTTTTGGTCGAATGACGTCACAAACCGTTTCGCGACTGTCTGCGTCTTGACATCTTGCGTGCTGATGGAAATGGTTTCGATCATTCTGAGAAATTAGGCTTAAAGAATAACCAAAATCGCAACAACCACATCACCACATAGCGATCTGGGCCTAAAACAAATCGTTATTTCTTAATGTGACACAGAGGTCAGACGAACTTTAAAGGGCTTAGGAGTATAGGTGGCCCCAAAGTGACCGTGGCCGTTGTCCTGGATGACCTGTCCGGGAGCCAACTCAAACTTGAACCGCTGCATGAGGGTGGTGAAAAAGACAAAGAGTTCAGTGCGGGCCAGGGACTCGCCGATGCAGACTCGAGGACCTGTAGTTGGGAGAACGCAAAATGGTAACTCAGATTGGAAAGTTTTAGTTACATCGCACAAAATCTCCAAGTTCTGAACATGTAACTTGTTAAAAACATGTATTCCAAAATGTATGAATTCAATTTTGAAGGAGGAAAGTTTGATAACTGATCTGGAGTTGATGTACAACATGTGAAGCGCGATACAGTGCTTGGGTTTAAGTGGCAATTGCAAAACTGCCAAGTGACACGAACAGTAAAGAAACTTATAAAATAGCAATAAATAATACACATGTTTTAGTCACTTTCTCATCTCTCGCGTCTTTCTCGCTACAACGCTCCTTACATGGAGCTGGATTTTTGCCCAATTGTCGAAACGCTACCCCTCAAAGACTCTTGGTGGCAGCACACATCTTACTTAGTGGCGACAGAGCGTACGTTTAAGCCGTGTCCGATGCACTTAGCTACGGCTGTCAATTATTCACAAGTGTATGGCAGATTTCTGCAGCCGCTAGTTTCCAGCTTCCATATGCTAACGTAATAATTCAAGCCGTAGCCAGGTAACTGTGCAGTGCTCTGGAAATGATTTAAATACGGCCGGCAGGTCTACTTTTTTCGCCAACCGAAAACGAGAATTCTCTGGCAGTGAACCCTGCAGTCAACTTACCGACACCGAAAGGCATGAACCCTTTCGGCTCAGTGAAGTGGCCTTCCTCGTTCAGGAAATTGTCCGGATCGTACTCGTAGGGGCTCTTGAACTCGCGCGGGTCCCGGTGCATGCTCCACTGCGGACTGGTCACGAACGTGTTCTCCGGTATCGTGTAGCCGGCGATGTGCATGGGCGCTGTGGTGCGGTGCAGAGAGCCGGTTGGCCCCGGGTGCCGCAGGCGGAACGACTCCATCAGGGCCGCCTGGGTGAAGGTCAGACTGCCCCGGTCGGACATCCTCGGCGGCCGGTGAGTTCCAATCACATCATGGATTTCTTTCCGCACCTGAAACATTAATATGCAACTATTTCCGTTGACACAAAACCAAAAGAATTTAACTCATACAAGCATTCAGGCTAAACAGAATTATGGTAAGGTCAAACTCGAATGGAACCCAGGAGGAGGCCAAATTTACCCCGAGGCAAAAAGGAAATGGAAGAACCAAAAATTAAAGCTCAGAAATACAGTAATCTTAGAGGTATTTTTGCTGATATTTTAACGTGGTTGTGGTCGAGTCCATCATTCACATTAATTACAAGTAACAGTTAATTGAAATATCTTGTGTCCTGAGTTGAAACTCAGGAGACGGCTGGTAGAGGATTCATTTAGACCTTTGACAGACTCGACCACATCGCTATAACTTGCGCACGGAGGAACTGAACTGTTTCGTATAGGCTACATGAAGGTCTAATATCTAACATTGCGAATAATAGACCTGAAACACAATGACGTCACACTTTGTGTTTACTTTTATGTGCGTTCTCCTGTGACTCAATGGATCTCACTGCCATAGGAAAGACTATACAAGGCGTGACGTCATGATGTAAAAGGTCTTTAAACACAGGAATCATGAATTAAATGTATCATTTCCTCATTGACAATACCAGTTCAGAGGTTTTAAACATATTGCTTTCTAGAATGTTTGACAAGTATATTTTTTTTTCTAAATACAGAATTTAAAATCAACAAGGAAAATCCGGGGATTGGCAGTACTGTCCCAGATCCGCCAGCACCTTGTACATAAATGGAAATAACGTCACATTTTGCATTCTTTTTCAATCTAGAGAATAGTTATTACTACATACAACAGCCAAGGCTTGGAGTTTCTGTGACTGATATATCTTTATGCAAATTATAGAAATAAGCTTTCAGAATTTCCCGCGCCTATCCCCTATTTAGGCAGTTCACCATTCCACATAGCCACCTTGGGAGGATTGAAATATAATTGCGTTGTTGAACGGTAGGTTCAAACTTTGAAACACAAACCTTGTTCTGTACGTCTTGTCTCATGGTCATCTCAAACACAGCCCACATGAGCGAGTTGATGGTGGTGTCCGCGCCAGCACCAAACAGCTCTCCAATGTTCATCCATAGGTAGGTTTCGTTGACGGGGATCTTGGCATCATTACCTTTCTTGACCTCAGCGATCATCATGTCCAGGATGTCCCGCATGTCGTTGGCGTCGTAGGTCTCCTTGTGCTGGTCGATGACCTTCTGGGCCATCCGCCGGAAGGTCATAATCCCCCGCCGGACGGCGCTGTAGGGCGGCGTCAGGATCAGCAGTGGCCAGACCTGCATCAGGTTAGTCAGCGAGGTGTCGGCGGAGACCTCGCGGATGCTTTCCACGATCTTGAGGAACTCGGGCGAGGAGTACTCCATCCGGTTGCCAAAGGTGAAGGAGCAGATTATGTTGGCCACGGCCATGTTGAGGAGGCGGCGGGGGTCCACTGTGCCGTCGCCCGTCGCTATTTCCTTCTCCAGGGCGCCGCAGAGCTGCTGCGCCTCTTCCTCAATGACGTTCTCGATCTCCTTGGTGCCCACGCCAAAGTGGCGCAGCGCCTTGAGGGTGAAGCTGCGCAGGTCCTTCCAGTCTTGGCCCTCGGAACGGATCAGCTGGGCTATGAGTCACAAAAAAGTCATAGTAAGCAAACCAGCCACTGTTTTGAAATACGGCTTATGCTGATGTTGGAATGTCATATGCCATCACTGGCATTCAAACGTTAGCGTATAAGCTCAGTTTACATAATTTGGGGGCGGTAAATACCACACTACAACAGCCGATACTAGGCCTTGTGTTGGTGTATTACAGAAGGTATACCTGAATTTATCGCTGCTCTGTATATGCTGAGATAAGACATTGACTGAAATGAGCCTGCACAACTTGCAAGAATACAGATCGTCCACACTTGAACTTAGTCAAGTATCAGTTGGCAAATGAAACCACAAAATTCAAACAAAAAAGTTTACACCCGTGCATCAACGACTATTTTTCACAGTGAGCCTATGCTTTAAGAAGTCCTCTAAATGACCACAGGTTATCTCGTAAAAATAGAATAAGGCTAAAAATAAATGTGTCACCCTTGGCTACCAGAGATCATTGCAAATGGACGTGCTGCTCTGATACGCCCGTCCATTTCAGCACTAGGCTTACAGAATGAAACTGCTTCAAGTTTATTTCCTTTGGGTCCATCCATCAAGAGTGGCATTCATTGCAAATGATGGGACCTACATAATGCTTGATGCGATCCAGAGTGCCGTAAGGCAACGGCAAAAGCCCGTGTATTTCCATGTTCGCGTTGGTGTTGATCGCTGTGGAGCTTCTGAAAATTCCATGACACAGCAGTGTGATTTATAGAAAGCTGCACTATGTCGCCCTTCTGAAAACTGATTGCGAGGGATAGGAGCAAAATAATATACCACTTGTAATCATTTTTAATCAAGTGGTTGTGAAGTTTGGTTGTAATTTTTAACTGATACGCCGGATAAACTATATCACTTCCTGAATGTCGGGCATGTACTTCAAAATTAAAGATTTGATAAGTAGGCGTATTTTTGTTCCGGGTTCTCCTTTTGTTTAACAAAAGAAAAATATGTTTTCCTTCATTAGAAGATATCCTGATCACTGACCTGGCATTTTCCTGAGCGAGAAGCCGATGTCCGTCGGGTGGGGCCGGCCGCTGCACACCTCGGCGTTCTTCACAAAGGCCTCCTTGGCCAGCTCCACGTCGTTCAGCACCACCACCAGCTGTGGCCCGAAGCGGATGCTGAAGATGCGGCCGTACTGCTGGCTGATCCGCAGCAGCGCCTGGGCCGGGTTCTTGTAACCCAGCCGGAAGTTGGCCCCGATGAGGGGCAGGCCCCAGGGCCCCGGTGGCAGGTTCTTAGCCGTCAGCCGGTTGTAGGTGTACCTGACCAGCATCAACAGGACCGAGTACAGCACTACATTTCGCAGCGTGAAAAATTGCCACACCAGGTGAATATAGTATCCTACAGCAGCTAATGCGTCAGCCATTTTCCCCTTTGTAGCGTTGGTACATATAGAAACGGCGATAAAATTAATTGAAACACGGATCTCGGGAGACTGAACACTTCCTGAGTCACTTTACACGGTTAAGTCATACTGCCTCTATTGAACTTCAAGAATAGAGACAAAGGCCGTTTAAAAATAAACATTTTCGTACCCAAAAATAGCGCAGCCACGTCGCGCCTGCACAGCTTCAAGATTTTGTTATCAGAGGTCAAAGTAGGAAAATGCAGGTCGGTCAAAACTCGGAGTCCACGCGTTAACGAACTTTGCGACGGATGTAAACTCTTTGTGTGGAATTCCACGCACACGTCAGTTTGACATATTACGCCATATGGACATTCTCTTATTCTATCTCCTATCATGGTAAAAAAAAAACCGCAGAAAATGCTTCTTTTCCTCCCACTACGACAACTCTTTGGAGTACAATTTTTCATGATGATTTACTGAACTGTCACTCTTATTTTGCCACGGATAACCCTGATCCCATAATACCCCTGGAGCTGGTGCTCAGAAAGGAGAAAACACTGCGTGGACACGTGTGAGACCACACGTCTTCTAACCCCACATTATGTGAACCTCTTTTGCGTGGACATCCACACTAGGCATGCCACGCTTGCACGCAACAGCCGCATGACAGGCACACTTTAGATGACACTGATGGCGTCGAGATAGGCGTTAATTACATTCGTGGAACCTCTCACTTTGATTCATATTTTTGTTTCGCTCACCTTTTTTTCAACCACAATAGCATTGTTTCTGTGTTTTGTTTTCACTTCTTCATCGTTCCAATGCTGATTTCCATTTTTAATGAGCTAAACAATTCTTCACACTAACACAATGGGCTCTGGGCGGGACCGAGAGAGGGCTCGATTTTCCTTGAGCAACGGAGACTCCTTTGCTTGATTTATTATTATTCCGTTACTCGCAAGACCATCACGTCGTCAAGAAAGAAAAATATATAATTGGAAAGATCTTGTCGTTCGTGCCGCGCCGAGCGTTGCTGCGTTTATGTACCATTTCTGCAAGTTTGTCATGTCTCCATCTGACAGACGTTTCTCACAGAAGTGTATCGTGACACACGTACGACATTTCTTAGAGAAGAACGGTTAGAAACGTCTTACTGAAACTCCGACTTGAGAGCTTATACTCTATGCGATGCAAGGAGATTGGAAAAGTTACTCATAGAGCACCTAGACGTCACTGGGGCATATCTGCGTGTATTGCAGAGCAGTACATCAGCACTGTATTTCGCAATAAGCTGTAGCGACGTGTGCTTTCAAATTAACAATCTCCTATGACATTTCGAGTATTGAAAAAGGCGAGCCGGTAATTAAAGTTTTCATAGGGACAACGGTATAAGACAAGTCATTCGTGAAAAGTTACAAATGAATTTCCTGAACAAGCAAGGCGTGAAGCGGCGCTTATTCACCAAAATAATTATTTGATTTCGGCGTGAGGAAACATACCGGTCACTGCCTGGGTAGCAACAGCCAGACTGACGTCATCTCACAAGAAACCACAGACTGCTCGATCTCTGTTCCTTTTGCTAGGGAACTTGAGCAGAAGACCACTTTTCAAATGAGAACCCCGATAACTTCTCTGCTCAATTCGCCTTGAGCAGGAGCACCCCCTCATCGGTTGAAAAGAGCCGCATTGGTCAAGACTGTTCATTTTGCTGGTAGCGATTCGTCCGTATGAGGCGTGCTATAGTCGTTTGTGAAATAACGAAGTGGAGTTCTATACCATAGGAGCCTCTGCTCGGTCCATCTCGGGGCTCATACAAAACTGCTCATTCAAATGTCTAACAATTTGTGTTCTGTGGAGTGGGTAACAGAGACTAATAGGAGTATCCAGGTTTTGAGTGGGGGGGGGGTCACATGGCAAAATTGATATCTTTTGTTCTGAAAACGACTGTCCCTTTTAAAGATTGTATAAGACAATCCTATACTTTCACACGACAATATTTACTTACTCGGTTTGTCAGAAGTCCAATTACAAGTTAGGAAAGTCGCTTGACTATAGAGATTATAGTCATGAATGAAATTTCAAGTCAGAATCTAGTTTGACATCAGTATTCTTTGACCAATTTCGAAAAGTCATATGAACTAATGCTCTACACATTTTTGTCAAAAGGACAAATAAATTTTTGAGTGTTAGAGCCACGTTGGCACTTTCAGCTCCTTAAAAATTCAACATGACTCCCGGGGCAAAGACAACAACGTGCCTAGCATGACTTCAAAAATAAAGAAATGGCAAAACTCATTGGATGGCTCACAAGACACTGCGGACGGGAGCGCAGCAAGCACGAATAGGCCCACTACCATCTCTACCTCACGCAAACCGCATAAAATATAGCGACAGCACCTCATCCTAATTATACCCCATTCCCAAAATTTGGACTTGGCACACCATCGTCCGTTTTAAAACTCACACAGTGTCTCTCCCAAAACCGATGTTTTTATTGTAAAACACGCCTGGCGCTTTGCATTTAGATGCCCCGGTTGGGTTTCGACAGTCAGCCGCAACACCCCCTGCCAATAAAAACAAGCGGGGAAACACAAAAAACTACAGAAATAAGAAAGTGAAAAGAAAGAACAAGGATAGCTGACGAGTCCCAAGTCAACTTCACATGGAAAGGTTGATTAAATTGTTACATCAACCGCATGCAATTCACAAAAGTTAATTAAAGCGGGAGGGCATGGTGAAAATGAAAAAGCACGCTACATGTATTAAAATCCTTACAGACATTGCAACTCGTAAAGATAACGCAAAATGATGTTTGCCCCTCCCTGAAAAAGTGAAATGTTCAATATTTTTTTATCGAGGCACAGACAACTCTTGATACTAAAGCGCACAAAAGGGCCCCCCCTGGAGTTGGTACTCGGTAACAATTCCTTAATCAAACATGGCAAAGAACCACTGAAAAACACTTGAAGTGCAGTTCCCCCGTACTTCTTTCCAAAACACTGAAAAGTAAAATGCTCTATTCGCCCAAAAGAGAGAAAAGGATCGAATTTTGACTTCCTATCACTGGTGAAAAATCGTCACGCGACAGCAACACATATACACTGAATCAGATACACTGCCAAAAGCTCACGCATGTTATAACAGAATAAATTTCACAGAAAAAAACGTCAAGGCGCGTGAATGTGTACTGATGGCAGTTTCGACGTCGGCGCATGTGCCCCAACACATTCTGATATTAAAAACGAGCTCTATGTTTCATACCGAATCTTTATTGGCTGCATATTCTCACGTGACAATTACGCGACAGACGACGACGCACCACCACCTCGCTATTATAAATGGCTTGGTTTTGCTGCAGTAGCCCTGTAAAGGCGAGTAGGGGCCGGAGAACTTCGACAAGGTTTAAACCTGCAACAAAAAATCTGTTGTGTCAAAATCACCTTGTCGGTACATCTTGTGCCGTGTTTGTTGGGCCTAAGGAACGAGTAACATGGATTCGTCCTTGTCTTGGTACCAGACCATAGATAACGAGTCGCTGTGGAACGGCACGTGCACGCCTGAGAACACTGTGCTCATCGATGTTGTCAGCGTCGACATTCTATTGTACTCACGGCTCGAAATCGTGTACATCTCCGTGGTCTTACCAATCGTAGCAGCATTGGCCGCCATCACCAATGGCAGCTATCTCTACGTTGTTGCCAAGATCAAGTCCATGCGAACCGTCACTAACATCTATCTGGCCAATCTAGCTGTGGCCGATATGATATACTCGATTTCACTGTGCGCTTCGACGTTCTACTTGTATTCCAATTCCGGAGGTGTACGCGGAAATGTGCCAGTGGCGCAGAACTGCGCACTCCTTCTTCTGTTCCCCGAGATATGCTACGGAGCGTCGTTTTTCTTAGTTCTGGCTGTCACTGTGGACCGATTTTACGCCGTGTGCTACCCGCTGAAGCACCGTACATTCACTAAAGCCCGCACGGTCAAGACCACAATTGCTGCCTGGAGCCTGGGCTCGCTGCTTTTTTTACAGACAGTGTTGAGTAGTGTCTTTGAACACTTGGTATGTGTCGTCTGGCCCGATTTGCGGCAATATTCCGATCTGCCATCTGTCTTCCGACTCTGTACCGGTATTTTTACAGAGAAGGTGGATAAACTTGTGGAAAGCCTCCTGGGCATCCCTGTTTTTGTGTTCACCATGCTAGCAAACTGCTTCATGTACATCAAAATCATCAAAGCTCTGAACAATCGACCAGCACAGCGAGATAACCAACGCGGACCGAGTAACAACGCCGAGCGGACCCGTCGCCGAGTTACTAACATGCTGCTCGCCAATACGCTGGTTTTCTTTATGTTAACCTTACCCACTCACATCCGCTTGGCCTTGGAACTGATGACAGAATACATGCAACTTCCACCTGCATTGGACAGACTAACACACAGTGCGTCCTTAACGCTGATGGCAAGCGCCCTCTGCTTTATTAACTCGATGATCAACCCCATCATCTACAATGCCACCAACTCCCGTTACAGACAGGCGTATTGTGAGGCGTTCCTTCCGTGTCGTCGCAGTCGTACGCCCTAGCGTCGAGTTCAACAGAAACATTTAACAGGACTGTCCAGTTTCACAGAACCTGTACACAACTACAAGGCAAGCACACGTTAGGTGGTAAGAGCACTCTAACTTTTAGGGGTGCACATCGAAGCCGGTTACCCAAGCAACCGACCTATGATGTTAGGAATCAGTACCTCACAAAAGAATGCGCAAAGTGTAGAAAGTATTTTGAGGGGAAACAGGGCTTGAGGCTTCATGATATGCTAAACCAGATTTTTGCATTCAAGTCCACCAGAACAGTCCGGTTAAATAGTGCATTTTCAGGTTTGCTTTTTTCTGGGATTTTTATCTCGTTTACTTTTTCACTAAATTCAAGGTACTTGGTGAGGTACAAGTGTATATGGGTATCCGTCTTTTAATTCAACAGAAATCCTTGTCCAAGTACTATACCATGTATTCGTAAATGCACATCACTAATGGCTTTGAATGGCACCGGCAGCCAGGGATTTTCACTTGCAAATTTGAAAGGCTGAACATTAACCAATCGACACGAATGAAAATAGTGCAAGGTATTCATTACAACAGAAAAAAGGCTCCTGGTCTATGATGAAACTGCTTTTCGGCCCACATTAACACCATGGTACTAATGAAAAAAAGTAAAGACTTTTGAGTCGTAATTTGACGTACATATCCCTTTCGCACCCTACGTATTAAAGTTTAAGCCGCGCATCCCAATTATGAAAGAGACATTGCAAGCAAACCGGTTTGATGTTCACCTTTGATTGTAGCTTATTACACTTCTGATATTGGTCTATTCTAACGTACTGCATGTTCTCCATCACTTCATGAAAAATTGCTTAGTTAAGTTGCAGCTGATTACAACACTTAAGGCATTCTCAAGTGTTGCAAGTTAGCGTTCGCCACTGCTTCATGAAATTGCTTAGTTTATCAGCGGGTAGCTGATTTTAGCAATCATGGCTATTCGGCAGTGTTGCCTGTACAGTGTTTTCCATTTCTTGGTGGAAATTTAGTGTCTTTATATCTTTATATTATTCCTCCACAGTGCCATCTCACGCTTAATTCGGGAACAGATCACTCGCTTATTTCGTGGACATTCAAATGCACAATGAATTTGTTGTTGAATAAACCACGTAGGAACTTTTCTCGCGCGCACGCTAAAACTGACAAACGGCTTACGCTCTGTGCACCTGTTCATTATGCTCATGAAACGATGTAACAATTTCTTTCTTTATCTTTTTTTACCGTGAGTAAACGAAACACTTTATGACAAAAATGTTACTGCACCATTGTACGTAGCTACTGCAAATATTGCCGACACTTTAGGTCGGTTCATACTTGGCGCAGACGCGAACACAAACGCGAATTTGTGACTTCGGATCAAAATTTCTTCGCGCTGTGAATTCGCAAAAGTTGAACACATTTCAACTTGAGTGAGATTTCGCAATAAATCTTTCTAAAGGGCAAAAAAATTCACTTTGCTTTCACATTCGCCTACAGTATAAACAGACCTTCAGGATTATACATGTACGTATTATACATTCCCACTAATAATATCATATTTTCCTGTGCTTCAACCACGGTCACTTTAAAATATCAATCACACTAGATTTGAAAGCACCATAGCATAATGGGTCAAACCTCACAGTAATCCACTCTTTTTCATTACTTAAAAACCTTTCAAAGCTTCGTCGTGATGCATTAAGACGGCAGAAATCTCAGCACAGTTTCTGACAGAGTATCATTCAATGTAGTTTCTGTTTGAGCTTCTTATCCTAATGTGTATATCCACATACATACAGCCACGGCGCATGCTGTGGTGAAAATTGCCGATAAAAATTCCGTGAAACTGGTAATTAAGACCCCCACCCAAGAAAACTACAAATTCCACTGCAACACAAGAAAGCACTCTATATTTTCGGTATAGTTTACCGGTTTAATGGTTTACAGGTATACCATTTCTGGTAAATTATAAAACACTGCTTATGATATTACTGTATTACAACGCGGCTATTCATTATTGGAAGTGCATTTCAAAAGAAACATTGTCACAGTCAATCTAAAAACGTCGTGTCTAATTAAATTATCATTTTTTTCAATGTTAAATACTCAAGTGTTGAGTTGTGTTTGCGATCAAGTTGTAACTTTCTTTTTATTACCAAACGTTGAAAAGTGACAGTTTCTGACTGAGTGATACCACACTGCCGTTCTACAGAAAGGGTGTACCTTGGTAAAAACGTCGTGTTGTACATCCAAATTGGATGACATTTATGTATTTTATGTACTAATTTGTGTTGAATATTATGTAGTCCTATTCTTGTAGGATTTTTCGGCTCAACATGTTCATTACTTCAAGAACGATAATTATCCCAATTGCCAGTACTTAGAAAGATAGCACAATCTCCTACAACATATTGAATTCACCATGGACACTATTGCATCTCTTACAATATCTGAAATGCCCAACACATTATTATTAATATCAACAAGCTGACTCTTTAATGGACAAGAATTCTCCAAATGGCCCACGGCACGCTGGAAGATGCTGTGGTTAATATTCCAGGTAAACGCTAAAATATGTGCACAATTAAACCAGTGTTCTCTCACTGAAGGGTTTACAGTTTGGTATTGACACGATGTAATGTCTAGCCTATGTAATGTCTAGCCACAGCAAGTCACTGATCGAATCGTCTTATGCATTTTCTTTTCAACTGCATATTTAACTCGTGAATATGATCTTACATTTAACCTCTGTGATCGAATTATTTATTGATTACAAAAACATGACAGGTGAGTCTCTTAATGTTATGACACTACACTTTTAATATTTGTAACAAGTGGACACTATTGGGTATTCCGTTACCCAGCAACTTTATAATTAGGTTCTCTGTTGTATTGTTCAAGTGTGATTCCAAAGAATTGACTGGGGCATGACTGGGGCAAAATATCCGGGGGGGGAGGGTCACCCTATAAATGATCATTTTGGAACAGTGCTCGAGCTTGAAGGAGCTGGGCCTCATAAAAATTCAACTCTAGTATTTGTAGATAGGTTTGTCACAATGTCTGGGAAAAAACAACTCTTGCTTTGTCTTTATGAAAACACATATATTGATTTTCAAACTTGGTGCGTTATTAAAAAGGACACTGTGCTCACTTATCTATTGGATTACAAATTAATAAATGATGTGGTGTTCACCTGTGATCGCGTGAAAAAAAATGTGTCAAATTGTTACCTTATTGGTATTGATGCAATGTCATCTGTAGTCGTGACTTATTCTGTCGACATAATGCAGGGTTCTCCGTTCACAGAACGTGACCTGCCCTTTCCGGAACCAAGGTTCCTGGTTCTGGTACCAATCTTCCACATCGAAGTCGGGGAAAAAGAAGGATGTCTCCTTCCTGGCTGTCTCTGCAGAGTCTGAAACGGTAGAAATAAGGTCAAGTATAAAACACAAACCAATATTTAACGTGCGGGCTTTGGAAAATAAGAGGTGTATCTCTTATTTTGTTCTTCATTTTTTTATTTTCATGATGGCCAAAATTCTGTTTTTTCATTTTTAAACAGTAAGTAATTTTTCTCTTCGCCAGAGACACAAAACTGAAGAAGGCATGCTGAACGAGAATATAAGATATTTGAAGTAGCTTATTTGAGGGAAGTTTGATTACAGTTTATAGCAGTTTCAAAATAATAAGACAGTTACATGTTTCACCTTGCTACTCAAAGGGCCATGCAAAACAATTTTTAAAATGAAAGGCCTAGAAATGCACAGAAATTTGCCAGAATTTTGGATACTTTGTTAGTCTTAAAGTTTCTTTCTTTGGTGATTTGTTGTTTAATTTCATGACAGTGGGCACGTAAATTTTAGATGAAAACATTTTGGGACCAAAACTTGAGCAGAAATCCCCTGAAATTGAACAGGTTCTTCAACGAAATGTCACAACACCAGAAGCACCCTAGTGTGTCAAGAAAGCACTGAAAATTCTAAAATGGTTACAAGAAGGTACTTTTCAGCACAGTTAAACTGAGGAAGATTTTAAAAATAGGGTTTGTTTGTTTAATACCTGTGGGGTGCAGAAACTTCCACAATTTTTTTTTATTCAGGAAACGTCCCTGAAAGAACCCTTTGTCTCTTTAAGCTATCATCTGCTAGCTGTCTTCAATTTTTTGGGGAGTCCAAAATGATTGCTACATTTCACATTGTCGCAAGCAAAACTGGCCTGCAATACCTGAGCCATGAGTGGCATTTCTTGTGTCCGTTAGCCCAAAGCGTGCCCTCATAGAATCCGGTGCTTCATGTATTGCCCTGCATTGGAGGCGACAGAAAGTAAATCCAAGGGATGATTCAGTGGTACAGTCGTGGTTGTACTAGGGGAGCCGGGCTGGGCTGGACATTTTTTTCTACAGTACCTTGTGGTAAATACAAACGGAAAAATTCACTTAGTTGGTAACAGCAATGTGTTCTAATATATGTTTCAAGGTGTTACGGTAAACTTTTATGAGTAATAAGGCCGAAAATTTACTTCTAATCCAACTTGTTTTATTTTAAACTTTATGTGGTGTATCATGCTGTTGGGACTAAGGGAAAATTCACCCATCGGGACCATACCTCACATGGATTACAAGCCACCTGCTCGAAGGGACTGATGCCTATCTTGAAAATCATCAAGTCAGACCATCACTCAAAAATACATTTTTTAAACACTTTTGATGGAATCTGATAGGAGCAAATAATCCATCGACTGGGCTGCCAAATATTCCAACACTCAATTATTTGAACTGTCCAAACCTTACTGCCTAAAATGAAGAAATTAATACAATGTGCACACAAGTGTGGTTCCAATGCAGTCCATGGCGATACATTTATATCCTCTAGAAGAGAATTTCCTGATCAAGGAATGCATTATAGTCCATTTCATATCTGACCTGAACGTTTTGGTCGGTCCCATGAGCTGTCTCCACCTGATTACTGCATCCTCTCCAGCCAAAATGTGGACACTGACTGGCCCACTGGACATGAAGCCAACGAGACGGTTGTAGAAAAACCGGCCTGCATGTAAGTAAAAAAACAACAATAGAGATGGACTTCCATCAAATATGTGTTTGTTTACTTCATAAAATACATGTGCTAGTACTGGTACAACTGCATGGCATGCAAATGAAATCACACTTACAAAATGTTTTCTTCATTTAAAATTCCCTAGACAACACTAATCAACTTCATCTGGGATCATGGCTCGAGGCAATCACTCATTTAAATAAAGATCTTTTTAGAAGACAAAGGTACATGTAACAATCAATCTGGTCACATGACATAATATCCATGTATACACCAAGTTCAAGTTCCAAAGCAATAATGCAAAACAAACATCACACGGGAAGCTGGACTGTAACGGAAAATGTCCTTATTAGT
This sequence comes from Acanthaster planci, assembly GCF_054643075.1. Taxonomy (NCBI): domain Eukaryota; kingdom Metazoa; phylum Echinodermata; class Asteroidea; order Valvatida; family Acanthasteridae; genus Acanthaster; species Acanthaster planci. The sequence goes on along the minus strand of NC_141794.1, from coordinate 10,742,953 downwards.
ACCTTCCAAGGTTGAGGCTCATGAAAATAGAGTTTTGTCAACCTAAACGTTCTGTTACATACATGTATTCCCCCACCTTGACTGCGACACAAGCCTGCTAACTGGGTAAAGTACATTGACTGGTAGTCACTCTATGTAAAGGGAACGTAAATGCATGTAATCCACTTGCCTTTGTGCTCTGCGTAAAACCTCTCCACAATGCTGCTTGGCAACCTCTTTTCTAGTGAACGCACAAAGTAAAAGTTGTTGTTCAGTATCAACTGTTTCACTTCCTTCAAAATCCGGAAAAAAAGACAAAATAAAAGTTACAGATGCTCAGAAATTACATTGTACTTATGACTTTCAAGTCTACTCTGATGAAAACTCGTCTCCTGCTAAGGAATGAAACTTTCACCAAAAGGTAGAGGCCTTCTTGCAACAGGCTTACATCTCCTTTGTCTTAAAAGTACCACTTTATCTTCATGATCTTACTGGAACCCAAAGATATGTGACTGTCATAAATGTTATGATCTTAACCAGTGTTAACAATCCAGTGCTACCAGCAGATATGAACCCAACCAAATAAGTTTCAAAATTTAACAGTTGATTTATACCATTATGGCCAAAATCTATTTAGATTTGTCATTGGAAAGTACTACATGTAGTTATGGCCTAGGCATATTCGCATGTGTAATACCCCCCACACCCATTGGAAAACCCAGCTCCGTTACGCCTGGCACTGTCCCGTTTTAAAAAAGACATGTAAAACCAGCTAAAGTTGTGGCACTTTCGTATCATGTACATGCACGTGGATCCGACACGATGTGGGTCTGGTCATGTATGGCGGTTACGCTCGCTCTCGGCCCTAACGAGTAACGTTAGGCCACTATTTTCTTACCTGAAGTCGGTGAGGGTGAGCCACAACGTTCGGTTTAATTATTGCAAGTGTTATCTCTAGTGCTCTTAATGTACTACTTTTACTCATAATTCCAGAATTATTTCTAAGGAAAGAGGGAGAAACACTTATACCAAAACCTTCACGAAATCTTCATGGAGGCCGCCATTTTGTTTTGCATTACGTGCGCCCTCTACCTGTCATCAATAAAGCTAAGATATAGAGGGCGCTCTTTTACAATTCGTCCAGAAACTTAATTCAAAGCAACTTAATTCAAAAGGGAAAATACCGCCTGAGGCTGTTGAACCGTGAACAAGCACATTCGTCTGAATGCAGCCAAAAAGAGCAGGATAAAATTAAATGAACACCACACACACGCGAGTTACGCAGGAACGATAGTACTGTATATTTTATTTCAAAACTGATACCGCTGAAAAATACTTTCTCCTTTTATTCCCAGCGAGTTGATACATCCAACACGAGGTATATTACAAAAAGAAAGTTCAATTTTAAAAGCTATTTCACTGAAACGTATTTGGTCCTTAAATGCATTCATTCTTCTCCTGCATAACCTTCAAAGACAAAGTGATATGATACAAGCGAGCAAGACATAGATAAATACTCAATCAAATCATAACATTTTCACACGTTGGTTCAGAGTCACCAGTGTTGATAACAATAAAGCAGATACTTTAAATTTCTAAGGGTAACTTATAATACCCAGAGTATATACACACTTTTCATAAATGGTAAGCCAAAGGGACGACTTATTTAACCTTATGTGAAAGACTTAATATTTCAACATTCCTGAGAGTTGTGTTCAAGTGTTATTTCAGGAACTGGTGAAAATGTATTACATGAATTTTTCACTTGCATTATTCTTAAATTTCTTGGGATGGGATGGGAAGGGAGAAGGGGCTGAAGCTATGAAGACTAGATCCTCTCTGAAATATGAAAAATAACAAAAAGGAAAATCAAATAATGATAAGTGGAAATTAAACTTAAACTTCTGAATTGAACAAAAAAAAGTTTTGTTCACTTTCAACATTACCCCCCTGAAAAAACACCTCAGCATCCCATCTGCCATAAAACTAACCACCAAAATTGGTACAGGTGGTCCTGCTAAACACAAAGATGAACTATCTTCGTGGAATGGCACAGATTTCAAAAGGCTGAGGAGACAAGCTTATACCCCCAACCCCTCGGAAGGACAGGGCTGGTGAGCCCTCGGGCTTCTCGAAAGTGAAGCGATGAAGGAGGTGGGTGAAGAAAAGGAAAAGCTCCATCTTGGCAAGCTGCTCGCCTACACAGGAACGGCGCCCTACAATAGCAAAAATTGAGACTGTATTTAGAATGACTTCAGGCCGGGGAATATTTGGGGTGGATAAAAGCTTGGAGCTTTCTTGTGGCACTCGGTGTCAATGATGGGCATGACAGGTGGATCAGCAATAATCAATTGATTGTGGTGCACTATTGGTCGATCCTGTGCGAAATTTCTTTCTCACTGTTTTCCAAACACCGAGTCTTGCACTGTCTTCAAAACATTGAATCTTACAGAGGAGAGAAGTAAAAAAAAAAAACGTGACTGACTGATAGTGCTGTGATGAAAAGACGAAAGCACAATCAACCACGATCGCAATGTATTCCACATATCATGTGGATCCAGTAAACACACACCCAACATCAATTTAGAGGTACATGTAACATGTATGGATCTCTCTGAAAGTCTACATGTAGGACTAAGGCAGCAATAAAAAAAGAAAGAGGTGAACTTTCTCACCTATACAGAAAGGCAACAACTCATCTGGCTTAAGCACCTCATGATGTTCATCCAAAAAGCGATCTGGATTAAACACATGAGGCTCGGGCCACAGTGTTGGATCAGTTCCCAGGGCCCATAAATTGGGTAAGACGAGGGTCCCCTTTGGGATGTGGTGCTGCCTGAAGGTCACATCACCGGAAGCCTCGTGTGGGACGCCCAGTGGAATGATGTTACCAATCCGTTGGACCTCTTGGAGGGTGGCAACTGCGTAGGGCAGCCTGTTCCGGTCCGACAGCCTGGGGAAGCGACTGCGGCCCACGACTCGGTCAAGCTCCTGCTGAACTCGGGCCTGGACCTGCGGACAGGCTACCATGTAGAGCAAAGCCCACTGTAACGTCACGGCTGAAGTCTCGGTGCCCGCAGCGAAAAGATCCGCTGTGGTGCCGTGCAGGTCGTTCACTGTCACTCCGGACTTGGTGCAAGTCATCTCCCTGATAATGACATCCATGAAATCCCTGAGGTTGCCGGGATCAAAGTCCTCCCGATGGTCCTCCAGCGCAGCCCGGCTGAAATCGCAGACGTACTGTGTGTTGTCCAGGCACTCTCTAACCACTGGTACAAACTTGGCCAAAAGGTGAGAGTAAGGCATAAACAGTATCGCCCCAGTGGCACCGCCCATGAGTTCAAGATTCCGATAGATGGCTCGCAGGAGCTCTACAAACCGTGGATCGGTGTACTCATACCGGGACCCAAACACGACCAAGCAAATGACGTTGGCTAAGGCACTGGACAGAATGTGAGACGGATTGAAAGGGCACCCTCTGTGGGCTCGTATTGCCTCCAGCAGGTGTCGTGCTTCGGTTGAAATCCTGTCTTCAAAATGCGGCTTGTTCAGTCCAAAGTCACGCATGAAGTGCAGCGTTATCCTGCGCTGCGCTCTCCAAAGATCCCCTGAGGCTCCCACAACACCTGTGAAGATTCAAGAAGTTAATAGATCAGCTGGAAAAAAAACTAGGCACACCAGCCGATGGATTTTATACCGTCACTTCTGAGACCCTTTAGTGCGAGACCATGAGGCCTCCTTGTCAATCTCCCTAGTGGAGAATTCTTGAGGAATTTCCACCAAGTACTATCTGTGAGGAACGCATTCTCACCTCTACACTGGTTCTAGATCCAATTAAATGCAGCCACTTCAGAGCAGCTGCCAAATGAAGGAGCCTGCTCAAACAAGATCCAACAGGTCTCCCTGACCCTACAAAACATCACAGGATCACACAGCGGCACTGTTTGACAGATTATCAGCACCCATTGTCTCATTAGGCCATTGTCTCTGTTAACTAGATATTCCCATACTGAAAATAACGACAAAAACGGAATGAGAGAGGCCTCTCTAAAGTAGCACGTAGTAACTTCTGAAGTTGGCATTTAACAAAAGTAGGACTTTGACTGGGGAAAAATATGCAAAACAAAACCAGGTCAACCCTTCATAAACCAAATTCTCCAAACTGTTCTACCAGAGACCAGGCCCTTTATTTTGCCAACCAAACTGTGAATGTCTTTATCATATGCAACAGAGAATTTGTCTGCAGGCATCTTGAACCTGAGAGGGAAGTAAGTGGTTTAAGTTTGAAGCCCAAGACTTGCTTTGTAAAGTTCAACAGTTTTACAACTGGAAGCACTAAGTCATCTAGTGGCACTCTCGTGAAGAGATTACGTGTATCGTACAGAAATAGAGACAAGGCACCAGATACATGTACAACTGAATATGCTCTCGAATGCAGTACTTAAGAAGCGATGGACTGTTCATCTCAAGAGTCATTCTGCACATATTTCTTGTATTGTACACTTATCTTGCCATCTTGAGCTTGGGGATATATATTAAAAATATACTCACCGACACCACCTTTCAACACTTTCTCAAACACCGATAATGACGGGCGACCATTGAGCTGTGGGTAATGGCGAAATGCATCTTTAATCACATCATAGCCGTGCAGTACAACCACGCGTCTGCCAAAGATCAGATCAATGTTGACGACTGGTCCGTACCTCTGGGACAATCTAGTCAAGAATGCATTGAGAAAACCAGAGAAGACTTTTTTGATGTTGGAATACGATTACCTTTTTTTTTTCAATGAATCATTCTATATTCTAGAGCAACAAAATTCAGTGTGTATTTCAAGTAAGCAGAGAGCAAACTTACATGTAACAATAAGCCACTTGCGATTTAACTCTGAATAAAATCTGGTACACTGTGTTATCTGATTGCACAGAGACTTAACAATTTGAATTCCCCAGTCTAAAGACACTGTTGCTATAGTCGTGATTCGGGGCAAGCTTTTGCTTATCGACCACCATCTCTGGAATGGACTGGTTCCTTTGTGTCGTTCTTATCCATTGAGAATAGTATATTGTTGCAAGGTGTCTTTTATGTAACTAAGGAAAGGCTTGCCCCGAATCACGAGGGACAGCAACAGTGGCTTTAGTATGGAGAATTCCACTTGTTATGTTCACATGAATTTAAAGAACACAGTGTACCAGATTTTATTCAAATCTAACTTGCAAAAGGCTATAAATTCTAAATCAATGAAGCAACAAGCTGGCTACAAATTAAAATCTAAATCCGTTAAGCATATTTACAGCAGGACCTATTCACAAATCATATTTCAACAGTCTGGACAAAAGTTTTAGAAATGAAGTCTTATTTACATCACCTGCATGCCCTCCATATCATTTACAGTGTAAGGCCTTATCAAATAGTAACAGGCTTACAAGTACATACTGTAGAGCTGTTTCTCTTGTGTTCATTGTGACAATGCCTTGGCTTTATCTTTCTGCCTCATATTCAATCACGAGTACACATACGGTGGTGAATTAATTGCTGCAACAATCAGTCAAAAATCCCTTCCACTTGATTTGCCACAGTACACAGACGGAATGGGGCCATTTCATTTAAATGGTTTTGACTGATTGGCCGACTTTGTCAACAATGCATCTTCAGATCTCTGCACAGGAGGGTTAATCTGAATCATATAGTTGGCAAAGCCTCCATCAGGAAGTATCACACAAACTTAAATTTCTAATAATTTTGGGAAGTCTGAGGATAATATTTACAGCAAGAAATAACATTTACATGTACTTGTAGGCCCAGTGTAGCCGAAGTTTGTGCAAAATGTCTCACTCAAACACGTCAAAAGGAGTTCCACTCAATGACAGCACGGAGGAATAAGAACACGTGTTCTTATTCCTCCATGGTAACAGTGATGCTCAAAGTTGAGCTTTTCAGAACAGCCCAGGCCTAGTCCGTCCACAATGTCCATCCATCCACCTGTGTGTTTTCCGTGTCACGTGCGCAAAAACAATGATTTACTGACTCAACATAGTTTGAACTCAAACACCATTATGTCCTGTCCTTTTGACGCTCACCTGTGGAATATCTCGTGCGGAGCGCCGCTGTAGAAGAGTAGGGACGGCAGGCTGCCGACCAGCGGCAAGGCCAGCGGTCCAGGGGGGAGATTGGCCGGTCGCCTGCAGAGCCAACGCACGATAATAAAGACCGCAACTCCGATGAGAACAGCTGTTGTGTCGGTCGCAGTAACACTCAAAGAAGGGACCCACCATGAGTTCATATCCAACCTTTAAAGTGGCGTACATTAGTTTTATGCAACCTGTGGTGTGCAAATTATTCTAGAAAGATGACTCGTCAGGCCCCAAACAAAAGTTACAACAGGCCAGAGTGGCTCACTAATCTTGTCGGTGTTGCCAGAAAAAGTGCACAAGCACCATAAATAGCGCCCTCTACTACTGCGAGAATACTCGGGGAGATGTTAGCGGCTTGGGAACTTTGACGCCGTCGTGAACGAAGACTAACAAGGCATAAGCTGATAAACTTTGGACGGAATCGGGAAAAAAGTAGCTAACGCTTTGAGAAAGGCAACAGAACTCGGATATGCAACCCCCTTCCGCCACTCAAAAGGAATTTCGCCTTCCAAATCTAAAAAAAGCACTAAAATTACCCAGAAAAGACTTTCTTTGTATACCTTTTTATAATCACTTTAATTAATAAGGTCACTTTGAAACTTCAGCTGTGACACAAAACTTCTACAAAAACACATTCTATTTTCTAAATTTCAGTGGTCATTTGTTCCGATTCCAGCTCGCAAAGCGAGGTCTAAACACAAATCGAAAATAAAAGTGGACAACAGACATCTACAGTACCGTTTATTTATCCAATATTTTTATTTAACTAAACTCAAGAAATCACTACCAACAAAATTAAAAATGCTTCAACATGATTTTATTACTTTCAGTTTCTTTCAGCTTTTTTTTTTTAGTTTTGGACTGGATAAAACTTACTGCATTGCTACAGACAACTTTAAAACACTCAATTTTTTATAACAAGAAAAATGGTAAAGCATGTGTACAGTGCACAAGATTACTTTATCCTCAGCAAGTTGTACAATAGAGAATAACAAAAATAATACCTTGAAAATAACTGGGATTTATTTTGAGAACGGTAAATTTACACTTAAGCTTTGGAAGCACGGAAACATTTGAGCTACGGACAGTATTTCACTGGTCCCAAAATTAAACAAGCACTTGAAGTTACAAGTACTCACACAAAACGCAGAGGGCTCACAATATTCAGGGAAGGACAGTGTGCGTTTCTGTACCAGTGTGTAATTTAACAATTTATTAGTATAGCATTGTGTTTAAAAATAAGACTCAAACATGACAACAGGGGCGAGTGCACATTGACGCCACTTTCACATTCTCTGCCTTAATTTCCAAGGGGGGTAGCAAGGGGGATTTCAAGAAATTACGTTCTAACCAATCCATGCAACAGGCAATCCGATTTCTTTGGCTGTTTTCCAATACTCAACTTCGTCTCCATCTAAGGCTTCGTTCCCAAAACCGATCCCCGATTGTGGGCCTGAAACATTTGAATTACATTGGATTACTGTAATTTCTGGCTCTCTTGCATCTTATTTGATACTTTTTGGCACTATTAGACTAATTACTGAGCTCAAAGCTTTAAAGTCAGCTAGTTAAAAAACAGTTGAAGCCTGAGACAGAGCAAAAGTTGAGTATTGGAAAACGACCCTAGTAACTCAATTTGTTTTTCTAAACCACAGCGCATGTAACCAAGGAACACTGGAGAACTTGGAAGTGTCAGAAGTTGGAGACTTCATCATGACGTTCAGTTTCTGACAGTTTTGTTTTTTTCTGACGGGATTTTTTCTCGTGTTGGGTCACCCTATGAGATACTCAGAAGGGCGGCTGGCCTCGCCCTCTCGTAAACCGGCCTCCGCGACCACGAGCTGAAAAAAGAAACCAAATGCAGATTTTATTTCACAGTCTCCATAGCACAATTTTCACACCATATGTACATTAATAATTGGTAAGTGTAACCATAATGGAATTACACCTAGATCGGTTTTCCATATAAGTGAGCTATATAAATCGTTGTATAAGACATGCTGGCAAAATGAGATGGAACTGGACACAGGCTGTAATGTAGAAAAATGGAAAAGAAACTGTTTTTTTTCTTGAATCCTCACATTTACGGAGGATTGTCATCTTTGATACATTTCAACGAAAAACTGTACAAAATAAAAAGATGTTAAAGAGAAGGCATTATTACGAAACTCTGCTGCCATCTTGGAAAACTTCGAGGTAAACCTCCAGTCACCTCCTCTTTAATTTGCACTCTTCTTGACAGCTCTTCATATGTGAAATGGGTGAGGTTTAATAAGCCTTTTGTGAGTTAAATTAGAATAAAATCTGGTACACTGAGTTCTTTAAATTCATGTGAACCCAACAATGTGAATTATCCAAACTAAAGACATTGTTGCTATACCTTGTGATTCGGGGCAAGCTTTTCCTCAGTAACGCAAGAGATGCCTTGCACCAATGCACTGTTCTCAATGGAAAAGAAGGGCACAAAGGAGCCAGTCCATTCCAGAGATGGTGGTCGCTATGCAAAAGTTTGCCCCGAATCACGAGGTATAGCAACAGTGTCTTTAGTCTAGGGAATTCAAACTGTTATGTTTATGTGCAACCAGATAACTCAGTGTGCCAGATTTTATTCAAACTTAACTCGTAAATGGCTTATTGATCACCTTTGGGAAATAGGAATTATCAAAGAAAAAAGGAATCAAGATTCGGGTGGCAACTCACTTCCTGCATTTGCACCCCGCGGAAACGACCGCTGTATGAACCGGCCACGGCTTCGGATGGCTGTGCCTCCCCGGGACTGCTGGGGGCGCTGTTGTGACTGGCCCGAGCCCGGCGAGTCTTGCCACACGATGCGCTTGGGCTTCGGGCGTTCCCCTTGACCTTTGACATGGATCATCAAAACAAAGCATGCATCAGTTTACCAAGTGACGGAGCTTGTCCACTTTCAAAATTAAGTCTGAAAAATCTGTACGCATTTACAAATTTAAGGATATTACCATAAAAAAAGTTTTCTTTAGAGTTTAAAGTTATCTTTACTTTTGTTTTAACATTCAGCTCATTTTATTCAACTTGATTTTTAAGTTCACTTTTGTAACTCAACAAACGACAATCTTTTAAAAAGCCAGTAAACCAGAAAACTGGTCACATGGATGGTCTAAGATTAATATGTGACTGCCTTGTTTACATCTAACGCACCGCAAGAACCAATGCACCACTGTTAAAGTATTGCAATATCTTCTCATACAACAAAGGCTTCTTCCAAAGTGTTCAATAGATAGATGTTCATGTCAATTGGCCCTCTATTGGACAATTCACTGACATCTGAGCTATAAACACATACCTATTACCTTAGCCCCTATAGGAAATGTATGGCCTGCCTTACCTGATTCGGTGCTACCGCTTTGCTCCGGTCTGTCTCTGGATTCGGCCCCTTCGGCGCTCGGCACAGCACTCGTCGATTCTTCGCCTTGGGACCTATGGGCAAATTTAGACAAGGAAAGTCACAGAATGCATCGTGCAAAAGAATGCTACAGGAACTACAGAGCCAAAGGATACATCAAGTGACCTTATTGTTCATGGAGGATATAAATATGTGACTGATTTTCCCCAGAATGTGCACAAAAACCAACTTAGAGCTGCTAAGCACAGAAGCTTGCTATGGCCGGAAAACGTATACTCTTGCACAATTTCCATTAGTCCACGACAATTAGGAAAACAAATCTTAACATTTCCTATTGCATGAGTTCTGTGCACAGGCTGACGAGAATGACAACTTAAACTGTTAGTGACAGTTACAGTAAAACCCTTGATTAGACTTATGATTAGACTTGATAAGATTTGTACCGGCATCTTTAACCTACCTGCCAAGTGTCACAAAGAGTAGATATGAGGATACAGAGAGGTATTAAACTGTCTTGAAAGTAGTTAACTGTTCCTTAAACAGGCGGACATGGATGAAGGCATGAACTACATGTACATGGCTGTAAAACCCTTTGCACTGAGACTTCAAAAAACAACTTGCATAAAGATGTCTATATGCCAAGTATCAATGAGGTTGACTGTGGGTCAGCCGAGATCTGAGGGGTAGAATTCCCCGACCATGACATCTTTAACACCAGCCTTTCCGAGGGTTAACGACTGCCCCAACTCACCTCTGGGGTTCAGCAGTTGGCAGTGTGACCTGCTCCTCGCTGCTGGTGTCGGGTGGGGCAGGCGACGACTGCGGCACCTCGCTGGGCAGGGTGTCTGGCTCGTCCTGGTCCCCGGCCCCCTGCTGCTGTTGCTGCTGCAGCTGCGGCGGACCGGGTTCGCTGGAGGTGGCCGGCACGGAGCGGGACGTGTCCTGACTGGCCGGGGACGAGTCCTGGGCCTGGCTGGAGGGGCTGGACGTCAGGACCGTCGCTGAAGAACGCAAGCAAGAAACCCAAACTGGGATTCAGAATTACGGAATGCCATAATGCCGAACTTCAATATCCAAAAAAAACTCCAAAACGTGAACACTAATTCCCATTAAATCGGAACCGTCGGTACATGTAGGTATGCTATTCCAAGAGATTATCTGTCACACCTGGGGCATGAGTTTGCAGGGGCGTGGTCGGCACACTGCGACCACCATCTTCGTCACCTCCAAGAAGGTTGATGCGAGTATCATCCAAACCTAGATCTGGAGAACAGGGCACAGTGCAAGGAGATCAAAATCAAAAGCACTCATAAAATCACAGGAACACCCTTTCCCCATCCAAATCAAGTGCATTTGTCACGCCACCCAAGCCGCATACTTGCACAATGAAAATCACCGTCCCGATAAATATCTGGGGTGGCCTTCCCTGCTTAACACATACATCTGTGCCAAAACCTGAAAACGTGAGTCACGAATCCTCACAGCTATCTTTGAGGTTTCCGGGCTTTTAAAGCAGATCAAGCATGACAACAAATTATTCACTCACATCTACACCTATGAGTTCTGGGTACTAAACTGAGCGACATATCAAAATAAAGGGCTTGAAAGGATATTTCTGTTGCAAGAAAAGACAGCAAGTGACAGAAAGTATCTATTCAAGACTCTGGAGATTAAATAAGAATTTCAAGAAAACTTTCATTTGGTTTAAATGGAATGAAGTCCACTGGAGCGGATACTGATTTCGAGAAAAAAATAAAACAAATCTAAAAAGTAAGAGGGCTTGATAATTTGTGTTAGCAGATCTGATGTGTTGATCCTAACTGAGCTCGACATGAGCAAAGTCTTTCAGAAAGACTCCATTTTGGGTCAAAACGTCAGGCCTCCTAACTTTAGAGAAGTGGAGGTTTCAGGTCACTGTAGTCAGCAGTCTGGATGCAGCAGTTCGTGCATAGCGCACTTCTGAAGAAACAAGCTCCGATAAAGAAGTAACAATAGCAATCTCTGATCCATTTGTGGTCTTAGAATAAGAACCTACCTCCCTGGGTAGCTAGCTGGGCTAGAGCTGGGGCCATGGAGCGCGACGGCTCCGAGTCCGAGCCACCAAAGTGGAACCTCCCTTGGAGGAGAGGGGAGCTACGAAAAAGCAAAAACACCAGAGAGTATTGTTCATTTAAAACTAAATCAAACACTTCAAGGAACATAACTTCCAAAATTAAAGCCAATGTTGCCTTACAGATGAATCCAGGCACTTTAATAACTCCTTTTATAAAAAATACTGATCTTGTTTTTCAGATCAACAGCTGGCAAAATACCTGCGGCATTAAGGTGGGGTGGGGAGGTTGATGAATGATCCCAGGCATGGATTTGTTTTCCATTGCACAAGCCAAAGTTTTGCAGCAATGCTACCCCAGCAAAAGTGCACGCCCTTTCATCACAATAAATTATTACTATTATTGCAAGTTTTGGCATTGACAGCAAAAATTCCTCAACTGAGCGCCCTAGGCACTGTAAGCTTGCAATCCTTGAAGAAACCTGTAGACTAGAGACAATGAGAAGCAGTTACAGTTTAGAGGTGGGAGGAAAACCCGGGGGGGGGGATATTCTGGTTAAAATCCACGGAATTAGGTAGGGACTTTAAACCCAATCCACATGTGGACTTAGCTGGGAATTGAACCCAAGGGTCAGGTTGCTAGAGATTGACGTACTGCAACACCTGCCTTTCCTCGTCAAGCTACAAATCAGTCCTTTCTTGACATATCAGTCTTACTGCTTTGTACTGAAATGGGCAGGTTTCCACGTAGCATTGGACAAAAATTTGGGGGGTTTAAATGCTTCTTACTTGATTGCCTCGGCGAAGCCGTCCGTCCTGCGCGGCACGAACAGGGTGGGTGTGCTTGGCACCTGGCGGTCGTCTCCGATGTCGTCAAAGGGCGCCCCAGCTCCAACAAACATCGGGGCCCGGCCGAGCGATGCTAGGCGCTGTCTGGGTACGTTGGCATGCTGCGTGGCCGAGGAGAGATGGAAGAGGGATGAGCTCATTTTACACAGAAAGGTTTAGAAAAAAATTTCTGGATGGATGTGGAAGAGGAATAGAAAGCAATGACTTCTGTGCAGCTGTGAGGACTTCGTTTCAAGACTTCTTACAAATCATGGAGTCTAAAATCACATCTCAAGCTTCAAATGTAACTAGTTACAAAAGCATTCCTGTTACTGCTCACAATGTCATGAATGTGACCTCCACTGTGATTTGAACAAGGCATAAATTCATTCAGTGTGTTTTTAAAAAAGTTGAATTATGTTTTTTTCAAATCCTAATCTAATCCAAAGATGTAAAGCGATTTCAGAGGTTACTCATATGTTATGAGGATGCTTCGAGGACATTATTTCCAGATGTCTTACACATCCACACCTGCGACACACCAGGAATGGAACCCAATCCATGTCCTTGTGATGTGAGGACACGGTCTTCAGAGTGCTATGAGGACATTGGAGGTGTTCATCTTCATTCTAAAGACCCATCTGGAATGGAACCCTGTGTCTGGAGAACCTGAGATCTGAGGACTTAGAGTCCATGAGGCTTCCCTCTCAAGATGCTTAGAGGACATTATTTTCATGGACATCTTCTTACCCCTCTTTAGTAAGCACCACCACCTCAAACCGAACTCCATGAATTGGCTGCTAGGCTGCTGATGAGGATATTATCAGGACATTGTTGTGAGGGACATCTCACATTTCATCCTTCAGTACACCCACCTCAAATTGAGCCTTTTCTATTTGCATCAATCAACCGTGTGGTGTGAGGACTTGGCTACTAAGGTGCTGATGAGGACATTATCAGGACACTGTTGAGAGGGACATCTCACATATCATCCTTCAGTACACCCATGTCAAATTGAGTCTTTCCTACATGCATCAACCAACTGTGTGGCATGAGGACTTGGCTACTGAGGTGCTGATGAGGACATTATCAGGACACTGTTGTGAGGGACATCTTTATAGATGTCCTCACTCAGCACACCTACCTGGAATGGCACCCTTTCAATCTGTGTCTCTTGCCCCTGGGAAGTGGGGACCTGGTCCCCTGGGGGTTCAACTCTCAGCTCTGGCATGGGCAAGCGCAGGGGTGGATGCTCTTCCATTGGCTGGCTCTGCTCCTGCTGATCGCTGGAGCCCACTTCCATCTCATTCTCCGCCCCTTCTGTCTCATCGTCCTCTGTCCATCAAAAAGCATTTCTTTTCAGAACCTGATATTTCTGGTTTGACATCTTAAACACATCGCAAGAACAGTGTGTCACCATGTTCACAGACCAATTCGAGGAGATGCCAACTGCGGTGGCATCGCACTTGACGCACACAACAGGTGTTTGTAATTTGCCAATTATTGGTCAAAGAGGCATGCAATGTACACATGCCACCTGTCCAAGAGCATAGTGGTACTGCAGTAATGGCTTCCAATACTGCTCGTCCAAGTACACTATAGCAGTGTTGAGAGGCAATTTTTTCAGCGCAACATGGGAATATTTGAGACCCACCATCCCAAAACCAGGCTGAAGTTGGTATTTGTGATGTTGGACAATTCCTCTTCGGCTTTTTTTAACACTTCAAAGTGATCCATGCGAAATCGAAATTCTGTCTGCAGAAAGCTTCTGACGGGTAATGATAGCTGCAAAACTCAAATGGAAATCTGAAAATGAAAAAATGAAAAAAAAAACAGTGGAAAGTTCCACTATTTTAGGATTATGAAGTTACCTGCTTCAGCCTGGTTTAGGGATGGTGGGTCATTTCTTTCCTAAACATGGTCACACGGTACTCATTTGGCACCTGGCCACAAAGACAGTTTTTACACATCAGTTTTATGTATTTGATCGTTGGCTGAATGTTCGAAGGGTAGTTTCCCAAACCAAACACCATGGTTGTCTTGAAGACGCCTGAAATGATAAAGATATTTCAGATTCTGGGGAGAACACTCACCACTGATTTCCACCACCTCATCGTCGTCCATGACCTGATCCTCACTGTTCCCGCCTCTTTCTCCCTCTTCCTCTTGCTCCTCCATGGAGACCGCATCCTCCCCTTCGTCTTCATCCTCCATGTCCTCATCCACATCCTCCCCATCTCCCTCCTTGAGTATGGACGTCAAAGAGATGGGCAATGGACATATGACAAAACAATCAGTACAGAGTACTGAAGTGTGATGTTATTTTGAACCAGGAAATGAACCAGCAAACAAATGAGTATGCACGCATGTTGGGTCCATGCGTAAGTTCTTGGGCGAACGCCTTTTTTACACATATAATTGAGAGCATGATGCATCCATGCGGATAACGCGAGTCCATCACATGTCCCTGGAAGTCCCTCCAAATCCATCACAAGGCATTCACTCTGAAGCCAAGTCAAAAAGCTTTTTCAACTGAACTGTGACAAAAGCATTCCTTTTTTTCATCTTTGTTTTTTCATTATTCACCCCATTGCTTAAGAATCCTTTCATGAAAAAACCTGTCAACAGATTTGTCAGCAGACTTGTGTGAACGGAATTATCCAAACTTCGGGCAAAATTTGGAGTTGAGCTTATTCTAACACTGATCTTTATTCCCCAATATGACACCACACTTTTGCTGATGAATATGCAAATTTTAAACATCATAAAAACCCCACAGGAACCAAGATGTCCCAAGACTCGCAAACTAAAATAATGAGAAATCTACTAAAATGGAACAGAAAGGTGTCTTTCCCAGGACTGAATTCACACATTTTATCACAGTGGCCCTTTTAAGTTTTTGCAGATTGGTCGGACCGCTTACCCCGTAATCTAGCTCGCCCTCCACTGGGTACTCATCCTCAAAGTCTTCATAGTCTCCTGCCTCTCCTTCCTCATCCGCATCATCGCCAATGTCCTCCTCGTCTCCAGGCGACTGCTCATCCTCCTCATCCGACACATCGTCCTAAGAATATAAACAGGACAAAGTCACAGATGAGCACTGGCTCACCCGGATGCTGATGGGTGACAGCTCTAGGAACAAGCAGTCAGAAAAACCTTTCAGTCAAGTACTTTGAATTAAGTACTTCACAAGTATTTTTCAATAGATATCACAAGCACCATCACAACTACTTTCACAATATAAACAAAGGAATGTCTTTGTTAAAGTACATAAGAATAGCTGGTGGATTTTCCTTTGCCCCAGGTATTGGTGATAAATGTCGTAATATTGTGAAATACCTGTGAGGCAGCTGTGAGTACGTATCAAGTACTTGGGTGCTTTCAAAGTACTCGACTGTAACACGTCATGATCCCCTAATAAACACTCACAGCCATCAGCAGACCCAGCATGTATTTTCCAGGTAATTCACAAATACTTTTGAAGTACTTGTGAAGCACTTTTGAGTACCTTTGAAGTGCTCGACTGAAACACGGACCCCCTAGTAAGCACTTGGCAGCAATCTCAAATCTTCTGTTGCTGGCAAATTGGCACACTGTGACTAACATTGGAAAGTTGTATGCTTAAAATGAAGGAGCTCAGTAATACATGTAGCTTGTAACTTGAATTTAGAGGGAGGTCTTGCGATGATCTTCTCTTTTGGAGGTCTTGGGTTTTAAGAGGCTGCGACTACGACACTGCTCTGAGGTTAAGATTAAACTCACTTCATCACTGTCAACGACGATGACAACATCGTCATCGTCTTCCTCTTGTTCCTCGCCCTCGCCTGGCACGTCCAACCCTTCCTCTGGCTCCTCGTCCCCTTCGACCTCCGCCTCTCCCAAGGGTGGGGCGTCTTCCCCTTCGGCCTCCAGCAAACCCTCACCCGTCTCTTGTGCCGGCACCCGATCGTCTTCCGGCCCCGCTTCATCTTGTGCAGACTCATCTGTGCTGGTTGGGGGCACTCTCACACCACTGCCTGCCTCGTCTTCACCGGCGGGAGGCAGCGTAATCGTCTGCTGGAGGCTGGAGGTGGTCGTGTCGGCCTGGGTTGGGGATTGGGCAACAGGAGACAAAGGCTGGTCTGGCTGTTCAATCACTTGCTGCTGAAAGAAAAGTGAATTGGTACAGTCAACAATTTAAACAATAACGATCTCCAACCAGCCAATTTCCAACACCAGGGCCTATTGGAATTGGTTGGGATGATTACTGCACTAGCAAACTAGCTGTGTTTTATGTGGTCAGAATACAGCTTCCTCTCCATAGCCGATTGCAAAATAAATGTTACAAGCCGCCTGGGTTTCACCTACGGGGAGGATTAAATATCTCCAAGTTCATCCCCTGTGAAGATTCCAAAAACTGCCTGTCCACTCAACCCAATTCTTCAAACTGACACCTAATGGTGCTAGCTAGGCCCATATTTACACAGAGCCCATTCTACCCAGTAATTTGGAAGTATGACAAACTGTTTAGAGACCTTTAGTCCCTAACCCTCCTCAATCCTTCACCTGTTGGAGGACTGAGGAGGGTTAGGGTTAGTCCCCAGCACACAACACAGGCATTACATACACTACACACAGACATGAGTGAGAATTGTCCTCTGGCCCTAGAACAGGGTTCTGTAACCACACACAGGGGCTGAAAAAATTCAAGAACTTTGCAAGGACTTTCCAAAGCTTAAAATTCTCCAACTCAGAGACTCAAAAAGCAAAAGAACAACCAGGAAAGATAAAGTGTCTGGTGGATAAAACATTATACTGAGGTAAATCTTCACAGAGCTGGATCCCGGAATGCCGCAGGTTATAACGTTGCATCTAAAAATCCAGAACTGTTGAGTAACAAATCCCTGAAATCTGAAAAATCCTGAGAAATGGTATAGCAAGAGACATACTGCATCTTGGAAAGCGACATTGTTACCGGTTGTGGGGTGACTCGCTGGCGTTTCTCCTGGTGGGCAGTCTCTTCTGCCACGGCCGCCTCACTGTCGTCCTCCCCAGATTCCTCCCGCTGCCGCTTGTGGCTCAGCTCCGTCCGACTTCCTCCAGAGGTGCTGGGCTTTGGCATCTCGGCCAACTCTGAAAAAGGTGGAACGTGAACAGACCAAAATCAAAAAACCTCTTTGAGAATTCCACTGGTATGACACATTGGGTAAGACTGTTATTCTTCCAGAAAAAGATGACCGTCGGGCATAAAGACATAGTAATCAGATCAATAAAGGCATAAATATGTGCTTGGCTGGTCTTCAGAATTTGGTCAATACCAGCTCAGGAGAATGGAAGCTGATGCCTTTTGCCTGCAGTTTGCTCTCCGGGAAAGATCGAGACATCACCGATGCCAGCAGGGTTAGGTTCTCCCTGTTGGCGGGGCAGACGTATCCCCATACTGTGGTTGTGTACTAGCGCGGTGACATTCATTCATTTATTCTTATTCATTTATCCTTTTCTTTCATTTCTTAAATTTAATTAATTAAGTTAATATTTTTTCATGTCGACTTGTACTGCGCCATTGGTCATTTTTATGGAAACGGCACATTATAAATTTTCAATTATTATTAAACATATAATCACAGCAAAAGAAAATATCAAGGCGAGTACATATAACTGAAGCAAACTACTGTAGTTATTTATTTTAGTGCTGAATGCTGATTGGTGATGGACATGACCGGTTTTACATAAAAACCACTGCGCAAGATGGGGTTTATTTGTACCGTCTACATCTCTCTCAGCTTGTTGGCTGGGTGGTTGGGATTCCGTCTGGTTTCCATCCAAAGACTGGATGGCTGCCTCTGCTGCGGCTTCTGTTGACTGTTCCCCCACTATGTCCATCCCCGGTTCAGTCACTGGTTCTTGTGAGGGTGGTTGCAAGCGGGGTTCGGCCCGGACCTCCTGCACGTTGTCCGGTCTCTGGACCTCCTGCTGCTGCATGGGTTCCACTCGCTCCTCCTGGGGCCCCTCCGGTCGGGCGTCCAGCACCACCATGGGGTAGGGTGCGGCAGTGGGTGGAGCCTGTTGGGTAGGAGTGACAGCCTGGATGGGGGTGGTCGATGCAATGGAGATGACGATAGGTGTCTCCACCGAAAGGGGTTCTTGGACCGCTGTTGAGGTGAATGAAATTAGAAAAGTGAAAGATGAAAAATGAGAAGGCTACATTTTGCCGTAAGGTGAAAGTCTACCCTGAATGAGAACTCTGACGCTATTCTTGCTACGAGCATCAGGGCAAATTAACACATTAAAGCGAAACCAAAACTCGGGGGAGGGGGAAAGTGCAATTGATTTGGAAAAGAATTCAAACCTTGCATTCCTACAAGAAACATCTTGTTTTCACAAGAAGCGGATGCTCCTGGATGGAGAGAAGCAAGTGGGGTAAAGAGGATTGCCTAGGGACACAACATATGACCAGCAGTTGGATTCGAACCCTTGACCCTGTGATCACAAGAAGCAAACTTTAACCATTTAACCAGTGAAGTGACAATTAACACAATCTAAAATCCAATTAAAAACAAAAATGATCCCATGGAGCCTTGGTTTCATGATATGTCACCTTGCTGTCTGTCGGCATCCATGACGACCGTGCTGGCCTCGCTCTGGGTCTGAGGCATGACGGTGGCCATGGGCGTGGCCGAGGCGCTCGCCAGGGCGCTGGTGACTGGGGTGACGGCGATGGGCCGGACGCTGGCCGTCATGCGCTGGCCCGAGGGCGTGGAAGATTTGGAGACGGTCGGGGCCGGGGAGGAGATGGGCTTGATGTTGGCGGTGGGGGGAGGCTCCTCACTCCGGGTGCTGTTGGTCCAAAATCAAGGCATCATTTCTTTATCAAGAGGGCAACTCAGTACCCAGGTACCCAACTGCCCACCCCTGAAGTCAGGAACTGGTTCCCAATTATGGAATCGAGTATTTGTAACTGACAACACTACTTTATAGAAGAATACAACATTAAACAGAAGTTTTATCCCAAAGTATCTGGTAAAATCCTGTTAAACTTTGGAAAACCTCAAGGTAAACCTCAAGTTACCTCTCACGTAATTCTGCATTATTCCATTAAAGTGACCTCTCAGAACAAGGAAAAGAAAAATCTTATTGGGCATTTATGAAACAATTTCAAAAATTAAAACCGGACTTTAAATCTGGTTTTTGTTTCACAATTTATTCTCCTGAATTAACCACTCAGCGGCTACAATGCATTTCCATTTTATGACCCAAATGAAACACCAACTGTTAATTTGTGAAGCCAAATATGGGAGAAGTCTCATAAGAGTTTCAACACTGAAAAGTTTGAAAAATTACTCCAGAGGTGCAGAGTGGAGGAAAAAAAGAAGACAGCCCCGGATCAGATCGTAACAGACAGAACGCAATCTTGAGGCTTAAATTTTGAAAGAGAGGGAACTTGTTGGTACCTGGGTCGTTCGGCTCCCATGGGCTGCTGGGGGGCCAGATGCTTGATCTGCAGTAGCTTCTGCTGTTCCTCAACCTGCTTTTCTAATTCCTGGACCTATGAGCAAATCGATGCAATTAAAACTGTAAAGGCGCTTTCTCGTTCTGGTCGTTGTTGGTTGTTTTGTTGTAGTAGTAATAGTACCGTTAGTAGTGGTGATGGTGGTATGGGCCCCAAGCTGGACCAAGAGAGGGCGCAATTTTCTTAGCAACAGGGGCTTCTTTGGTAGCAACCTAGCTTTGCTGGTTCACAAACAACTATGAGATGCATGCGTTACAAGGGAGTCGCTACCAACAAGACGAACTCTCCTGACCAGCATGGCTTTTTTCAACTGGTGAGGGGGTGCTTCTGCTCAAGGCAGATAATATCAGAGCATTTATAAGGTGCAGAGTATCTAATGGTGTCTGCCTTTCAAAGGCAACAATAAATAAATGTACATGTGCAAACATGTACGTGACATGTGGTTTAAGTCTGTAACTTCTTAACATGGGGTCTGAGGTTCACATCCTGTTTGCATACACAGGCTGTCCCAGAATTATTGCCACCCAACAAAATGCTCCAATTTATGATTTCATTTGGCCATGAAAATAACTGACATTAAGTTTTGGAAACTTGGTTTAAGCCAAACTAAAGAGGTTGCATTTTTGTACTTCTGGCGAAGTGCAAACCAAAACAAAAATAATAAATTGCTTTGGTTGTAAAGAAGGAAGCATTTCTAAGTCAACCAACCTAAAACCATACAAATATATGAGCTCTCAATAACACGCACTGATCCTAAACAATCAAAACAGACCCAAACCACAGTGGAAGTTTAAGAGGGAAAAGAAAAGCAGATAGGCGAGAGAACTGTTTTGCATTTTCCCAATTGACGTAGTTGATAACCATGTGTCTCACTTCACTCAAACTACAAAAACACCACCTCTTGCCAGATCGAGAGTATTTTGAGTAAGCAGTGTAGTAAACTCGTTTTTTTTTGGTGATCTCTGAGAAAGCCAAAAGTATGGTGCTGTAGCCTTTTGAAAAAAAATGTGCCCACTGCAGATATTTTCATAGTAAAGAAATATTACATAAGGCAATTTGGTTTCTGACAATTCTGGGACAACGTGTAGTGTAATTGGGCTGGCAGAATTTAGAAGCCATTACTGGGGATGGTGCCATGCTCATGGGCAAGCAGTCCGGGCGTTACCCGCCCCCTCGACCAATAGCATGCTGTATAGAATGCATCTCAAATAACATTTCAAATGAGGGATACTGCAGAAGAAAGGGGGAACAAATAAACTTGGGCTGATTCAAAGCAACAATGCGTTACCCTGGCTTGAAGTTGGACCTTCTGCTGCTGTTGTTTCTGCTGTTCTTCTTTTTGGATCGTTTGAAGTTTCTCCTGATTGGGTTCCAAAACAAAGAAGGTTGGTCAAAAAAGTTACCTAGAAGGTTCATGGTTAACACCGAGTGGTGACAAATATTGGAAACTGTTGGGTTATGTGAGGATGCAGCCTTCCCGCTATGAGTGTGAGGGGCCTGTATTAACCCCTTCGCTGCGGAGGACTGCTGCTACCGCACCGCTGCGTGAGGATTAGTGCATAACACGCATACAGTCTATTCACCACGCAGCTGCTGGTTCAATGGGGCCTGCTGCTGGACAAAGCCCTCCATTCAGGGCATGCCACAGCCCAGCAGTCGCGGTCAAAATAATCCCGCCATAAAGGGGTTAAACCATAACAGGTCTTAACTTCCAAAGCGTACAATCAGTACGACTGGCACAACAGAAGTGATTCACAAACAAGGTGAACGGTCGCTGGAGAGCTTGAATCAAAAGACGCACACGCTGCTTTGTAGGAAAAGGTTTACAATGCACAACTCTGTTTCATTATGATCACGCAGGGCCCAAAATTGTCCAACCTTGTCCACACTTTTATAACCGTGTCTTCCAACTTCCCCTTATTGTCACTACATAGAATGCCAAGATCAATTAAAGTCTTTTTAGTTTCTGAACGCGCTCGATCCAACTCTTTGAAGTCTGCCGACATCAAACCGTGGCAGCCGGTAAAGCTTTGACTCACGAGTCAGACATAGGAGGGTTCCTACCAAATCCCAGGACTTTTCCAGAACTGAAATATGACAGCTTCTGTGACATTCAATGCCAATTTGTAGAGAACACTGATTTAGTTTTATGAACTGGAAGACTGCCATCGCTAGTGCTAAAGACTAACATCCTTCTGTTATCTCATTAAAAGCGGTCCATCAAACAGAACCCCTGCACTGTCTTGATTTCCACGACTTTTTTCCGTGACTTTTCAGGATTTCCCCTCTAGACTCACCTGGTTTTCCTTGGCCTGCTTGAGGTCCTTCTCAAGCTGTTCCACTTTCTCCTGCAGCTGTTTCTTGTCGGCCTCCATCTGCCCCTCGCTCTGGGTCTGCAGGGACTCCAAGGCCGACAGCTCCCCTCTCAGCTCATCCAATGTGGATTGTAGCTTGGTCTTCTCCTCGTTTGCCTTGTTGCGTTCGGCTGACGAGGAACAAAATTGTTCTGAAAGCTCACCGACTGGCACTTTCAAGCAAGTTCAATCAAAATGTGGATAGCCATAATTCCCTAAACTACAATGTATAACGTGATCAAAGTCAACTGCATAATGAACCGAACAACTTGCTGTTTAAATGTTATGTAATTTATGTTTTTATTTTAAACTTTTTGATGTTATTGCAAGGTTTGCTGTTTTAACTTAAATGTTTACAATGGTTCATTTAATTTTTTCTCTTATAATAATATGTGTTTGAGCTGTTTCAATTAATTTTTAAATAATCCAACCATCTGATCTCAACTCACTGTTGACTTGGGCCAGTTTCTGCCTCAATCCCTGCACCAGCTTTTTTGACTTCTCTTCCCGCTCGTCTCTCTCGGTGAGTTGCGCCTGAAGAAGAAATGCCCAGCAAGGAGAGGGGCATGAGAGATTTTTCACAGTGGTGGTTGTGTCTGATTTGTCAAGGACTTTCATACATGATAACACGTTTCTGTTGTGGACTGTCATTTGGGACTTGGTTTTCAACTTTTGTTTAAATCAACTGAATTTGCTACCGAGTCAAACCAAAAAACAAGTCTCGGAGGCAACTGTGTTTCCCCCGTGACTTTGTTTTCATGAGAATGGACATCACTTGGGTGAAAAACTCGAGGGTTTCTATTACTTTACTTTGGGCGAGAAGCTTAACCCCTTCGCTCCAGGATTCTATTGACTGTGACTGCTAGGCTGTGGTATGCCCTGAATGGAGGGCTTTGTCCAGCAGCAGGCCCCATTGAACCAGCAGCTGCATGGTGAATAGACCGTATGTGTGGTATGCACTAATCCTCACACAAAGCCACGGCTCTTGCCGTCTCCCGGAGCAAAGGGGTTGAAAATCTTTCAAACTCAAATTGTGGCATCAGCAAAGTCAAACTAAATAGCAAGAGTCCTGAATCTGTGCATAACTGCTAGAAAAATTGACATTTACAATCAAGAAATTGCAAAGGAATCAATTTATAATAAAATAAATGCAATACCTTCGTTTTCTCTTCAGCCTCTTTCACAGACTTGTTTTCCTGTAGAAAAAAAACGAAAAAAAAAATCAGGGTAGTGTCAGCTTACATTGTTGGTTCTTCCTGAAACAATGCCACACTTTTGCTCTTAAATATGCAAATTCATGTTAGCATAAAACAGCAAAGAAAATTCCCTCAAAATGGTGAAATGAAAATTGAAAAAGGGATATTGTGGCATGTAAAGGACTGGATTGGAGAAAGATTTATATTGTATGCACCCTTTAAACGTGGCAAATTTACAAGCTTCAGGGGAATATATGATGCAGTGGAAACAACTACATGTTGTATGAGCCCAAACATGTAACAGGTTCAGGCCTGTAGGCCTAAACGTGTAACACATTTAGGCCAGTAGTTCTTGTCTCAAAATCAGGTCGAGACTTCAAGGTAATCAGCTAGGCTCACTTCCGTCAGCTTGGCCACCGTTTCCTCCAGTTCCTTGATCTTAGCGTCCTTCTCGGCAATGGGCTGGCCTTGCTGTTCCTTCTCGGCATCCACCTTGGCCTGCAACTCCTCGTACTGTGACTTGTAGCGACGGCCAATCTTCTTGACCTGAAATTGCAGACCACGGTCACAACAACAGTTCCAAGTTGTCATAAGAAAAGTAGCAAAATATCACAAGAACAGTCACAGGATGCAACAAGAACAGTTGCAAGGTGTCACAAGAGAACGTGCAAGGTGTCACAAGAGCAGTTGTAAGACATCACAAGAACACTGCAGTTGCATGTTGCCATAAGAACAGTCACAAGATGTCACAAGAACAGTTGCAAGGTGTCACAAAAGTGGTTGCAAGATGCCACAGGAACCGTTGCAAGATGTCACAAGAACTGCAACTGGGCCCATTCTGTGAAAACCTCTAGCTTACGAGTGCCTTGCAATCAATTAGGCTACATGTACATCTCTTTGAATGAATTTAAGCCTCATTCAAAAACAAAGCTTGGCCACAAAACTTGACTAAATCTATCCCCTAAAGAGTGTCATAAAAGCATGAAATCTGCAGACAAATTATGTCTCCATCGAATAAAAAACGGAGCCTCATCTTTGACACCCGATTTTGTTCTGGATTTGAGGTAGAGGTATGAATCTACGATAACTTGGATCACCGGAGAAAGTCTTTACTACTTCCTACCTGTTGAATGGTATTCTTCTTATCGTTGATGTCATTCTCCTTGGCCGTGTTGTCCATTTTCAGCGTGTTAATCTCCTCACTACGTCAGGTTTTACAAAAAGAACGTCGTAAGAGAACCATTCCCTTCAGAGTTTTTTTAATTACTTGATGCTAGAGTTGAAATTTTGAGCGTGACTGATGACGGGCTTCAGAACGCTTTGTGTTTGAGTGATATTACACATTAAGGACGACTAAAACTTCAAGAAAGCACGTGCAAGGTATTTACGGTGAAGTTAAAAGGTACGCCTTTTTGAGGGAAATACTTAATGGTTGCTTACAATATGCACTCCGAGGTGAAGCTAGGTACTGAGGACAAAAAGAAAACCAAATGCAATAGACCCTATTCACGGGGAAGCCATTTTTAATCTTGCTCCCTGAATCTATCACATTCAATGTAATCTGTTCACTGGGGTGTTGCCAGACTATTAGGGATTCCTAGCCTCACTTTCAGTTCTTTTCAACATGGCTTAAAATATTTAGATCTAATTTGTCACAAATTTTCAATTAATCTAAACATAAATTGGCATTAACTTGAAATGAACTCGTATTCCAATTATCTTCTGGTCTCAAAAGGAAAAGTTACCCTCAATTGCCATTCAAGATGGCCGACACATGAAAACAGTCCATTAACGTTATGGAGAATGAATATACACATACAGAAATCTGTCAATAATTCCAAGTTCAGATGCTCTACACTTACTTCAGTTTGCTCTGCTCCAGTTTCATTTCCGACCTGGCAAAGACAAAAACTCAAGGATGAAAAATTTATCAAAATATCCAAATCATGTATGCCAACAAATAAAACAAATAAAAAGGCCCTTGCAGCAACTCCGGAATGAAAAAGTTACCGTTTTTCTCTTTCTTTTTTTATTTAATCACTTTTTGTATACAATTTCGGAATTATCTTTAAAATATCAAAAAGCCTGAAGACAAGATCACATTTACACAACTATGGCATGCCCAAGCTGACAAATGATTGATGTTTGAATATAAAATTTCCATTCTAGTTGCAAACAGCCAATGCAAAGTGTAGTTTTTAATCGGTATAGGTCATGTGCCTAAGTGTGAAGTTTATGTGTAAGAAATGGCAAAACTTCAGAAACCAGGGAAGAGTTCCAGATTTTAACTGAAAATATGGCACACTATTAAGTAATGATGACTAGATGAATATGTACAGCAAATTTGTCTTTAAATGAACGACTTTGGCAAAACTTACTGCATGTTGGCCAAGTCAGTTGTCAACTTGCTAATCTCATTCCTGGGAAGATACAAACGTCAACTGTAAATACATGTATATATTCTAAATTTAACACAAAAACGGAAGAACATGCCCATCATAACAAGAAATAAATTGGTCAAAATGAATCAGGAAGTGTCCCTTTCCAATCCCAATAACAAATCAATATGGCCCATTTTTTTCTGCGAGCAGTTTCCGCCTCAAGCAGAAACTCCACCGCAATGGTTGAAAAGAGCTGTATTGGTCGAGAGTATTTATTAGGTTGGAAGCAGCGCGACCGCGACGCATGCATTTCCTCCTTGTTCGTGAACCAGCCAAGTTTAGTTCTGATCACAGAGAGCCTCTGTTGCAAAGAAAAAAAGTGCCCTCTCTTGGTCCAGCTTGAGGCCCAGCCAAGTCAACGGACAGATCTGACATGGTGAAATTTGACATGGTGAAATTTGACATGGTGAAATTTGACATGGTGAAATTTGACGAGAACTTTCAAGTCTCATTTCCCCCACCTGGAAACTGTACAACTTATCTCCATTCGATTCGACTGTGCAGAAAACCCTCTCAAAGTTTGATTGATTTTAGTGAAAACATCAACTGTGGAATAGTCCACTTACTTTGACGATGTTAGCTGTGCATTCAGTCTAGACAGCTCAGCTCTGCCAGGGGAAAATATAAAAATAAAATCACATATTCTTGGGCATCTGGCACAGTTTCACAAAGTTTCTCCTGCAAGACACTTCAAATTTTAGAGCCCAACGTTGCACATGGGTCATTCTATAAATCGTGAATTTTTTCACGTCCCTGCCGCATCTGACACATGATTTTTTTTAGTTTAGAACACATTCTACTATTTACAAAATTGGAACGACAATTACCTGCAACACTAATAATTCTAGTTTGAAATTGACATCGATGATATTTCCAAGTCAAATTACACAGGTCAGGTGTATCAGGGGCACAAAGGATGTCACATTTTTGGACCCCAAATTTGTAGGATGACTCATATGTGTTAAAGTTTCAACTTTTGAGACAAAAATGTGTTGGACTGTTACAAGAGGTAATGAAAAAGAAATAACTGAACAAATTCTTGTCCTTCAAATGGCTTTAGAAATATCCCACAGGGCTCTTACTTCCACAGCAGGACACTAAATGCATACAAAAGGAACACATCATGTCAAGTAAAGTCCTGTTGTCAAGACCCCGAAGACAGTCACAAGACCCCACCACCAACGCCATCAAACGACCCCCAGTCTGAAATCAAAGCTCCTGTACTCAAGACTTAAGGCTCCATCCACATCTGTTGTGTAAAGCTTAGTCTAGCTCCAATGAAAATATGCAGGAGATGTACCAACAATAGCCATAGCCGTAGCTCTGGAAGACCTCATCCCCCCAAAGAGCACAGACTATTCGGTCTGGTACCCTGCCTTCTCTTCTCCTGTGGCACTAACAATCTTACTTGTGTCTAAGGTTTTCCTCTCGAAGGGAGCTGATGGTTTTCTTGTTGGCGTCCTTCTCAGCACTGTAACATGACAAAAAATTCACTCCAAAATAATAAGCTCAAATATAAACTTAACAACTCTAAACAGTAACGTTAATATCAGAGCATTAAGGAGGTGCACAGTACAGTGTCTGTCATTCAAAGAAGCCGATGTATCATCATTGTCGCTGCTCATGGGGCTCATAACATCTGACCATCTTAACTCCTTTTAGGAGTATAATAACCCAAAGCTGCCATATCAGATGCAATCAACTAAAACACACTCATCAAATCTGCTCTCAAAGGTATCCGTCTCAGTTGGGGTATGAAGGGGGTGATGTAACTTGCTGAAGGTCACAACGTGTACAGAGAGACTAATGTGCCGTCAACTTGTTAAATTTGTGGGTAATAGCCTCGACCCACTAATAACTCCCACATATATTTTTTCTGGTACGCCTTGGTTAGATTTGTTTGTTTGTCACAGGGATTTTGTGGAATTTTAAAAATTCTTTTGGCCAGTGAAAACTTTTTGCGAAACAATAACATGAAAAGACAAGATGTCTCATCTTTTCTATATCAGATGTGCATTTACCAAACTGACATAAAGAACTACAAACATGATTTCAGTACATCATTTTAATTGTTTAAAGTTAACTTTGCTGTAAAGGTTTACAGCATGCAATGTTTTGCTCTCTTGCACTTGATTGGTGAAGCTCCATAGTGAATATTCATGACACATGTTTGCGCATGATGAATATTTGAATAAATTTACAGCAGTTTCTTCTGCTCTTCTGGGTCAGCCCTGTTGCACTGCTCAATGAGGTGATTGGTGCGCTGCTTCCATCGGGTCACCTCGATGGTCAGGCTGGTCTTGTCTGTGGTCAGGGCATCCCGCTCGGCCGTCAGCTCGCGATTCTGGTCCTGCAGGGGCTGGATGTTGGCCTCCAACTGGCTGACCTGACAAGACCAAGAAAGAAGCGCGCCAAACGACGCAACTGACAATGTGCTCCTACGAATACCATCATCAGCTTGTTTTGACACCTAGCAGAAACTTTCTTTGTGTATGATACAGGAAATCCCTGTGCACTTTTACACAGCATGAAGTGGTTCGACTCTGAGCTAGATCTGCATCCTCCAGAGAAGCCTGGGACAGCCTACCTTAGCCTCCAGCTGTTGCACCTGCTGGTCCAGCCGGTCCTTCTCCTCTCTCAGCATCCGGTTGCTGTCGGTCAAGGCGTTCAGCGTCTCCACCTTCTTCAGGAGCTCCTGGTGCTTGGCGGTGGTCTGGGCCATCACCTGGAGTGGAGAAAAGACACAGAAAAAAAATGGTTTCTCCTCACCATGTTTCACTTTTGTTTAAGTTCAACAATAAGGCAGCCACTGCCAGTGTTCAGTCAGAAAGTTTTCACATGAACCTGAGACAATTTGTAGCCCCATGCTTTTCTATAGCATTCCTTTCTCATGGTTCACCAATCGTTTCTTGTGAAATGAATGCCTAGTCAAATATGAAGCAATTGGACTACTATATATAAACGTTGATTTCAATGCAATCAAATGTGAATGATGACAGTGCATACCCAGGGGTAAGAGAGCTACCCCCCCACGGAAAAAAATTGAAATATAAAAATGTGAAAAAAATGACAGAAATGAAAAAAGAGGAAAGAGAAAGGGATGAAAATCACCAATATGCTTGGAAAAAAACCTCAAAATTGACCCCCTTCTACTGGTTTGGTGTGTCAATGGTTACGTCGGTTTGTTGCTGATGAGTGTCCCAAGCCTTGCACTCCTCCCTCTCCCAGAAACTTTTTTCTCCTGGAGAAAAACACCTTTCCCCCACCCTCCCCACCCCCCAAAAAAAACTCCTGCAATGCCCACACGCCCAATTATGGTGAGCTCCACTGATCAAATTCCACATTTATATTTTTAAAAATACATGTAAAAGTAAGTTTGAAATATTTCGGAACTGTGGCATTACCACGGTGAATATCTGTCCAAAAAAACCCAAAATACGGCAAATGACTGTGAAGTGGGACAACTAATCCTTGAAAGGGAGACATCCTCGTCGGCATACCTGAGTCCGTTCCCGTTCTCCGGTCAGGTTGCGGTGGGCCTCCTCGTACTGTCGCTCCAGATGCTCGCACCTCTGCTTGAGACGAAGGCCCTCTGACTGAGCCAGCTCAGAACGGGTCTCTGCAATTTCCTTTTCCCGTCGCAAGAACCTGGCAAAATAAATAACGAAACGTATAAGAGAATTTCACTATTAAGAATAGGGTAACATCAGAAGAAGATAATTAAGTTTACTGGCAATTTTTCGGTTGCCGCACTGATGTTTGCATTCCAAGATGGCATCTCCACAGGTGAAATAACGCATTCTGTATTTATTTTTCATTCAGAAAGCGGCTTGTTTCTCTAAGCTCTCGATCAGGTTCTTCCCTCAAATTGCCTGAAGCTGGCATCTCCCTAATTACGTCCATTTTTACGATTCCTTCCTTGACTGAAGAAGTCACGAAAGTGGACTTTCAAAGGTTTTTCCGTCATTTCCACGGTGAAAACAAAAAAATAAATCTGCTGTCATTGAAGAATGGAGAAACAAGAAAAACAGGGATAAACTTTTAGCGCCTATATAGGAAAGACCGGCCTTACTTGATAACTTCAAGAAGTTGTTCTGACGACTTGTTCTCGTCGGGCAGGCGCAGGCTGCCATCCACAGACTCTTTCTGCTGCTGCAATGGACTTTGCATCATCCGAGCGCTCAACTGAACAGCGGGGAAGCAAAAAATTCCATCATATAATTTCAGCTTTCTGTTGCCTCTCGGTCAGTGATCCATTGTTGGTAACATAGACACCAAAACGAACCTAATGGACGGTGCGAACCAAGTCTCAGTAAGATCACCACAAGTATTATTTATTGTGATAGTCACTGGTTGCAAAGACCAATTTTCTTCCTTCATGATAACTTCCAAAAGGATTTGACATAAAAACCGGAAGACCGAAAAATATCTGAGTAAAAATTTACAGAAAAAAAAATTAAAAACCCCAACCATGCCAAATCCAGCGAGATTATACAAGGTTTTTTTGTTTCACAAGAATGTAAGATGACCTTTTATCATATTAAAATTGTTGGGCAAGCAATATGTTTACATCGTGAATGAGCCACGTGGAAAGACGGTGTTGTTTTAAAGTATGCAATGGAGTGATGACTGATGTATGCATCCAGGACTCCCTATATATTTTCACCGGCACCCTCCTATATCCTACAAAATCCTTCCCAAAAAACCAATGATGGCACATTCTGTGCCACTTAAGCTTCGAAGGGGCAAGAAATTCCATGAAAAGCAATGTAACAGCGGAGACCCACCCTCCCCAATCCTACACAGTCCTCCAAAATCTGTTGAATTTGGATGGATTTGGGAGGTTACGTGGGATTTGTTCATACCTCTTCCAGTTGTTGGTGCAGCAGTGTGTTCTGTTGAGTGAGTTCCTGGCAGGTCGTGGCTCGCTGTTCCAGTTCGTTGGCTCGGATCCGCGACTGTTCCTCCCATCCAGCCTACAACATGGAACAAAACATTACAACTTTGTTACTGTTTTGCACGTTCATAAATCTATACTGTGCTGGAACATAGGTGGGAAACAGGGAAATCAGGGAAAAGAGGAAAATCAGTGCTGAAATGTTTACTTATAGTAATAGGATAGGTATTTGGGGGAAAATAAGGACTCAGAACCCAATCTACATGTCTTTCTAGGCCGGGATTCGAACCCAGGGTCGCAAGAGGTGAAGGGCAAGAGAAGCACCCCTGTGCTGACCTGACTCCCCATGAAACTAAAAGAGCGTGCTCCAAGAACGGAGGACGGAGGAAGGAGGACCTTTCTACCTTTGATGAGCTCAGAGTGTCTTCGGCTTTCGTGGCCCTCTCCTCTACTTCAGCCAATTTGGCATTCTGGCTCTCCAACTGCGGTGAAGAGTCAACCAAAAAGTTCATTACTCTTCCAAACCCTGGCAGCATTTTCTGTGTGTTTCACAGATTGCGTGCCGTTAAGCACGTAATGGTAATTTCTGTTTGCGGTAAAGTGGGTAACAGGGTACATACACTGGGCCTCATACTTCAGTGGTTCCAAGTAGCAGTTTTATGCACACACAGAGAATCTGACTAGACTTTTCAAAGTCAGCTGTGCAAAACGGCTGGTCGCCGCAGCCAAAATTGGTTATCAAAATATGTTGTACAAATCTGCAGTTACAAGTCTGCATTCAAAATTCACTGATAACTTTTTTTCATTTTAAAAATTAGAAATTTGCAGCCAAAGTCAAGGTAACCCCTAGAAGCCTGTAAAGTACAAGTGTTAAAAAATATACCGCATGTAAATTTCTCATAATCATGTATTTCTGATTACGTACTCAAGATAAAAATCTATGGTTCATTTAACAGTGAGGGTGTCTGGTGAACACTCCTCGGTCTCACTGAAAAAAATCCTTGACTGTAGTGGTAGACAAGCTTATAAGGTGAGTTCATATATGAAGTGACAAGAGCATGTCGGAGCGATTCCAAACCAAAGGAGGCTTGAAGTATTCACCTGGTCTTTCACGGTGACCAGCTGCTGTACATCGCCGGCGTGAAGCAGAAACTCTCGCTCATACTTATCCTGAGCCTGGAAAGTAAGACAAAAATTATCAGTATTTTTCCAGACAGGTCAGAGGAGTGCAGAATGTAAGTCACGAGTAGACCAAGGAGATCCGCTACACGCAAAATTTGGAGTGGCTCGTTAAGACACCGAGTGCCTTTGTTCGACTAACTACATTGCACTAAGAGCCCTGTACAAATCCGTTTTTGTATTCCTTAAAGGTATTTGATACCAGCCCCAAGAGGGCTTCAATCTACCTGCAAAACAAGCCTTTTCAGCCAGTATTTGGAGGACTGAGACTGAATATTGACATTTTGGAAGAGTTTGAAGGTTACCAAACTACTGGAGTTGGGTACTTCTCCAATAATTTAATTTAGCATTTTTTTTGGCATGACAAAGATTGGGAAGATTTTTTTGGTAATCCAGAGCCCCAGAAACAAACTATCCAACCTCCTTGGCCAGTTTGGCCTGCTCCTGGCAATCTTGTCGGGCCGTGGCCTCGTTTGTCTCTGCATCGGTCTTCCGTTGGACGGCCAAGGTCAGCTCCTCTTGGACATGAAGGAGGTTGCGACGCAGTTCGCTTGTCTGTCAATTGATGGGGAAAAGAAATATATTAGAGATAAAAATGGCAAAAAGGTCTTACGTTCAACTCAAAGAAATGACAATATTGGTCTCTAATCTATGTTTTTCACTGGCAACTATATCAAAACGTAAATATAGGTAATTCCAGAAATTAGGGGTCCAAAAGTGTGACTTTTTTGTGTCCTTGTTACATCTGACCTTGTTATTTGACAAGGAAATATCAGCGAAATTGATTTCAAACTGTTACTATCTGTTTGGCAGGTAATTTGCATTAATTCACCACTCTTGGAAATTAGAAAATGTGTTCTGAACTTACAAAATCATATGTCAGATGTAACAGGGACACGAAAAAAATGGACCCCTAATTTCTAGAATTACCCAAATATCGAAATTTCCATCACAACCAAATCTGATGTGGACAATGGACATTGCCAAAGCCGAGTTTAATACGTGTGGCTCTATCATACACTCGTCGCACGGTTACTTGAAAAGTGAAAAGCAACTTTGAGAACAAACACCTAGGACGACATCCCCGGACAATATGCGTTTGTTTTAATGAAATTGCTGTTCACAATTTCAACTAAAAGAATCAGTGAACTGAATGGTGTAACAACGGCAGGCAGGAATATGCCGCGGTATAGGGTTCCGTGCACTTTGCCAAAATGTCCGAATCACACTACCACGCGTTTCATGATTGTTATCCTTGTCTAGATGTGAAAAAAGGAATAACCAAACAGCATTAGATGTGTATTCCTCGCTTTGGTAGAGTGGGTGATTTTATCAGACATATACATTCATAATCAAGGCTTTGGTTATTTTTGCGGCTGGCAGCAAAAGCGGTGAAACGGTCCCCTTCATTTTTCACCTGTGATGCCACGGCTTCGCTGAGTTCTTCCTTCTCGCTGCGCATCTCGTCTCGTTCCTTCACCAGCTCGATGACTTGCTTTTCAAGCTGCTCGCGAGCTGCAAGGATAAAAGAAAAACTCACTGAAACAGAAAGGAACTCAAACTCAACGTCAAACATACATGTACATAATCGCAGTGTCTATAGTTCTAAATATGTTTGCTTGTAACTTTGTTTTTTGCTTTAAGGTTCCGTTTCAGTTTGGTTCCACCCATGATACTCTTTGGCAATTTTATTTTGGGGAGCCTTGACCTTGGTCATGCCGAAAAAAAGGAAGTCTCATAACAAGAAAATGCATTGCTTCTTGTGAAGTTTGATGAGGATGAACAGACTAATTTTTGCATATTTTGCATCACGATCCGTCTCGAAGATATTCAAGACAGAACTTTATTCACAAAACTAGTCACTGCATTGCACCTTCCAACTTATTGGGCCGGCATTTGTACTCATCTTGAATTTTTCCTAACTTTAATGCCACGCACAATTTTGTTCAAATTAGAAGTCGTGGTCTGCTCTTTTGCAGCTGTTGAAAGAAAGACCTCATTTTCAAAAGTCGGTTTGGATCAAGAGCAAAATGTAACTGAAACCCAACGCATCGACTGATTAGCCTAGCAACCAAATCATACTTGGTAGCTAAACATCCATACCTTGTGTGGTCTCCTCCAAGCGTTTCTCCATGTTCTCCTTATAAGTCTGGGCAGCCAGGCTCTGCTCTTTCAGGCTAGTCTCGATGGCTGCGCTGATGGACTTGTACTGCTCCAGATGCTTCTTGGACTTCTCCGCTTGGTCCTTCAGAACTGATTATAAATCGACACAAAAAGACATCAGCGATTGTGCCTGTGATCAAGGATCTTGCCTGAGGACATTAACACCGTCTGGTTCCCACACACATCTCTGAGGTCTGGTCCGGATTTTCTGAATCTTGATCACCCGTCTGTCTTCGGCTTCCCGTTCCTGATTTTGGTCAACCTGCCCCCAGCACTCTGAGTTGCAATTTAGCACCATTTCCTTGTTACATACCAGTATATACATCAAACCGTTTAACATGAGGCCACAGTTTGGACTAATTAAGAATCAGTTCCAACTGTAACCACTCAGAATTTACAGTGAAGCTTATCACAAAGCCAATGACAGTGGGAAAGCCTGATTTGGGAAAAACTATTGTCATTATGTGGACACTGACCTTTGACTTGGTCTTCGGCCATCCTGAGCTTGGTCTTCAACTCTCGGACCTCCTCTTCGTTGCTGGACACGACCACAGTCTGCTGGGACCTGGAGGCTAGGGCTGTGCAATTACAACAGAGATGGTCTGATCACGGCACAATCAAAGGCTACATCATCAATATTCATTTCCCAAGGAGCAAAACACAAGTTTTGTTTCTACTTTTTGGTATGAAATAAAAACTACCGTAACAGTGGGAAAAACATTTCTCACCACTCGATAAGGTTGTAAAACATTCTTGAGAGTAAAATCACGTTATGTCAACAATAACCTCGACAAATTTTGGCTGCAATCAGTTCAAAGAAAGAACTCTTTTCCTTATCGCATACTTTTCTAATGAGCCCCATGTATGTGTGATGAAGACTTTTGAACAAGAAATGTATACATGTAGTTCTAGATGTGTTCCAAATTTGAGAAAAATAAGCTCACCTTCATTTTTATCCTTTAGAGCACTCTCGTACTTGATCTGAGCTGCTACCAGCTGGGCTTCTACGGATGAACACTGCAGACATGGTGGACAAGTAAATCCAACAAAATATTCACGACTCATACATATACATGACTCAGCTCTGCTTCTGACGTCAACAGACAAATGTTTGATCTGAGCTGCCGTCAAGGGAGTTTGCACACATAAACACTGTCGACAAGTAAATAAGAACAGAATATTGACAGAAGTCGTATATATTCACGAGTAAGCTCTTGGGAAGGGACCTGCAAGAGGACGTGAGATGGACTCAAACTACAGCACTGATCCCTATCAGCCTTGAGCAGAAGCACCCCCTCATTGGTTGAAAAGAGCCATGTTGGTGGGGCTATGTTGCCGGTAGCAGCGTGACCGTAACCAGTACACTTCACAGTCGTTTGTGAACCAGCCAAGTGCAGTTCTGACCAAAGGAGCCTCTGCTGCTCTGAAAATTGCACCCTCTCTTGGTCTTGCTCGGGGCTCATACCTGTTCCTTCATGTGCTGGAGGTCAGTCTTTGTCTTGTTCAAGCTTTCCCTTGTCTTCTGGTGGTTGTCCAGCTCGTGGTTCAGCTGTCGCTGAAGGCTCTGTACCCGACCCTGAAACAAATATATGCCATTCAGAGTTTGTCAATTTTCCCACCATCTAACTTTTGTCTAGAGAGAAGCAGATGTGCTTGGCCAACTGGCGGTTTTCAACATTCTCGTTGCATCATGGGATTGGGTGGCATACATATACCATTCTATACACACTAGAAAAGTTGTGCGAGAAAAATTGGACTTGGTTTCAAATTTCACGAAGCTCAGATCATAAACACTGCTTGGCATATTCACATGCTTAGTATGAAACAGCAGGGAACCAGTCACAATCAATAGAAGCTGTATGGCAGTTTGGTCAGTATATCTGTTGTTGCTAAGCACATGTTTTATTTTTCACGCTTAGCCGCTACTATACAAGGTGACAGATTAAGTGTTCTGATACATGTACACAAGGCAAAGCAGAGTGGAGATATTTCCAATGCATGAATCTGAAACTTCACTTGTTTGATACATCACCTGAATAACTCGTTAGGAAACTTTGTGTACAGGTCGCCATCTTACTTTGCCGGCCCACAATGAAATGCAACATGAACATTTCACATTCTTCCTTGTGTGACTTACAGTTTGCTCTATTTGATAGCCTATCTGCTCCGAGTGGAACAAAAGAGGGCGTGTTTTTTTGGTACTCACCGCGACGGTGCGCCACGAGGCGGGCAAGTACAATTTAAACGCGCGTTTGACGCAGAGCTCGCTCGAGTACGCGTAACTAATTTACTCCAGCATGTAGGGTCTACGTGTACACGCAGAACACGTGCAAGAACCCGCTTGTAACCACCTGTCTTTCTTTTCGCCGATTGGGGGTGCACTATAGCTCGGGGTGGATACTCTAAGTCAGATAGATAAGGAAATGTTTACTACCAGTGTTTTAAATTTGCAGGCACAGCCTAAAACCATGCGTAGGTTTGGAGAGCCATCAATGCACTCGCCGCGTACATGTTGTATGTATAATGTCTTTCTATGAATGAAGAGCAGCAAGTGGGCATATCGCTGAAGTGTACGGTGAGAAAAGTAGGTATAATTTAGGGTGTAACCCACAGCCATGCCATTGGTTATACCAAATAATTTAGGTCACATGGTCCACAATTCATCAATCACATGACAGGGATTTATTCAGGAGTACGATAAGCTGTATAGAAATGGTCTATGTTCATATCCAGACGATAAACCCAGTAGCAATGCAACCAGCGCCGACATTTACCTCCCATGTCTTGAGCACCACGCGGTGTTGGTCGTTTTCGCCTTCTATTCGCCGTCTTAGCAGGTTCAGTTCGCGCTCCATTGCCTCCATCTGATTGGTCAGCCTGGCTTTGCTCTCGAACTCCGACCTCTCCAGGTTGTTCTGCAAACCCCACAACAGAAGAGAAAAGGGCAACGTGTCAGCGACATTCCATTAAGCATCAGAGAAGAACTTGTATTGGCTAAAAGTCACACCTTGCTGACGAAGCTGGATTCGTCAGTCAGCACAATAACAAATGCAGAACAAATGCCACAAAAAGACACTATTTAAGCTACAACGAACAAATACAAACATTTGCCACCTGCAGATAGTGGAAGCGGGGGCTAGAACCTTGTGAATGAATGGCATCTTAAACCTGATGAAATGCTTCCAAGCAAGGTCATGTGCCTGCAATGAAGACTAAATTCATCCTTTTCAATTTGAGAGCTCTGTCGCCACGTCCATCACAAGCCCCTTACTGCTTTCTCACAGATCTTCACAAGTTAGCTACATGTAGTCTCAAGTCAAGTCGCAAGATGCTCAAATGAACTGTGACAAAAGCATCAATCTACGACTGTTCTTCCTTTTATTCCACTGTGTTACTAGGGCTGGACTGAAATGACTCACTATAAAACTGACTTTCAAAGGGGGGGGGCTCCCCCGTGCACAGAGACATTACAGATATTTGCTCTGAACTTTCTCATGTTTTAAACTTCTGTTATATTTTGGAAGGGGGAAGTTAGATTTCCAACCTGGATGGTTTCCAAGTTTGTCAGAAGCAAGGTCTGGCTCTGGTGCTCCCTCTGCATGCTCTCTTTCTCCTGGAGTAGTCTGGCCTCCACCCCCTTGAGGAGGTCTCTCTCATCTGTCAGATTCTTGCAGGCCACTTCTGCTCTAGTCAGTTTCTCGTTGGCGGCCATCAGGTCCTGAGGGACAAAACGGATCAAAGATCTGAAACCCAGACGAGCTGGGGGGGTGGGGGTTTCGGTTCTCTCAATTGAATGGAGTTCTGCCCTCCCCTTGAGATCTCAGCTGTCTGATGTCCAATCATATTGAAACTTGGCATGCACATAGACACATTCATTACTTCTCACATCTAGTAAGTTTTAATTTTCATGTAATTTAACGTAGGCTCTTGTTTCAGTCATTTCTGATTCAAGCTCTCGTGCATTGATGCATGGCACTAAACACATGCATTGCTGACTGACAGGTCTAGGACAAGGGAGCATTTGACAACAATGCCAGGTCCATTTCTCAGAAACTTGCCAATGTGACCATAAATTATATTGAATGATTCCCGAAGGCTTGGGCTACATAAAAATGTACACACAATCTGGCAATCCCAGGGAAATTGTTGGGCAATGGGCAAATTTCTTCTCCCCCCATTCTCATTTTGTTTTCTGTACCTTCCACGTTTGTGACGTGATCCCAAATGGGCGAGTCACATGACCATCATAGATTTTGTTTCTGTTTCCATTCAAAAGATCAAATAGGGCTCTCTGATTTGATATATCACTCAATATGGCGGTCTGATGAGAAAGGTCATTATTTGGGTGAAAATGTTGCAGGTGGATGTGAGCCCCAAGCTGAACCACAAGAGGGTGCCATTTTCCTAGCAACGGAGGCTCCTTTGGTCAGAACTGCACTTTGCTGGTCCGCAGACGACTATGAAATGCATGCAGTATTAAAAGGTCATGTCCATTAGGACCTAATGGCTCTTTTCGCCGATGGGGGGGGGGCTTCTGCTCAAGGTGGATTAGTTTCCGCATGGTGCCGGATTCTTTCAAAGGCCGTTCCCTTAAAACTAATGGTAGCTCGGGGACTTATGACTCGTTTTGTCAGGATGGATCAAACACAACTCCCCACCAACCTGTGTGAGTGAGTTGATTCTCTGCTGGTTCTTGACGAGTTCTGCCGAGTATTTCTGGCTCTTGTCCCTGTGGGACGCAATCTCCTTCTTGTACCCATCCACATTAGACTGGAGGATCTTGTACCGCTCACCGGCAAAATCAAGCTGTGGAGAGTTAAGATAAAAATGACACAATCCTCAATAAAAACAAATCAATGTTATTATCGTGCAGATATGCCATATACAGGTACATGAATGCTGCTGTTGGCAGAAAGGAGTGTTTCCATAAGGTACATCAAGAGGCTCCAACCAGGTTTTTCTCTCGAGCAAAACATTCTTCGGAGTCAGCGCTGATCAAAGGCCACTGGCAACAACTGATTCTCTGGACTCTGATTGGATGACTTTTTTGTGCAGTGGAGGAGCAGGGATCATAACTGAGATGCGCACATTACATACGAGTGCAAGATACCCACAATGCCACGCATTTCCTTCACACACAGGCACAAATTCCTTGAAGAGGTCAGCAATCACTGGTGCCCAGAGTACTGATGACCATATGGGAATTGAAGGGATACCAGTGATAACATGCACTGGTTGTGTCCATACAGAAATCTTTGCTCTAAATACGGCAACTCAACCGACATGGTTTTAAGTAGCAATTTATTGGCTTGCTGATCAGGGGAAATACTTTGAAAGCCTGGTCAACCAGTATACCACACACAAGTAAAGCCATGTGTACATCAACTCCCTGCAGCGGTCCCCCCCAAAGAAGGACTGAGGGAGAGAAATAAGCAAGGTATTGCCTCTCATTTCAGAAAGGACATGAGTTTCATTTTCTTGTTGCTGGTCTGTACAAATCTTGTGTAAAGCCATGTACCCTGGTAAAAATTTGAAAACTTAAGAAGGCAAAAACGGGGAAAAAAGCACAATGAATGAAAAAAGAGATGAAAGTCACCAATATGCTTGCCAAAACCTCAAAAGTTACCCATCCCACTCTGTTAATATTACTTTGCCCGCCCCAAAAAATCCTAATGATGCCCACGGTGGTACTGACACATGGGGACTGATTGCCTTTAAATCTGCATTAGTTTACAGTTTAATTTTACAAGCTCATACACTCATACATTGTTTTAAATGTTTGAAAATCAATGACATTCAAATGTTTTAGGTTTTGTAATTATTTTTCAGTGAGATCTTAGCAAACTAATCTATCTCCAGAATCAGTCTTTATCTCTAGTTGAAGAATCACCTTTATACACGGCAGTTATATGAAATCTTTTCCAGTACCTAGATACATGTATGTACCAAATGACAAATAAAGTCACTACAGAAAAAAAATTTTACAACGGATTTAGCATCATCGCTTTGTAACTGGCTGCCCTTAGGTTCCACAAAACCAGAACTTTATTGCAACTGTACAAAGTATTCCCTTCCATTACTCCTGCAGCTTCGGTCCACTAGACTAAACAGCAACTGAAAAATTCCAGCCATCATGGTTTCGTCCGCAAGCCTTTCCGTTATTGAAATGTTATTTATTACAGTAATGTAATGAGCAAATACAGCTTGGGAAAGGAGTCATTGGTTGGAAGATTAATTTCTAATGCATTCCAAACACAATTCTCATCATCAAAGCCGGTCAGAGTGAATTGAAGAGC
Organism: Acanthaster planci; assembly: GCF_054643075.1. Taxonomy (NCBI): domain Eukaryota; kingdom Metazoa; phylum Echinodermata; class Asteroidea; order Valvatida; family Acanthasteridae; genus Acanthaster; species Acanthaster planci. Next base: position 10,702,565 of record NC_141794.1, on the reverse strand, counting down.
AATATCCATCATTCCTGTTTCCCAAAGGCTTCTTTTGCTCAACGTTATGCCATTAATCATTTCCTTTGTGTCTTGGAAAAGGCGCCAACACACAGAATCCACAGCAACAGGTAGTTTTTCTGTCATTTGGGTGTAGTGAGACTTCGTACCACTTACATATATACCAACAACGACGATTGTTCAATTTGAAATATGTAGCACATACATTTAATGACAACAGCAAAAGAGTCTTTTGTTGGTTATTTCGATCATTATTATAATCAGCACAAATTTACCTTGTACATTCAAAGCCACTTCTAGTTTTCAGCTGGCGTAACTGAACCTCCACACTGTAAATGAAACACTCTGATGTAGCTGACGCATCGTTCTAATTCTGTTAGAATTCACCTACCACCTGCCAAGAGTCGCCATGTACTTGGTCAAAGTTGTTGGCATTGTAGCCATCACTGCAGTGATCAATGCTGCATGGGGGTCAGACTTCTGTCCCTCTCTGCCCGCCATGAACTGTTCCTGCCCGTCAGGGTGGCAACTGTGGCAGAAAGCGTGCTATCGCCTCACTGAATCAAAGGCTAACTGGGAGAGCAGCAAGTCAGCTTGTCAAAACCTAGGAGGCATGATGGCTGCCCCCCATTCACTTGAAGAAATGAAGTTCATGGCAGATTTGGCACGACAGAAGCACGGCAACTACATCGTCTGGATTGCTTGCAATGACACTGAAGTTGAAGGAAACTGGACGTGTGACAGCCAGGAAGGGAGCAAGCCGTTCATGGCATGGGATTCTGGGCAACCGGATGATGCTGATAATATTCAAGACTGTGCTGCAATAGCAGCAGAACATGATGACAGGATGGATGATGCTCTCTGTAGTGAATCCTATGATGCTGTTTGTATTTGTCAGGCTGCCTGCACTCCTCACCCAACCCAACCCCGTCGCTACTGCTTCTCTACCGACACCCATGGCTGTATTCTCAACTCAACCTGCCTCCTCGACCACGTCATCCGAGACTTTGTCACTGACAGCATCGCTGCCTGTGGCTCGGCCTGCGCCAAGGAGCCTGGATGTCGCTCCTTCAACATCAAGAAAAACGGAGACGGCAAGAAACTGTGCCAGTTGAACAACAGCACCAGTTCCGAAGACAAGGACAAGTTCCAAACCATCGGTGATTTCTGTATCTACTCAGAAGTTTGCATCGGCTAGCTTATGACAATCTGGGGCAAGCAGTTTACAGAACTTGACCTGGAAGACAATAATTTTGATTTGGCCGGTGGCCATAAACATTATGGTTTGTAAGTTTGGCAATGTCATATACAACAAAGGCTTTCAATGCATCCCCGAAGGATGAGACAGACAGGGATGAGACAATGAGGTACGGTAGATATTTGGCCTCTCATTCTCAACATCATTCATTTCAGTTTTCACAGATACGGTACGGTGCAATATCACTCCTTAAATTCAATTCTGGACATTTCACCTGTCTCCCAATATTAATTTTGGAAGCAAATGGAAATTTCAAAAATTAGCTTGCTTTGATTGGTGTCTGTACTGGTGTCATGTGTAAAAAAAAATGCTTTTACGAAAATTTTTTCTCTGAGGCCCATAAATTTACTTTACTCTTCTGGAATTTGGAAGTTTCCTGTTTTATACAAATTAAATGTTAAAATTAATCATTTCCATGTGGCTACACACAAATTTAGTGCAAATATCTATATGTGCTAAGCGCAATAATCACTTTTTGACCACTGATGAATAACAGTTAAAAGTAATGATTCAGTGTATTTCAAGGAACAAATCACGCTTTACGCGTAAATGGATTTAACCCCCAATTTGAAATGTCCCTGCTGTGTTGATATCCCTTTTGTGTGTTTTTCTGGTTTCACTGACGGGAACAAATAGCAAGTTCCACCGATTTGAGTCACAATCATTCCCTCTGGTACTATTACCCTCAACACCTCAAAATTCAGTCATTTCCATTACATTTGAGTAAAGGAATAGATTGGTTAACTACATGTAACTTGGAGAATAAGTCAACTTTTGGGGAAGGTGAACGACCCCTCCCTCTAAGCATGTGGCCCTTCCCATTCAGATTTCTTTTGAGAGAAAGAAAATGACGTAAAGATATCTCTGCAAATTTAAGAACTTGGTCAAAATACACTGGGCAGGATATTCTTTGCGTGCATGTACAACACGTATTATTTTTAAAGGTAATTTGAAATTCCTCCAAAAACATCTCAGCCCTTGTTCTGTTTGCAATCCTTTAACCTTTCAATTTTTATATATAATCACTAATCGCTATCGCTTATGACTTCTAATCATTTGATCGGTCCAAAACTACAACCACATTGACATCTCTGAAGTTGTTGGACATCACTTATTTAATAGAATAATTCAAATGGCTTATATCACATGATCCATTTCTACTCAGAGGTATTCAACCTGAGATACATGCACAGAGATAAAAGCAGTGATTTGGTTTTTTCCAATAAATAATCAGCACTGTAGATAGAGAACAGAAATTTTACCTTTTGTGTCGTTTTCTTTGTGTGTCAGGATGTCACTGCACCTTCAGAGTATTTCGAGTAAATGTATACAGGTAAAAAAATAAACCCAAGAGCAAGAGAAGAGGCCAAATTTACGGTAGACAATCCATCGCGATTAAGCACAAATTGTACGTAATTTGGGGATATTTGGTTGATTGAGGCATTCCCCGCACTACAAAAACACCAATTCGCACTAAGTGATTCTGAATTTTCAACCAAGATAAACAAACATTTGGATAAATTCTAGTTTTCAGGGTACAGCATAGTTTGATAGCGAAATGAGACTTTGTCAACTACATCTATTTATTTTTTGAGTACCTCCATGTACATGTACATCACACGATCACGGCACGTAGGAGTTTGTGCAGACTTCTGTGCACCTCCGTCAAAGTGGTCTTCACAGACATTTCGTTAAGGTCATGGCGTCTTTGTTGTGTCAGGTTTGAAGGGCACATGTACATGAACCATATCACAGAACAAACGGTATCTGCCAAGTGGGTAACAGAATCGTCAGACAGGAGCATTACATGTAGGTCTAAGGCAAGGACCCAAGTTGGGCAAAGGGCTGAGAGACTTATGACTATCTGGCTCAATAATCCAACAATGACGGCGGCATTTGTAAAAGAGCCTGCTCTTTATTGTAGTCATTCTGTCAAGGTACATTTAATTTAGTGAGCACAGCGTTTCCAGGAAATACTGGAAAAAAAATACATCCCCTGGTGCGGCTGCCATGCGTAGAATACGTGAATCAAACAGCCCTTCCAGTCTCGTCTGTATATTCAATCCCTCGTATTTACCCCTAGACCATGCCAAATGTGGAACCAGACCCTGGGCAAGCATACACGCATGTGTGCGACTGGAAAAAACAGTACACTGGATGAGTGGGCACGTTGTGGCAAAGTGCTCATTTACCCAGTGTGTTCTTCCGGAAATCCGCCCACGACAGTAAAATGAGACCGTGACACTGGTATGTAACTCTAGCATGCTTCCTCATAGCACTTCTGGTACCTCACAGAATTTATAAGTCAAAACACTGAAGGCTAATTGCCCCAGCTGTGAGGGTGGAACATCTACACATGTAAAACAAAAAAAATTCCAAAGTCCATTCCAAGATTTTACGAAATGTTTCAACGGAGCATTATCCCCTTTAGAGGTTCAACATTTTGATTGATGAGATCAAGCATTCATTTTTATTGTTAATGACGCCGGTAAAACGTAATCTGATTTTCAGAACATTTTACTGCTCAGTCATATCAAAGGAATATCGTGAATTCATCACCAGGACTTTGTGTCAACTACTTATATTGTATACAATTTGTTGTGTTTAAAGTTTTCAATGACACCACGGTAAGGGTGACACGTTGACAGGTTTCAACAGTATGGGGAAGTTTTCTGACCGTTTTTTTTCAAATTAAATGTCAATCCCCATCCTTAAGAAGCTGGGCATTCTTGGTATCCTGATTAATTCTTCCCTCCCCCCCCCCATTTCTGTGACTGGTATTTCAAACTTCTAGCAACCATGGCAACTGTCCTCTCAAAGATACCATTAGGTTTATTAATCCCTGGAGAGCATTTTCTATGCACTCCAATATCACTTCTTTGCCATTTTCCCCCGTTTTACCGCTGTGCCATTTTCAAGGCGGTGAAATATTACCTTCAAATTATTACAACCAGAACCATCCTAACGATCCCATCATTTCTATTGAACATTGTCGCTTCCAGAGCAGTCAGTTTAACGTAAAGAAGCCGGTACCGATACTTCTCATTTCACAAGGGAAGAATTGTCAGGACTCCTTCCATTATCATCAGCTCGATAAAATGTTTACACAAAAATTAATTTTAAAAACCTTTCTCAGCAAGTTTTGTTTGCATTTTAGATCATTCTTTCTGTCAGCAACAAATGCGTATTGTTTTCATTGGATTGTCAGGACTCCTACCATTTATCATCGCCATTTTGTTTGCATTTTAGATCATTATTCCTGTCAGCAAAAGACACATTGTTTTCATTGGTGAAGTCCATATTTTATTTTGCGTTATCAGGACCTCCTATTCGGATTAAAAAATGCAGGGGACGGTGACTCATAGATCTCGTTTCTGAAGAAAAATATACACAAGAAGTGAGAGTCGTCCCTTCACGGTTTCACTGCGGGGGGAATGTTTCCATTGTCAAACTCATGGAAGAATTCGTGTGATCGAAAAACTGCATGACTTTTTGAGTCACTGCTAGTTTCATGTATTACAAAGACGTCAATGAAATTTGACAGGCAAAGGTAATATCTGCAATGGCTTTGTCGTCTACAGTCGGTGACTGAGCAGTGGCTGATCTCACAATTTCATCGGCAATCTTTCAGTAATTCAGGTTTACTCTCATGTTTATAGCACTGAACCATTTATGCACTGCATATTATTGAGGTCAACACAGACGCAACTACCTCAGCATCTACCATAAGACAGTCACAACCAAAACGGGGCACAAATCTGATGAAAAACACCCTCATTACCGTATCATTTTCCCTCAACGACTTGGAAGTGGACACGTAACCACAGCAACAAGACCTCACGTCAATTGTTTTGATTGTACTTCAACTTTTATTCAGCGTCATAGAGCCTCCATTCTCCGACTGGAACACACAGCTCAAGATCTGCCTAGAGACTCGCCATGTACTTGCTCAAAGTTGTTGGGACTGTAGCCATCACTGCAGCCATCAACACTGCATGGGGGTCAGACTTCTGTCCCTCTCTGCCCACCATGAAATGTTCCTGCCTGTCAGGGTGGCAACTGTGGCAGAAAGCGTGTTATCGCCTCACTGAATCAAAGGCTAACTGGGAGAGCAGCAAGTCAGCTTGTCAAAACCTAGGAGGCATGATGGCTGCCCCCCATTCACTTGAAGAAGTGAAGTTCATGGCAGATTTGGCACGGCAGAAGGATAGCGACTACTACACCTGGATTGCTTGCAATGACATTGAAGTTGAAGGAAACTGGACGTGTGACGGCTGGGAAGGAAGCAAGCCGTTCATGGGATGGCAGCCTGGGCAACCGGATGATGATGGAGGGAATCAAGACTGTGCTGCAATAGCTGCAAGACATAACGACAGTATGGATGATGGTGGCTGTAGTGAATCCCATGATGCCATTTGTATTTGTCAGGCTGTCTGCACTCCTCGCCCAACCCAACCCCGTCAATACTGCTTCTCCAGCAACACTCCCATCCCAATGCTCAACTCAACCTGCCTCCTTGACCACGTCATTGGGGAGTTTATCATCGACAGCGTCACCAACTGTGGTTCGGCCTGCCTGAAGGAGCTCAGATGCAGCTCCTTCAACATCAAGAAAAACGGAGATGGCAAGAAACTGTGCCAGCTGAACAACAGCACAAGCTCCGAAGACAAGGACAAGTTCAAAACCATTGGGGATTTCTGTATCTATCTGGAGGAATGCATTGGCTAATTCAGACATTATCAGAGGTGTACTTCGCAAACAAGAACCTAGTGGAAACAGAACTTGGTGGGACTCTTATTACGGAATGAGACAAGATGACTTTGTGAACATTATTTCTCTGCCACATGAAACAAAACCAAGAGCAGGAAAACAAACAAGGTAAAAACTAATATTTATTTGGCCATCCTTTCAAACACGTCAGAAGGGGGTTTCAAACGAAATACAGTGTGTACCATAGAACAAGAAATTTGTCCAATTGTAAACAATGGGAACTTTAACCTGCTTTTCAATTTGATCAGTGTCATTATTGGACACAAAATCTTAATGTTAACACATTATGTTGAAATACTAAATATACATGTAATGTCTTTGCATGTTTTGTGAAAGTCTACCAACAATGAGGTCATAGTCAAAGGCTTTATCATACACAGTGCAATGGATATCATAAACTCGACTTTCACATCGTGTTTCACCTTTATTAAGCAACATTTCTTTCTTGAGTTATCACAGAAGACGTTCTATTTGCATGATATTCAAAAATATCTGACCATTTGTTTAAAATCAGTCTTGATTTTCTATATTTTGGTCCATTTCTTGTGGCTGTTGTACATACATGTATTCTTGTATTGTGTAATGAAATTTGACATTTTCAGCTGTCATTTCATTTCAAGCTAATTTTATGTTTATTGTTTTAAATGTATAAAAAGTAAACAATCTTTTAATAACCAACTTTTTCTAAAATGTTTTCCATGTAGAGTTTCATCTTTTATCTTTGTATTTTACAGTTCAGTGAGATTTCAAGAATATGTTTGGGTCATTCCATGAGGTTGAGGCACAATTTGTGACAGTGTCAAGTCTTACATGGATCCCGTAAAAACGATCATTATTTCCCTGCGTGGGGATTCTAAACTGACATTGTTATACAACTTGCAAGGCTGAATACAGAGGGGTGTGTTATTTTTACAGAAAAAAATGACCTTCATGTACTCTATAGTTCATGACAGACAGTAAAAGTTACCCATGTAATAAGGACATCGTCAAAAACTGTGCCCCAACCTAATGGAATGACAAATTTGTCAGCAAATAAACTGCATGTACTGCCAATGAACCAAGCTGGGGAGCTATCTACATGCAGGTTGAATGAAAATGGCCTAATTCAAATATGAACACTGCATCCTGTGCTCTTCACTAGTATAATTTTAACAATTACAATCCAGAAGAACAGGTCATTGGCCTTTGGACTGCAACAAGTTGTGATAATTTCACATTCAACCATTAGTTTATCCATTTCAAAATGCTTGTGGTTTGAGCCAAACTCCATCTACCGTTCTGACCAGATCTAGTGGAATCAACCTACAGACTTTCTCACATATTGTGCAGCATTTTTAAATATCGCACGGATTGTTCAAGTCGCATGTTTTAGGATTTTATTATTCAATTTGGAGAGTCCGAGGGGAAAGAGGTGTTATCTTGTTCATCAGAAAAGATTTTGAGACAAGTGGAGATTGAGTAAGATGCAAAACACCCACAGATGATGAAAGGGATAGTTTACTGCTCCAATGATGCACAGTGAAAGTATTCATGGACTAGACTATAGTGAAATTGAAACTTGTACATGTAATTAGCCGTAATATGGCATTTCGTTGGATTGGATTGAAACTAACACTGATGTGTTGATAGTCAAGTCACACACTAGCAAGTTCTTGTTGAACAGCCAAGGCAATGCATGTAAATACCCTACTCCCTAGCCCCTCCCCTATTTCTGGAGGTAAAAAATCCAAACTCTTCAGGCTCAAGTCTTTAAATTTACGACATTTTCAATTACCATTATTCTGGCTGCAACCTTGGGTGTAAATCCTTTGAATTGACCAAATATGAAATTCGGTTGAAATGTTTCCTATGTTGGAGACTGTCAAGTCATTTCCACATGCTAAGTTGCAGTTTCATTCATAACATTCCAACTTGGGTTCTAAGACTGTGCTTCCTAATAGGAAACAGTCAGTATCTATTTTTGAATTAAATCTTGGTGTTGTAGTTAACATCCAGTTTCAAACTCGTCTTTGTCTTTTCTCTGTCTGAGCATCATTAAAGGTCGAGTTTGGGCAGTCTGTTCTTGACACGGAGTTCTTGTTCTCGCACTCAAACAGCGAGAACACGACCTAAGACCACTGTGCCGGGAACAGAATCACACACCACCTCCTTGTCAGGGTTTTAGGCGAACACACAGAAAAACGTGCAAAGTTTTCATTTTTAAACAACCGCAAAAAATAGTGAGATGACTTACAAAGCCGACAACAATGCGAAGTTTTGCAAAATTGACACTCATTATTTCCCACTACCCAGAAATAAATGTTCTTTTTTAAACAGAAATAAATGTTCTTTTTTAAACAGAAATGAATTCAACTCAGTTCAAAAACTTTAAACCCTGAAGAACATACATGGATGCCGGCATGTTGCATGCTGTTTGCCACTAATTTCCAGAGATAAGGGTTGAACATTCCCAACTTTCAAGCGGCCGAATCATGACCAAGAAATCAAGCTATTTGTACACGTACGAGAACAACCCGCCCAAACTCAAGCCATTGGTTCAGATTTTGAAATGCCTTGAAAAAGAATTAGGCAGGGTCTGCATGGTGGTGGGTTGTCATCGAAAGAGTCAAGATGGCAAGCAAGGCCAGAACTACAGAGGAGATCTTAAAATCAAACTCACAAAAGTTAATCTTGCACATGCGCATGTAATTAACCAGCTTGGGCAAGCTAAGCAGCAGATCTTGGATCTAGCAGAGGCACCTGCTAACGGGGAATCCAATCCCTGCTGATCGAACCAATTTTTCTTTACGTAGATCATCTCTACCACTGCCATTTTGCTCGATCTTTCAATTTCTTTTTCGGGGGTGTATAATTCTTGTGCAAAGATGTTACGTCACCAAACAAGACTTACTTTGAAAGTACCGGTACAGAGGCTATATATAAAAGGAACCTAATGCATTCTTTGGCAGGTTCACATTATATGAAATTAAAACAATTCAGTTGCATATTTACTGTTTCAAGGTCAACTCCTGAAATGTTGATATTACAAACTGAGTCAACACAGCAACCATTTTATTTTATCCTAGCTTTTCCTCAAAACCAGAACCTTATTGGTCCAGTGCTAATTGCTCCCTTCTAATATACTCCTTCAACTTCGGTTCATTAAACAGCAACTGAACAATTGAAGCCATCATGGTTTCGTCCGCGGGCCTTTTCCGTTATTGAAATGTTATTCATTACAGGAACTTAATGAGCAAATACAGCTAAGGAAAGGAGTCATTAGTTGGAAGATTAATTTCTAATGCATTCAAACATAATCCCTGTAATTTCCGATGAAAAATCTCATCATCAAAGCTAGTCAGTTTGAATTGAAGGGCAATATCCACTATGCCAGTTTCACAAGGGCTGCTACTGTTCAACTGTCTACCATTAATCCTTTGCATCTTTTACGAGGAGCCACCACAGAGAATCCACGCCAATGGCAATTTTTTCTCTGTAATTTGAGACTTTCTACCATTTATCACGAACTACGAATGGAGCACAGACATTAAGTGACCATAGCAACAGGATCTTTTATTTTAATCGTTACTATAATCAGCACACACTGCATCTTTTTTATTCAAAGCCACTTCTAGTTTTCAGCTGGCTTCACTTCACCTCCCCACTGCAAATGAAACACACCGTTGAAGCTGACGCATCATTCTAATTCTGTTAGAATTCACCTACCACCTGCCAAGAGTCGACATGTACTTGGTCAAAATTATTGGCATTGTAGCCATCACTGCAGCGATCAATGCTGCATGGGGGTCAGACTTCTGTCCCTCTCTGCCCACCATGAACTGTTCCTGCCCGTCAGGGTGGCAAATGTGGCAGAAAGCGTGCTATCACCTCACTGAATTAAAGGCTGACTGGGAGAGCAGCAAGTCAGCTTGCCGAGAGATGGGGGGCAAGATGGCTTCTCCAAACTCCCTCCAAGAAATGAAGTTTTTAGCAGATTTGGCACGACAGAATGATAGCAACTACTACGCCTGGATTGCTTGCGATGACATTGAAGTTGAAGGAAACTGGACGTGTGACGGCCAGGAAGGGAGCAAGCCGTTCATGGGATGGGGGCCCGGGCAACCGGATGATGCTGGAGGGGAGCAAGACTGTGCTGCAATGGCTGCAGGACATGATGACAGGATGGATGATGGAGACTGTAATAATCCTAACAAGGCTTTTTGTGTTCGCCAGGCTGTCTGCACTCCTCGCCCAACCCAACCCCGTCAATACTGCTTCTCCAGCAACACTCCCATCCCAATGCTCAACTCAACCTGCCTCCTTGACCACGTCATTGGGGAGTTTATCATCGATAGCGTCACCACCTGTGGTTCGGCCTGCCTTAAGGACCTCAGATGTCGCTCCTTCAACATCAAGAAAAACGGAGATGGCAAGAAACTGTGCCAGCTGAACAACAGCACAAGCTCCGAAGACAAGGACAAGTTCCAAACCATCGGGGATTTCTGTATCTATCTGGAGGAATGCATTGGCTAATTCAGACATTATCAGAGGTGTACTTCGCAAACAAGAACCTAGTGGAAACAGAACTTGGTGGGACTCTTATTACGGAATGAGACAAGATGACTTTGTGAACATTATTTCTCTGCCACATGAAACAGAACCAAGAGTAGGAAAACAAGGTAAAAACTAATATTTATTTGGCCATCCTTTCAAAGACGTCAGAAAGGGGTTTCAAACGAAATACAGTGTGTACCAGAGAACAAGAAATTTGTCCAATTTGAAACAATGGGAACTTTAACCTGCTTTTCAATTTTATCAGTGTCATTATTGGACACAAAATCTTAATGTTAACACATTATGTTAAAATACTAAATAAACATGTAATGTCTTGCATGTTTTGTAAAAGTCTACCAACAATGAGGTCATAGTCACAGGTTTTATCAGACACAGTGCAATTGATATCATAAACTCGACTTTCACACTGTGTTTCACCTTTATCAAGTAACATTTCTTTCTTGAGTTACCATAGAAGATGTTCTATTTGCAATGATATTCAAAAATATCTGACCATTTGTTTAAAATCAGTCTTGATTTTCTATATTTTGGTCCATTTCTTGTGGCTGTTGTACATACATGTATTCTTGTATTGTGTATTGAAATTGACATTTTTCAGCTGTCATTTCAGTTCAAGCTAATTTTATGTTTATTGTTTTATATGTATAAAAAGTAAACAATCTCTTAATAACCAACTTTTTCTAAAATGTTTTCCATGTAGAGTTTCATCTTTTATCTTTGTATTTTACAGTTCAGTGAGATTTCAAGAATATGTTTGGGTTATTTCATGAGGTTGAGGCACAATTTGTGACAGTGTCAAGTCTTACATGGATCCCGTAAAAACGATCATTATTTCCCTGCAAGGGGATTCTAAACTGACATTGTTATACATCTTGCAAGGCTGAATACAGAGGGGTGTGTTATTTTTACAGAGTATAAAATGACCTACATCTACTCTATAGTTCATGACAGACAGTAAAAGTTACCCATGTAACAAGGAAATCGTCACAAATTGTGCCCCAACCTAATGGAATGACAAATTTGTCAGCAAATAAACTGCATGTACTGCCAATGAACCAAGCTGAGGAGCTAACGACATGCAGGTTGAATGAAAATGGCCTAATTCAAATATGAACACTGCATCCTGTGCTCTTCACTAGTATAATTGTAACAATTACAATCCAGAAGAACAGGTCATTGGCCTTTTGACTGCAACAAGTTGTGATAATTTCACATTCAACCATTAGTTTATCCATTTCAAAATGCATGTGGTTTGAGCCAAACTCCATCCACCGTTCTGACCAGATCTAGTGGAATCAACCTACAGACTTTCTCACATATTGTGCAACATTTTTAAATATCGCACGGATTGTTCAAGTCGCATGTTTTGGGATTTTATTATTCAATTTGGAGAGTCAGAGGGGAAAGAGGTGCTATCTTGTTCATCAGAAAAGATTTGGAGACAAGTGAAAATTGAGTAAGATGCAAAACACCCACAGATGATGAAAGGGATAGTTTACTGCTCCAATGATGCACAGTGAAAGTATTCATGGACTAGACTATAGTGAAATTGAAACTCGTACATGTAATTAGCCGTAATATGGCACTTGGTTGGATTGGATTGAAACTAACACTGATGTGTTGATAGTCAAGTCACACACTAGCAAGTTCTTGTTGAACAGCCAAGGCAATGCATGTAAATACCCCACTCCCTAGCCCCTCCCCTATTTCTGGAGGTAAAAAATCCAAACCCTTCAGGCTCAAGTCTTTAAATTTACGACATTTTCAATTACCATTATTCTGGATGTATAACTTTGAGTGTGAATCCTTTGAATTGACCAAATATGAAAACTACTTGAAATGTTTCCAATGTCTACAATGATCAACCCACGCTGGATACCTGACTAAAACCATGTAATTCAAATTTGAATATGGCATGTTTGGCTCTTAAAAAAGAGATCCTAAAAATTGGTTATTATAGAACAGCAAGCTTTTACTTTTCGACTGCAACAAATTCTAAAATATGCACAGTTTAGCAATTAGGTAATTAATATCAAAATGCACGTGGGTTCGCTGAACTCTACTGCGCTTCTAAATGGGCTGAGTGGAATCCACAAACAGATTTTCTCAGATGCCAAACAGCATATTTTTACAAATCACACTGATCATTCAGTTTGTTTGTTTGTGGTTTATATTGTTTGTTTTGGAGGGTAGTGAGGCCAAGGCGTGGTATTTTGCGATCATTAGACACTATTTGGAGAAAATCTGGTATCCACGTCCACAGATGAAAAAAGAGGTAATTTTCTCCTAGGCTGATCATGCACAATGAAAAGTATTCACAGAGTGGACTATAGTGAGATTGAATATCATTATTAAGCTATCATACCAGTATATGTACCGTACCACCTCGGATTGGATTGAAAATTTACATGTAAGTGTACCTCGATCTGTTGATAGTCACTTCACATAAAAGCAATAAAGTTTCTTATTCAAAAGCCAGGGTAATCATGGTAATGTTTATATATCCCCCCCACCATCTCTGAAAGTTAAACAAGCTGATGCCTTCGTAAAAATTTTAATGTCTGATTATAATTATTCAGGCTTCAACCTTTTGTGTGAATCCTTTGGAATTGATCAAATGTGGAATCCAGTTGATAGACTTCTACTTCCTAATTTTTTTTTTAGAATATCGAGTCATTTCCCAAAACTGACTCAGAGATGCACTTTCATTCATAAAATTCTAACTTGGGTTCTAAGACAGATCATCTTAGCTCTCTTTTCTGAAGAAATTGTCACTACATTGCAGTTCAAATAACCAACGGCTTCAAACCCTTTACTGTCTTTCCTTTGTGTGAACATAAATACATTTTAGTAGTTTTTCAAAATCAAATGACTCGAAAAAGAGTTGGTGTCGTCCTGCCAGGATTCAAGAGGGTAGACTTGGCCAAAATTATAAAGGAGATCTTAAAATCAAACTCGGAAGAGTTTTGCATAGTCAAAATTCTTATACACTCAACCAATGTAACAATGTTAAAACAGTTAACATCGGTCATTTACTTGTTCCTGGAGCACGTAAAGATCAAAATACATAAATAGAGCAACCATTTTCAATGATACCCTTTTGTCCTTGGTTTTCACCAAACCTGATACTTATTGCAACTGTGCCAATTTTCCCTTCCATTACTCAAATGGCTCTGGTCGTTAAAACATCAACTGAACAATAGCAGCGTTCGTGGTCTCCTTGCAGGCCTTTCATTGAGGTACAATTAACATGAATTACAGGAGCGTTATGCACAAATGCAGCCGCATGGGAAAGGAATCATTAGTTACAAGATTAATGTCTGATGTAATATGAATAGATAATCAAGACTTTGGTTCGCAATATTGAATATTGTCCTCATGAAAGGTTGTCAGCGTATTGATGGGTAATAAGGATAAAGGATATTGCCCACCAATAAGCTGACAACCTTTCATATGGTGGTCTCCTTCAGGAGAGCTACATTTAGTACATGTATGTTTTAAGAGGTGCTCCCACGGAGAATCCACAGCAACAGCTGGCTTTATTACCGGTATCTGCATTTAATGAGATTCAGTACCATGTACCATCAAGTTGGAATGCTCAAACTGAATTAGCCCAAACACTGAGTGACCATAGCAACAGGATCTTTTGTACATGTCTGTCATTTTGATGATTATTCAAAGCAGCATAGAATGTGTGTGTTCTACATGTGGTGACAGTCATTTCCTATTTTCATTTGTCACCACTGGACCTCCACATTGCAATCAAAACACTCTGGTGTAGCCAGCACATCATTCTACTTCTAAACAAATTTTCCAATCATCTGCCGAGAGACTCGCCATGTACTTGCTCAAAGTTGTTGGCATTGTAGCCGTCACTGCAGCAATCAATGCTGCATGGGGGTCAAACTTCTGTCCCTCTCTGCCTGCCATGAAGTGTTCCTGCCCGTCAGGGTGGCAACTGTGGAGGAAAGCGTGCTATCGCCTCACTGAAACAAAGGCTGACTGGGAGACCAGCAAGTCAGCTTGCCGAGAAATGGGGGGCAAGATGGCTGCTCCAAACTCCCTCCAAGAAATGAAGTTTTTGGCAGATTTGGCACGACAGAAGGACAGCCACTACTACGCCTGGATTGCTTGCAATGACATTGAAGTTGAAGGAAACTGGGAGTGTGATGGCCAGGAAGGGAGCAAGCCGCTCATGGAATGGCGGCCTGGGCAACCGGATGATGCTGGAGGGAATCAAGACTGTGCAGCAATGGCTGCAGGACATGATGACAGGATGGATGATGGAGACTGTAATAATCCTAACAAGGCTTTTTGTGTTCGCCAGGCTGTCTGCACTCCTCGCACAACCCAACCCCGTCAATACTGCTTCTCCAGCAACACTCCCATCCCAATGCTCAACTCAACCTGCCTCCTTGACCACGTCATTGGGGAGTTTATCATCGACAGCGTCACCACCTGTGGTTCGGCCTGCCTTAAGGAGCTCAGATGTCGCTCCTTCAACATCAAGAAAAACGGAGACGGCAAGAAACTGTGCCAGCTGAACAACAGCACAAGCTCAGAGGACAAGGACAAGTTCCAAACCATCAGTGATTTCTGTATCTATCTGGAGGAATGCATTGGCTAATTCAGACATTATCAAATGTGTACTTCACAGACAAGAACCTAGTGAAAACAGAACTTGGTGGGACTCCTATTAGGGAATTTGACAATGTGATTTTATGAACATTATTTCTCTGCCACATAAAACAGAACAAAGAGCAGAAAAAAAAGGTAAAAACTAAAATTTATTTTGTTCTTATTTGAAACAGGATAGCAGAGGTTCAAAATGAAATATCGCAAAATGAGATTTTTGTCAAATTTTATATTTGTTTTCCTTATACATGTAGCACAAACATGTAGGGTGTTCACAACTTCACAAACGTTGCTATTTTAAATTGTTTTTCATCTTTATCAGACAAAAAATCTTCATCCAAAATCACAAAATCTTACTGTTCGGGGATTATGTTGAAATCCTAATTTTAATGTCTCTACGTGTTTTGTGAACAACCAATCATAGTGTTGCTCAGTGTTATACCGTTTACATTTATGTGTATCTATAACACAGTGCAAGCATTACCATACTCTTGACTTCTCCACCCTGATGCACCTTTATCAAGTAACTTTGTTTTCATATTTTTTTAACTGCCATTGAATTGCAAGTTCACTCTCCAAGCTTATGTGCTGTACATCGTTTGAAATGTTTGAAAAAGAAGAGACCTCTTTATCAGTAAACTTTAAAATGTTTTAGAGTTTGTAAGCATCTTTCATCATTTTTTTTTCTGGTACAGTGAGATTTTAATCAATAGGAATACATGTAGATTTGTCGGCAAAGAAACCACTATAAATGACCTACATGTACATGTATGCTGGATGCCTCACTCCATGGGTTTAATCCAAACTGTCACAATTCACATTTGAATATGGCATGCGTTTGTCTTCGCTGGCAAAATTTTGAATTATGAATTGCCTGTATCAGTAAGTTTGATGATTGGGAGTCTCAATCTCAAACAAATTAAGAAACCTTCGTTTCTCCCCATCCAATAAAATTTCACAGGTACAGGTCAGATGTTAACAAAAGAGAGTGATTTCAGTACCCTTCAAATAAACCTGTCAAATACCTCAAACACATGAATGCACATTAATCTTCTTTCTATTTTTGTATTCAATCTTTTCCTGACTTGTCCGCTTTCAAAAGGGAGAATGGAAAGCGCAAATGTCCCAGCTGTGGACCCATAATCCCAGTACCTAACCTTGGCATGGTCAAAGCGAACTGCACCTGATCAGTCTCCCTTGTTTAGAGATACAATTCTTTTGTACTTTTTGTCAAAATTGCCCCAAAAGACCGGTAAGAACTCTTACATGCCGGCATTTCCCCTTCACTAACCTCTTTAAATATGACAGAAATAATAATCCTGCTCGTCTACTCCTTTCCCTTCTAAAAATATCCTCCTAGTCTTAATGATTAGTTTCCATTTTTTTCCCTCTAAAAATATCTTCCTAACCTTGATGACAGTCTCCAGATTTGTTTTCCTTCAGATAAAATCCTCCCAGCCGCAATGTTTATTATTCTGGTTTAACTTTCCTTCTGAAAGTATTCTCGTAGCCTTAACCACTACCAGCCTGGGTCTCCGAAATCGGAGCCGTATGGTTTATATGTGTGGCCGGGGTCTCCGAACTCGTACAAAGGAAACAAGGCCCTGTAACAAAAGAGCGTACTCCGAACAAAAGACCAGGCTGCTGGGCATGACCGGCATTTTTCACTCTCAAAAGTGGTGATAATCCAGCGTTACTTTGAAACCGTATACCAGGGTTTGGGGTATTTAGAGCAAGCGGATTACCACCGGGGACAAAAGCTCTCCACCACCGCAGTGATGAGCCACACAGCATCGCTGCATGTTAATCTGGCCCCTATTGAAAAGAGGTCAGCAGTGCACTGAGCCAGGTTCGTGAACAAAAGACAGTTGTATAACACCGCACAATGTGGGCTCTGTTTACAAGGCTGCAGGCCTGGCTGAAATATTCAGGCGGTCAATGAAGGTCACCTGTCAACTTAGAGTAGTGCCTGAAGATTACTCCGTGCGGCTATAAACGACTGTTAACTGGAATGATGAATTGTTGAAGGATTTTGAAAACGGAAAAAATGACAGTCATGACGGCCCAGCATCCTCAACGTTGAAAAGTGCCCCGGCCCGAAGTGGTTAATGTTTGGTCAAGCGGTTATCCTCCAAAAAAACAAAAAAACAACCTCCTAAACTCCTTCATTTTGCTTCTAAAAATACCCTTTAAGTTGTGATGAGCAACCTCCCGTTCCTTCCTTCTAAAAATATCTTTCTAGTCACGATGTTTGTTTCGTATAAACTTTAATCCTTCTGAACGGGCTTATTCAGGTTCTCCGTTGCCTAACAACATCTTGTCCCATTCCTTGCCAAGATCGACAAAGTCTGATTGGTATCTACAGTCCTCTTTCTCATAATGGCATACTACACTGTACTAGAGACGGTATAAATCTCCGCCATTCTGTGCCAATAGCTTACAAAGTTTGACATATCACGAGATATTTCTCGGGCTGAATAGAACCTTATGTCCACTCTCAAATAAACAAATGTAATCTAATCAGAACGCTCTGTTCAGTCATGTCAAAGGAATACTATGAATTCACCACCCAAACTTTGTATTAACTATTTAAATTGTATACAATTTGTTGTGTTTAAAGTTTTCAATGACACCACTGTAAGGGTGACACGTTGACAGGTTGGGGGAAGTATGGGAAAGTTTTCTGACCGTTTTTCAAATTAAATGTCAATCCCCATCCTTAAGAAGCCGGGCATTCTTGATATCCTGATTAATTCTTCCCCCCCCCTCCCCCATTCCTGTGACTGGTATTTCAAACTTCTAGCAACCATGGCAACTGTTCTCTCAATGATCCTATTAGGTTTATTAATCCCTGCAGAGCATTTTCTATGCACTCCAATATTTCTGTCCTTTTTCTCCCTTTTTTAATCAATGTGCCATTTTCCAAGGAGTTGAAATATTAATTTCAGATTATTACTGCCATGCTCATCCTAATGATCCCATGATTTCTATCGCAAATTGTTGCTTCCAGTGTCATCAGTTAATCTCATGGACAATACATATACCGGTAGGTAATTCTCATTTCACAAAGGAAGAATTGTTAGGAAGGAAGAATTATCATCAGCTTCGAGCGTTTGCACACAAATAATTAACCATTGCAGCAAGCTCATTGGCTACTTTGATCATTATTTCTGTCAGCAACAGACCTGTTTTTATTGGCAAAGTCCGTGTTTTAATTCACGTTATTCCAACCTCCATATTCAGACTGCGAAAACCAGAGGACGGAGACGCATCATCTAATTTCTGATGAAACATACATATCTATATACTCTCTTCAGTGTTTCTAGGTGGACGGAACAGCCAAAATATTGCATGAATCTAATGGAAAACCACCCTCGTTGCCATTTTACAAAGGCTGCGTTTTGTGACATCTTGCACTATATTCCTTCAACAACTTGAACGTGGATAAGAAACCACAGCAACAAAAACTCACCTCAATTGTTGCGATCATTATTGATACTTCAACTTTTATTTGGCATCATAGGGCCTCCATTCTCTGACTGGAACACAAAGCTGAAAGTGAGGCATTGTTCCAATTCTCTTCAAACTGTGCAACCGTCTGCCCAAGAGTCGCCATGTACTTGCTCAAAGTTGTTGGCATTGTAGCCATCACTGCAGCAATCAATGCTGCATGGGGGTCAGACTTCTGTCCCTCTCTGCCTGCCATGAAGTGTTCCTGCCCGTCAGGGTGGCAACTGTGGAGGAAAGCGTGCTATCGCCTCACTGAATCAAAGGCTGACTGGGAGACCAGCAAGTCAGCTTGTCAAAACCTAGGAGGCATGATGGCTGCCCCTCATTCACTTGAAGAAATGAAGTTCATGGCAGATTTGGCACGACAGAAGGACAGTGACTACCACGTCTGGATTGCTTGCAATGACATTGAAGTTGAAGGAAACTGGACGTGTGATGGCCAGGAAGGGAGCAAGCCGTTCATGGCATGGGGGCCTGGGCAACCGGATAATTATAAAGGGAATCAAGACTGTGCTGTAATAGCTGCAAGACATGATGACAGTGTGGATGATGGTGGCTGTAGTGAATCCCATGATGCTGTTTGTATTTGTCAGGCTGCCTGCACTCCTCACCCAACCCAACCCTGCCAATACTGCTTCTCTACCGACACCCACGGCCGCATTCTCAACTCAACCTGCCTCCTTGACCACGTCATCCGAGAGTTTATTACCAAGGGTGTCACCGCTTGTGGCTCGACCTGCATCAAGGAGCCTGGATGTCGCTCCTTTAACATCAAGAAAAATGGAGACGGCAAGAAACTGTGCCAGCTGAACAACAGCACAAGCTCAGAAGACAAGGACAAGTTCCAAACCATCGGGGATTTCTGTATCTACTCAGAAATTTGCATCGGCTAGATTTTGACAGTCTTGAACAAGACCCCGAAAGTCAACCTAAACTGAAGGAGAACAATTTCATTTTGGCTGTTGACCATGAATATAATTGTGAACCCCGGTGTGGAAGTTTAGAAATGTCATATATAACACAGTGATTCAATTCAGTGCCAAACGAAAAGACAGACAGAGATAAAAATAACTAATGAGGTGGACATTTAGGCTCTCTTTATCATGCGTTTTAGTTTTTACTGTTATAGATACATCTAGAAATGATTCCCGTGTCTGTTTCTTTCATTTTCAATCCAAATCTTGAGATTTGATTAATCTCTGCATATTCGCCACTTTGGAAACATTCTGCATTTTCCAAAATCACCTTGCTTTGTTTAGTGTACATGTACATGGACATGTATATTGTATCGTGTGAAGAAATGGTGAAATGCTCAGACGGCAGGAAACTGTGTCAGCTTAACAACAGCACAAGCTCAGAGGACAAGGACAAGTTCCAAACCATCGGGGATTTCTGTATCTACTCAGAATTTTGCATCGGCTAGATGTTGACTTTCTTGGACAGGAAATCTATCAACCTGAACTTGAACTGAAAGAAAACAAATTTGGTATGGCTCATGACCATAGACAATAATGTGATCCCTGGTCTGGCAGTTTGGTAATGTCATATACAACACAGCAATTCAGTTCAGTGCCAAAGGAAAAGACAGACAGAGGTGAGATAGAGAAAGATTCAAAACTAAATTCCACGTATGGGCTCTTCATCTGAATATCAGTCTTTCAGTTAAACCGATACAATGGTCAAGAAATTTCCCATTTCTGCTGACACCTTTTAACCAATTACCTTTTTATCTATCTCTGCATATTCACCACATTGGAATCATTACGGATCATTACATTTTCAAAACTTAATCAGCGTTCTTCAGTCTTATACTAGTATCGTGACACTACAGAAAACACTTAATGTTAAGATTTCTACTCTGAAGCCATCTGACTGTAAAGTTTTTTCTAGAGAAGATTTTGGATTGTTGCTTTTTGTTCTTTGGTTTTTACTTGCTTAGTGTTTACAAATTGTATGTTCAAGTCAACACCTTGTATTTAGAATGAGATCATTGATATCTTGACTTTTGCTCAGCGTTTATCATTTTACTAAGCAACAGTTTCAAGAAACGACCAACCGTTCAGAATCACCAACCAATGGAAATGTAGATATATGACTACTTTTGATTCAAATAAGTTTCAGTCATTATTTCCGTGTTCTTGTGGCTATACCTAAATTCACTGCAATTATCTACATGTACATGCAAGCATTGTCACTCAGTGAAATAATCATATTTGGACCATTGATGAATACAAAATAAGAAGCAGTTGAAGGCACTCCATCAGGCTTCTACATAAGGTGTTTAAAATACAGGTGTTAACAAGTCAGGTTTTATAAAAGATTCAATCACATAAATCACATTGCTGTGTTTTTGGTTTTACTGATGGGAACCAATAACAATTAACAGATTTGAGTCACAATTTGTAACTCTAGTAGTATTTCCCTAAGCACCTGAAAATGCAGGAATTTGCAATCCATCTGAGTAAAGCAATAGATTCGTTAAGTACATGTACATGTATGTACGTGTCCTAGTACCTTGGTGTGTTCAAGTCAACCTTCAGGGAAGGTGCACGACCCCTCCCTCTAAACATGTGGCCCCTCCCAATCAGACTGCTTTCAAGAGAATGGCGTAAAGACATCTTTACAAATTTAAGAACTTCATCCAAAAACATCTCAGTCCTTGCTCTGTCTGTAATCCTTCAGCCTTTCAATTTTTATATATAATCACTAATCACTATAGCTTATGACTTCTGATCATCTGATTGGTCCAAAACTGCAACCACAATGACATCTCTGAAGTTGTTGGACATTACCTATTGAATAGAATAATTCAAATTGCTTAGATATAGCACGGTCCATTTCTACTACTCGGTTTTCAACCTGAGATACACAGTGATGGATTTTGATAGTTTTTCCTCATTAAAAAGTTCTTCTTTTTCCCAATAAATAATCAGTGTTGTAGATAGAGAACAGAAATTTTATCTTTTGTGTCTGTTTCTGTGTGTGACAAGGATGGTGCTCTAACTATTTCAAACACATGTATAAAATAAACTCTAAACATGAAAAAGGGCCGTGATCAGGAGAGATGGCTAATACATTTACATGTATCTGGGGCTATCCAAAGTTCTGAATAAATCTAAGACGGCAGACTTTGGAATAATTATTAAAGAGATCTTTATCTACACATTCTCCATATCAAATACTTCAGGGAAATACATGTAGAAATCAAGCAGTTTAGTTTTGCCCGATTTACAATTGGGACAATACGGGTGATTCATGAAACAGTGCGCCACCAAGAGCTTGCCGGAAAAAAGCCACTTTTCAAATTTACTGTTCGCACTCTGCCGTGATTAACCGCACTTCGTGCATACTAATTTGGGGATATTGATTGATTCAGGCATTCCCTGCAATGCACAAAATCATCACTTTGACTACCTTTGACTGCAATAAGCTACTTTGCATTTTCGATCAAGATAAACAAACATTTTTTTAAAATTCCAGTTTTCAGGGTACAGCACAGTTTAATAGCGAAATGACACTTTGTCAGCTATTTATCCCACAATGCACTGCCAAAAAGCCTCTCCGTGACAACCTCTTGGTGGCGCACTGCATTGTGAATTGCCTGTATCAGTAAGTTTGATGATTGGGAGTCTCAATCTCAAACAAATTAAGAAACCTTCATTTCTCCCCATCCGATAAAATTTCACAGGTACAGGTCAGATGTTAACAAAAGAGAGTGATTTCAGTACCCTTCAAATAAACCTGTCAAATACCTCAAACACATGAATGCACATTAATCTTCTTTCTATTTTTGTATTCAATCTTTTCCTGACTTGTCCGCTTTCAAAAGGGAGAATGGAAAGGACAAATGTCCCAGCTGTGGACCCATAATCCCAGTACCTAACCCTGGCATGGTCAAACCAAACTGCACCTGATCAGTCTCCCTTGTTTAGAGATACAATTCTTTAGTACTTTTTGTCAACATTGCCCCAAAAGACCGGTAAGAACTCTTACGTGCCGACATTTCCCCTTCACTAACCTCTTTAAATATAACAGAAATAATAATCCTGCTCGTCTACTCCTTTTCCTTCTAAAAAATATCCTCCTAACCTTAATGATTAGTTTCCCGTTTTTTTTTCCTTCTGAAAAATATTCTCCTTACCTTGATGATCAGTCCCCAATATTTTTGCCCTCTAAAAATATCTTCCTAACCTTGATGACAGTCTCCAGATTTGTTTTCCTTCTGATAAAATCCTCCCAGCCGCAATGTTTATTATTCTGGTTTAACTTTCCTTCTGAAAGTATTCTGGTAGCCTTAATGTTTGGTCCCGTGGTTATCCTCAAAAAAAAAAACTAAACCCTCCTAAACTCCTTCATTTTGCTTCTAAAAATACCCTTTAAGTTGTGATGAGCAACCTCCCGTTCCTTCCTTCTAAAAATATCTTTCTAGCCACGATGTTTGTTTCGTATAAACTTTAATCCGTCTGAACAGGCTTATTCAGGTTCTCCATTGCCTAACAACATCTTGTCCCATTCCTTGCCAAGATCAACTAAGTCTGATTGGTATCTACAGTCCTCTTTCTCATAATGGCATACTACACTGTACTAGAGACCGTATAAATCTCCTCCATTCTGTGCCAATAGCTTACAAAGTTTGACATATCACGAGATATGTCTCGGGCTGAATAGGACCTTATGTCCACTCTCAAATAAACAAATGTAATCTAATCAGAACGCTCTGCTCAGTCATGTCAAAGGAATACCATGAATTCATCACCCGAACTTTGTGTCAACTATTTAAATTGTATACAATTTGTTGTGTTTAAAGTTTTCAATGACACCACGGTAAGGGTGACACGTTGACAGGTTTCAACAGTATGGGGAAGTTTTCTGACTGTTTTTCAAATTAAATGTCAATCCCCATCCTTAAGAAGCTGGGCATTCTTGATATCCTGATTAATTCTTCCCTCCCCCCACCATTTCTGTGACTGGTATTTCAAACTTCTAGCAATCATGGCAACTGTTCTCTCAAAGATACCATTAGGTTTATTAATCGCTGGAGAGCATTTTCTATGCACTCCAATATTTCTGTCCTTTTTCTCCCTTTTATAATCAATGTGCCATTTTCCAAGGAGTTGAAATATTAATTTCAGATTATTACTGCCATGCTCATCCTAATGATCCCATCATTTCTATTGCAAATTGTTGCTTCCAGTGTAGTCAGTTAATCTCAAGGACAATACATACGATAGGTAATTCTCATTTCACAAAGGAAGAATCGTTAGGAGGGAAGAATTATCATCAGCTTCGAGCGTTTGCACACAAATAATTAACCATTGCAGCAAGCTCATTGGCTGCTTTGATCATTATTTCTGTCAGCAACAGACCTGTTTTTATTGGCAAAGTCCGTGTTTCAATTCACGTTATTCCAACCTCCATATTCAGACTGCGAAAACCAGGGGACGAAGACACATCATCTAATTTCTGATGAAACATACATATCTATATACTCTCTTCAGTGTTTCAAGGTGGACGGAACAGCCAAAATATTGCACGAATCTAATGGAAAACCACCCTCGTTGCCATTTTACAAAGGCTGCGTTTTGTGACATCTTGCACTATATTCCTTCAACAACTTGAATGTGGACAAGAAACCACAGCAACAAAAACTCACCTCAATTGTTGCGATCATTATTGATACTTCAACTTTTATTTAGCATCATAGGGCCTGCATTCTTTGACTGGAACACACAGCTGAAAGTGAGGCATTGTTCCAATTCTCTTCAAACAGTGCAACCGTCTGCCCAAGAGTCGCCATGTACTTGCTCAAAGTTGTTGGCATTGTAGCCATCACTGCAGCAATCAATGCTGCATGGGGGTCAGACTTCTGTCCCTCTCTGCCCACCATGAAATGTTCCTGCCTGTCAGGGTGGCAACTGTGGAGGAAAGCGTGCTATTGCCTCACTGAATCAAAGGCTGACTGGGAGAGCAGCAAGTCAGCTTGTCAAAACCTAGGAGGCATGATGGCTGCCCCTCATTCACTTGAAGAAATGAAGTTCATGGCAGATTTGGCACGACAGAAGGACAGCAAATACAGCGTCTGGATTGCTTGCAATGACATTAAAGTTGAAGGAAACTGGACGTGTGACGGCCAGGAAGGAAGCAAGCCGTTCATGGCATGGGGACCTGGGCAGCCGCATAATACGGATAATATTCAAGACTGTGCAGCAATAGCTGCAAAATGTAATGACAGTATGAATGATGCTCGCTGTAGTAAATCCCGTGAAGCCGTTTGTATCCGTCAGCCTGCCTGCACTCCTCGCCCAACCCAACCCCGTCAATACTGCTTCTCCAGCAACACTCCCATCCCAATGCTCAACTCAACCTGCCTCCTTGACCACGTCATCCGAGAGTTTATTACCGAGGGTGTCACCGCTTGTGGCTCGACCGGCATCAAGGAGACTGGATGTCGCTCCTTTAACATCAAGAAAAATGGAGATGGCAAGAAAATGTGCCAGCTTAACAACAGCACAAGCTCAGAAGACAAGGACAAGTTCCAAACCATCGGGGATTTCTGTATCTATCTGGAGGAATGCATTGGCTAATTCAGACATTATCAGAGGTGTACTTCGCAGACAAGAACCAAGTGAAAACAGAACTTGGTGGGACTCCTACATGTATTAGGGAATTTGACAATGTGTCTTTGTGAACATTATTTCTCTGCCACATAAAACAGAACCAAGAGCAGAAAAAAAGGTAAAAACAAATTTTTAATTCGCTCTTATTTGAAACAGGATAGCAGAGGTTCAAAATAGAATATCACAAAACAAGATATTTTGTTAAATTTTAGATATGTTTTCCTTATACATGTAGCACAAACATGTAGGGTGTTCACAACTTCACAAACATTGCTATTTTAAATTGTTTTTCATCTTTAACAGACAAAAAAATCATCCAAAATCACAAAAACTTCATGTTCAGGGATTATGTTGAAATCCTCCTTTTAATGTCTCTACATGTTTTGTGAACAACCAATCATAGTGTTGCTCAGTGTTATACCGTTTACATTTATGTGTATCTATAACACAATGCAAGCGTTACCATAATCTTGACTTTTCCACCGTGTTGCACCTTAATCAAGTAACTTTGTTTTCATATTTTTTTAACTGCCATTGAATTGCAAGTTCACTCTCCAAGCTTATGCGCTGTACAGCGTTTGAAATGTTTGAAAAAGAAGAGACCTCTTTATCAGTAAACTTTAAAATGTTTTAGAGTTTGTAAGCATCTTTCACCATTTGTTTTTTTCTGGTACAGTGAGATTTTAATCAATACATGTAGATTTGTCGGCAAAGAATCCACTATAAATGACCTACATGTACATGTACGCTGGATGCCTCACTCCGTGGGTTTAATTCAAACTGTCACAAATCAAATTTGAATATGGCATGCCTTTGTCTTTACTGGCAAAATTTTCAAACTTGCTTTTAGAAGAACGAGCACACCTTTCGACTGCAGCAAATGTCACACTTAGCCATTAGGTGATTCATATCAAAATGCAAGTTGTTTCAGCCAAATTCCGCCTGCTTCTCTAAACGGACAGAACAGGAATCCACCCACAGGCTTACTAAGATGTCGTAGGGCATTTTGTTAAAATCACATTGATTGTATAATTACTTGCTTGTTTATAGTTTGCGTTGTTTTGGAGGGTCAGGGAACCAAGGAATGGTACATGTACATGTATCTAGTGGCCATTAGACGTAGTTTTCAGAAAATCAGATGCAGGGGCCTACATGTACTGTTCTCTTGCAAAATGCCAACAGGAGAAAAAACAGTTCATTTACTCCATCGGCAATACACAGTGACAAGTAGTCACTAACAGGACTGTCGTGAGATTGAGAAATCACATTTACAGTCATACCATACCTCACTGGATTGGACTGAAACTCACAGTGATGTGTTGATAGTCATATCGAATGGAAGCAACAAGGTTTCCTGTCAGACAGCCTCACTGTTGCATGTAATCCCCCTCCTTTTGTAGAGGTTGAAATCTGATCCCTTAGCCTGAAGTCTTGACATTTCTAATGTTCTTATCACAATTATTCTGGCTCCAACCTTTGGAATTGGCCAAATGCAGAATTCGGTTTAAATGTTTCCTATTTTACAGAATATCGATTCATTTCACATACTGAGATGCAATTTCCTTTCACCGGATTCCACCTTGGGTTCATCCATGAAAGATCTTTGCTCTGTTTCCTTAAAAAAGTCAGTATCTGTTTTGGAATTAAAACTTGGTGTTGTAGTTACAGAACATACGGTTTCAAACCCTTTCGTGTCTCTTCTATGTATGAGCATCGTTGTCATTTCTTGGAATTTAAGGTCAAATGACTTGAAAAAGAATTGAGTACCTAAGATCTGCAAGCAGGGTGTGTGGTCATCCCAGGATTCAAGATGACAGACTTGGATAACACTACACTAGAAATCTTAAATCAAACTCACTTTGGTCCATTCACAGTGACTGAACACCATCGACGTTCATGGTTTCCTTGCAGACCTTTCATTATGGAGGTACATGTATTATTTTCTACTGGAGCGTAACGATCAAATACAGCTGAATAGGCAAGAAGATTAATTTCTGACGTACACCTAAACTAAATAAATAATCACACCTGCGGTTCACAGTGAATATTATCATCATCAACGGTAGTCAGTTTGAATTGAAGGGCAACATCCATTTCAAGAAAGCTGCGTTTGTTAGAATTTGCACCAATTATCATTTCCTTTGTATCTTGAATGAGATGCCAACACCGAGAATCCACAGCAACAGCTGGCTTTGTTACCGGTACTAATGAGAGCCCAAATATTTAGTGACCATGGCAACAGGATCTTTTAATGAGACTCATTTAATGAGACTCAGTACCATGTGCCATCAAGTTGGAATGCTCAAACTGAATTAGCGCCAACACTGAGTGACCATGGCAACAGGATCTTTTAATGAGACTCATTTAATGAGACTCAGTACCATGTGCCATCAAGTTGGAATGCTCAAACTGAATTAGCCCAAACACTGAGTGACCATAGCAACAGGAACTTTTAATGAGACTCATTTAATGAGACTCAGTACCATGTACCATCAAGTTGGAATGCTCAAACTGAATTAGCCCAAACACTGAGTGACCATAGCAACAGGATCTTTTGTACATGTCTGTTATTTTGATGATTATTCAAAGCAGCATAAAATGTGTGTGTTCTACATGTAGTGATAGTCATTTCCTTTTTTCATTTGTCACCACTGGACCTCCATATTGCAATCAAAACACTCTGGTGTAGCCGACAAATCATTCTACTTCTAACCAAATTTTCCAATCGCCTGCCTAGAGACTTGCCATGTACTTGTTCAAAGTTGTTGGCATTGTAGCTATCACTGCAGCAATCAATGCTGCATGGGGGTCAGACTTCTGTCCCTCTCTGCCTGCTATGAAATGTTCCTGCCCGTCAGGGTGGCAACTGTGGAGGAAAGCGTGCTATCGCCTCACTGAATCAAAGGCTAACTGGGAGAGCAGCAAGTATCTATCTGGAGGAATGCATTGGCTGATTTAGACATTATCAGAGGTGTACTTCGCAAACAAGAACCTAGTGGAAACAGAACTTGGTAGGACTCTTATTACGGAATGAGACAAGATGACTTTGTGAACATTATTTCTCTGCCACATGAAACAGAACCAAGAGTAGGAAAACAAACAAGGTAAAAACTAATATTTATTTGGCCATCCTTTCAAACACGTCAGAAGGGGGTTTCAAACGAAATACAGTGTGTACCAGAGAATAAGAAATTTGTCCAATTTGAAACAATGGGAACTTTAACCTGCTTTTCAATTTGATCAGTGTCATTATTGGACAAAAAATCTTAATGTTAACACATTATGTTGCAATACTAAATATACATGTAATGTCTTTTGTGAAAGTCTACCAACAATGAGGTCATAGTCACAGGTTTTATCAGACACAGTGCAATAGATATCATAAACTTGAATTTCACACCGTGTTTCACCTTTATCAAGCAACATTTCTTTCTTGAGTTATCATAGAAGACGTTCTATTAGCAATGATATTCAAAAATATCTGACCATTTGTTTAAAATCAGTCTTGATTTTCTATATTTTGGTCCATTTCTTGTGGCTGTTGTACATACATGTATTCTTGTATTGAGTATTGAAATTGACATTTTTCAGCTGTCATTTCATTTCAAGCTAATTTTATGTTTATTGTTTTAAATGTATAAAAAGTAAACAATCTTTTAATAACCAACATTTTGTAAAATGTTTTCCATGTAGAGTTTCATCTTTTATCTTTGTATTTTACAGTTCAGTGAGATTTCAAGAATATGTTTGGGTCATTCCATGACGTTGGGGCACAATTTGTGACAGTGTCAAGTCTTACATGGATCCCGTAAAAACGATCATTATTTCCCTGCATGGGGATTCTAAACTGACATTGTTATACAACTTGCAAGGCTGAATACAGAGGGGTGTGTTATTTTTACAGAGTATAAAATGACCTACATCTACTCTATAGTTCTTGACAGACAGTAAAAGTTACCCATGTAACAAGGACATCGTCACAAATTGTGCCCCAACCTAATGGAATGACAAATTTGTCAGCAAATAAACTACATGTACATGTACTGCGAATGAACCAAGCTGGGAAGCTAACTGAATGCAGGTTGAATGAAAATGGCCTAATTCAAATATGAACACTGCATCCTGTGCTCTTCACTAGTATAATTTTATCAATTACAATCCAGAAGAACAGGTCATTGGCCTTTGGACTGCAACAAATTGTGATAATTTCACATTCAGCCATTAGTTTATCCATTTCAAAATGCATGTGGTTTGAGCCAAACTCCATCTACCGTTCTGACCAGATCTAGTGGAATCAACCTGCAGACTTTCTCACATATTGTACAGCATTTTTAAATATCGCACGGATTGTTCAAGTCGCATGCTTGGGGATTTTATTATTCAATTTGGAGAGTCAGAGGGGAAAGAGGTGCTATCTTGTTCATCAGAAAAAAATTTGAGAAAAGTGGAGATTGAGTAAGATGCAAAACACCCACAGGTGATGAAAGGGATAGTTTACTGCTCCAATGATGCACAGTGAAAGTATTCATGGACTAGACTATAATGAAATTGAAACTCGTACGTGTAATTAGCCGTAATATGGCGCTTGGTTGGATTGGATTGAAACTAACACTGATGTGTTGATAGTCAAGTCACACACTAGCAAGTTCTTGTTGAACAGCCACGGCAATGCATGTAAATACCCCACTCCCTAGCCCCTCCCCTATTTCTGGAGGTAAAAAATCCAAACTCTTCAGGCTCAAGTCTTCAAATTTACGACATTTTCAATTACCATTATTCTGGATGTATAACTTTGGGTGTGAATCCTACTGGGGTGTGAAAACTACTTGAAATGTTTCCAATGTCTACAACGATCAACCCACACTGTATACCTGACTAAAACCATGTAATTCAAATTTGAATATGGCATGTTCAGCTCTTAAAAAAGAGATCTTAAAAATTGGTTATTATAGAACAACAAGCTTTTACTTTTCGACTGCAACAAATTCTAAAATATGCACAGTTTAGCAATTAGGTAATTAATATCAAAATGCATGTGGGTTCGCTGAACTCTACTGCGCTTCTAAATGGGCTGAGTGGAATCCACAAACAGATTTTCTCAGATGCCAAACAGCATATTTTTACAAATCACACTGATCATTCAGTTTGTTTGTTTGTGGTTTATATTGTTTGTTTTGGAGGGTAGTGAGGCCAAGGCGTGGTATTTTGTGATCATTAGACACTATTTGGAAAAAATCTGATATCCACGTCCACAGATGAAAAAAGAGGTAATTTTCTCCTGGGCTGATCATGCACAATGAAAGGTATTCACAGAGTGGACTATAGTGAGGTTGAATATCATTATTAAGCTATCATACCAGTATATGTACCGTACCACCTCGGATTGGATTGAAAACTTACATGTAAGTGTACCTCGATCAGTTGATAGTCACGTCACATAAAAGCAATAAAGTTTCTTATTCAAAAGCGAGGGTAATCATGGTAATGTGTATATATCCCCCCCACCATCTCTGAAAGTTAAACAATCTGATGCCTTCGTAAAAATGTTAATGTCTGATTACAATTATTCAGGCTTCAACCTTTTGTGTGAATCCTTTGGAATTGATCAAATGTGGAATCCAGTTGATAGACTTCTACTTCCTTCTTTTTTTTTTTAGAATATCGAGTCATTTCCCAAAACTGACTCAAAGATGCACTTTCATTCATAAAATTCTAACTTGGGTTCTAAGACAGACCATATTAGCTCTCGTTTCTGAAG
Source organism: Acanthaster planci (assembly GCF_054643075.1). NCBI lineage: Eukaryota > Metazoa > Echinodermata > Asteroidea > Valvatida > Acanthasteridae > Acanthaster > Acanthaster planci. Next base: position 10,671,463 of record NC_141794.1, on the reverse strand, counting down.
AAATTGTCACTACATTGTAGTTCAAATAACCAACGGCTTCAAACCCTTTACTGTCTTTCCTTTGTGTGAACATAATTACATTTTAGTAGTTTTTCAAAATCAAATGACTCGAAAAAGAGTTGGTGTCGTCCTGCCAGGATTCACGAGGGTAGACTTGGCCAAAATTATAAAGGAGATCTTAAAATCAAACTCGGAAGAGTTTTGCATAGTCAAAATTTGTATATACTCAACCAATGTAACAATGTTAAAACAGTTAACATCGGTCATTTTCTTGTTCCTGGAGCACGTAAAGATCAAAATACATAAATAGAGCAACCATTTTCAATGATACCCTTTTGTCCTTGGTTTTCACCAAACCTGATACTTATTGCAACTGTGCCAATTTTTCCTTCCGTTACTCAAACGGCTCTGGTCGTTAAAACATCAACTGAACAATAGCAGCGTTCATGGTCTCCTTGCAGGCCTATCACTGAGGTACGATTAACGTGAATTACAGGAGCGTTATGCACAAATGCAGCCGAATGGGAAAGGAATCATTAGTTACAAGATTAATGTCTGATGTAATATGACTAGATAATCGAGACTTTGGTTCGCAGTATTGAATATTGTCCTCATGAAAGGTTGTCAGCGTATTGATGGGCAATAAGGATAAAGGATATTGCCCACCAATAAGCTGACAACCTTTCATATGGTGGTCTCCTTCAGGAGAGCTACATTTAGTACATGTATCTTTTAAGAGGTGCTCCCACGGAGAATCCACAGCAACAGCTAGCTTTGTCTGTTTTCAATTAATGAGACTTGTACCGTCCGCCGCCAAGTTTGGAGGCTCAAGTGCAATTAGCACAAATATTAAGTGCCCAAGGCAACAGGATCTTTTATCTGTAAGTTTGATTAACTTTTTTAATTTTGAAAATAAACAGCACATGTATCTGGAGGAATGCATTGGCTAATTCAGAAATTATCAGAGGCGTACTTCACAGACAAGAACCTAGTGAAAACAGAACTTGGTGGGACGCCTGTTAGGGAATTTGACAATGTGATTTTATGAATATTATTTCTCTGCCACATAAAGCAGAACCAAGAGCAGAAAAAAAAGGTAAAAACTAAAATTTATTTTGTTCTTATTTGAAACAGGATAGCAGAGGTTCAAAATGAAATATCGCAAAACGAGATTTTTGTCAAATTTTATATTTGTTTTCCTTATACATGTAGCAAAAACATGTAGGGTGTTCACAACTTCACAAACGTTGCTATTTTAAATTGTTTTTCATCTTTATCAGACAAAAAATCTTCATCCAAAATCACAAAAACTTCATGTTCAGGGATTATGTTGAAATCCTAATTTTAATGTCTCTACGTGTTTTGTGAACAACCAATCATAGTGTTGCTCAGTGTTCTACCGTTTACATTTATGTGTATCTATAACACAATGCAAGCGTTACCATAATCTTGACTTTTCCACCGTGTTGCACCTTAATCAAGTAACTTTGTTTTCATATTTTTTTAACTGCCATTGAATTGCAAGTTCACTCTCCAAGCTTATGCGCTGTACAGCGTTTGAAATGTTTGAAAAAGAAGAGACCTCTTTATCAGTAAACTTTAAAATGTTTTAGAGTTTGTAAGCATCTTTCACCATTTGTTTTTTTCTGGTACAGTGAGATTTTAATCAATAGGAATACATGTAGATTTGTCGGCAAGGAAACCACTATAAATGACCTACATGTGAATGTATGCTGGATGCCTCACTCCATGGGCTTAATCCAAACTGTCACAATGCACATTTGAATATGGCATGCCTTTGTCTTTACTGGCAAAATTTTCAAACTTGCTTTTAGAAGAACGAGCACACCTTTCGACTGCAGCAAATGTCACATTTAGCCATTAGTTGATTCATATCAAAATGCAAGTTGTTTCAGCCAAATTCCGCCTGCTTCTCTAAACGGACAGAACAGGAATCCACCCACAGGCTTACTCAGATGGCGTAAGGCATTTTGTTAAAATCACACTGATTGTATAATTACTCGCTTGATTATAGTTTGTGTTGTTTTAGAGGGTCAGGGAACCAAGGAATGCTACACGTACATGTATCTTGTGGCCATTAGACGTTGTTTTCAGAAAATCAGATATTGGGGCCTACATGTACTGTTCTCTTGCAAAATGCCCACAGGAGAAAAAAACAGTTCATTTACTCCATCGGCAATACATAGTGACAAGTAGTCACTAACAGGACTGTCGTGAGATTGAAAAATCACATTTACAGTCATACCACACCTCATTGGATTGGACTGAAACTCACACTGATGAGTTGATAGTCATGTCGAATGGAAGCAACAAGGTTTCCTGTCGGACAGCCTCGCTGTTGCATGTAATCCCCCTCCTTTTGTAGAGGTTGAAATCTGATCCCTTAGCCTAAAGTCTTGACATTTCTAATGTTCTTTTCACAATTATTCTGGCTGCAACCTTTGGAATAGGCCAAATGCGGAATTCGGTTTAAATGTTTCCTATTTTACAGAATATCGAGTCATTTCACATACTGAGATGCAATTTCCTTTCACAGGATTCCACCTTGGGTTCATCCAAGAAAGATCTTTGCTCTGTTTCCTTAAAAAAGTCAGTATCTGTTTTGGAATTAAAACTTGGTGTTGTAGTTACAGAACATACGGTGTCAAACCCTTTCTTGTCCTTCTTTGTGTGAGCATCATTGTCATTTCTTGGAATTTAAGGTCAAGTGACTTGAAAAAGAATTGGGTACCTAGGATCTGCAAGCAGGGTGTGTGGTCGTCCCAGGATTCAAGATGGCAGACTTGGATAACACTATACTAGAAATCTTAAATCAAACTCACTTTGGTCCATTAACAGTGACTGAACACCACCAGCATTCATGGTTTCCTTGCAGACCTTTCATTATGGAGGTACATGTATTATTTTCTACTGGAGCGTAACGATCAAATACAGCTGAATAGGCAAGAAGATTAATTTTTGACGTACACGTAAACTAAATAAATAATCACACCTGTGGTTCACAGTGAATATTATCATCATCAAAGGTAGTCAGTTTGAATTGAACAGCAACATTCATTTCTCCCATTTCACAAGAGCTGCGTTTGTTAGAATTTGCACCAATTATCATTTCCTTTGTATCTTGAATGAGATGCCAACACCGAGAATCCACAACAACAGCTGGCTTTGTTACCGGTACTAATGAGAGCCCAAATATTTAGTGACCATGGCAACAGGATCTTTTAATGAGACTCATTTAATGAGACTCAGTACCATGTACCATCAAGTTGGAATGCTCAAACTGAATTAGCCCAAACACTGAGTGACCATGGCAACAGGATCTTTTAATGAGACTCATTTAATGAGACTCAGTACCATGTACCATCAAGTTGGAATGCTCAAACTGAATTAGCGCAAACACTGAGTGACCATAACAACAGGATCTTTTGTACATGTCTGTTATTTTGATGATTATTCAAAGCAGCATAAAATGTGTGTGTTCTACATGTGGTGATAGTCATTTCCTATTTTCATTTGTCACCATTGGACCTCCACATTGCAATCAAAACACTCTCGTGTAGCCAACACATCATTCTACTTCTGAACAAATTTTCCAATCGTCTGCCGCGAGACTCGCCATGTACTTGGTCAAAGTTGTTGGCATTGTAGCCATCACTGCAGCGGTCAATGCTGCATGGGGGTCAGACTTCTGTCCCTCTCTGCCTGCCATGAACTGTTCCTCTCTGTCAGGGTGGGGACTGTGGCAGAAAGCGTGCTATCGCCTCACTGAATCAAAGGCTGACTGGAACAGTAGCAAGTCAGCTTGTCAAAACCTAGGAGGCATGATGGCTGCCCCTCATTCACTTGAAGAAATGAAGTTCATGGCAGATTTGGCACGACAGAAGCACAGCAACTACCACGTCTGGATTGCTTGCAATGACATTGAAGTCGAAGGAAACTGGACGTGTGACGGCCAGGAAGGGAGCAAGCCGTTCATGGCATGGGATTCTGGGCAGCCGAATAATGCTGATGATAATCAAGACTGTGCTATAATAGCTGCAAAAAAAGATGACAGTATGGATGACGCTCGCTGTAATAAATCCCGTGAGGCCGTTTGTATCCGTCAGCCTGTCTGCACTCCTCGCCCAACCCAACCCCGTCAATACTGCTTCTCCAGCAACACTCCCATCCCAATGCTCAACTCAACCTGCCTCCTTGACCACGTCATCCGAGAGTTTACTACCGAGGGTGTCACCGCTTGTGGATCGACCTGCATCAAGGAGACTGGATGTCGCTCCTTTAACATCAAGAAAAGTGGAGACGACAAGAAATTGTGCCAGCTGAACAACAGCACAAGCTCCGAAGACAAGGACCAGTTCCAAACCATCGGGGATTTCTGTATCTATCTGGAGGAATGCATTGGCTAATTCAGACATTATCAGATGTGTACTTCACAGACAAGAACCTAGTGAAAACAGAACTTGGTGGGACGCCTATTAGGGAATTTGACAATGTGATTTTATGAACATTATTTCTCTGCCACATGATTGTGCTGCAATAGCTGCAGAACATGATGACAGTATGGAGGATGGTCACTGTAGTGAATCCCACGATGGCGTTTGAGGCCGTCAGCCTGCCTGCACTCCTCGCCCAACCCAACCCTGTCGCTACTGCTTCTCTACCGACACCCACGGCCGCATTCTCAACTCAACCTGCCTCCTTGACCACGTCATCCGAGACTTTGCCACTGACAGCATCACCGTCCGTGGCTCAGCCTGCGCCAAGGAGCCCGGATGTCGCTCCTTCAACATCAAGAAAAACGGAGACGGCAAGAAACTGTGTCAGCTGAATAACAGCACAAGCTCAGAGGACAAGGACAAGTTCCAAACCATCAGTAATTTCTGTATCTACTCAGAAATTTGCATCGGCTAGATGTTGACTTTCTTGGACAGGAAATCTATCAACCTGAACTTGAACTGAAAGAAAACAAATTTGGTATAGCTCATGACCATAGACATTAATGTGATCCCTGGTCTGGCAGTTTGGTAATGTCATATACAACACAGCAATTCAGTTCAGTGCCAAAGGAAAAGACAGACAGAGGTGAGATAGAGAAAGATTCAAAACTAAATTCCACGTATGGGCTCTTAATCTCAATATCAGTCCTTCGGTTAAACCGATACAACTGTCAAGAAATTTCCATTTCCCATTTCTGCTGACACCTTTTAACCAATTACCTTTTTATCTATCTCTGCATATTCACCACATTGGAATCATTACGGATCATTACATTTTCAAAACTTAATCAGCGTTCTTCAGTCTTGTACTAGTATCGTGACACTACAGAAAACACTTAATGTTAAGATTTCTACTCTGAAGCCATCTGACTGTGAAGTTTTTTCTAGAGAAGATTTTGGATTGTTGCTTTTTGTTCTTTGGTTTTTACCTGCTTAGTGTTTACAAATTGTATGTTCAAGTCAACACCTTGTATTTAGAATGAGATCATTGATATCTTGACTTTTGATCAGCGTTTATCATTTTACTCAGCAACAGTTTCAAGAAACGACCAACCGTTCAGAATCACCAATCAAGGAAAATGTAGATGTATGACTACTTTTGGTTCAAATAATTTCAGTCATTATTTCCGTGTTCTTGTGGCTATACCTAAATTCACTGCAATTATCTTCACGTACATGCATGCATTGTCACTAAGTGAAATAATCATTTTTGGACCATTGATGAATACAAAATAAGAAGCAGTTGAATGCACTACATCAGGCTTCTACATAAGGTGTTTAAAATACAGGTGTTAACAAGTCAGGTTTTATAAAAGATTCAATCCCATAAATCACATTGCCGTGTTTTTGGTTTTACTGATGGGAACCAATAACAATTAACAGATTTGAGTCACAATTTGTAACTCTAGTAGTATTGCCCTAAGCACCTGAAAATGCAGTAATTTTCAATACATCTGAGTAAAGCAATAGATTCGTTAAGTACATGTACATGTATGTACGTGTCCTAGTACCTTGGTGTGTTCAAGTCAACCCTCAGGGAAGGTGCACGACCCCTCCCTCTAAACATGTGGCCCCTCCCAATCAGACTGCTTTCAAGAGAATGGCGTAAAGACATCTTTACAAATTTAAGAACTTCATCCAAAAACATCTCAGTCCTTGCTCTGTCTGTAATCCTTCAGCCTTTCAATTTTTATATATAATCACTAATCACTATAGCTTATGACTTCTGATCATTTGTTTGGTCCAAAACTGCAACCACAATGACATCTCTGAAGTTGTTGGACATTATCTATTGAATAGAATAATTCAAGTTGCTTGGATATAGCACGGTCCATTTCTACTACTCGGTTTCCAACCTGAGATACACAGTGATGGATTTTGATAGTTTTTCCTCATTAAAAAGTTCTTCTTTTTCCCAATAAATAATCAGTGTTGTAGATAGAGAACAGAAATTTTATCTTTTGTGTCTGTTTCTGTGTGTGACAAGGATGGTGCTCTAACTATTTCAAACACATGTATAAAATAAACTCTAAACATGAAAAAGGGCCGTGATCAGGAGAGATGGCTAATACATTTACATGTATCTGGGGCTATCCAAAGTTCTGAATAAATCTAAGACGGCAGACTTTGGAATAATTATTAAAGAGATCTTTATCTACACATTCTCCATATCAAATACTTCAGGGAAATACATGTAGAAATCAAGCAGTGTGAGTTTTGCCCGATTTACAATTGGGACAATACGGGTGATTCATGAAACAGTGCGCCACCAAGAGCTTGCCGGAGAAAGGCCACTTTTCAAATTTACTGTTCGCACTCTGCCGTGATTAAGCGCACTTCGTGCGTACTAATTTGGGGATATTTGATTGATTGACGCATTCCCTACACTGCACAAAATCATCACTTTGACTACCTTTGACTGCAATAAGCTACTTCGCATTTTCGATCAAGATAAACAAACATTTTTTTAAAATTCCAGTTTTCAGGGTACAGCACAGTTTAATAGCAAAATGACACTTTGTCAGCTATTTATCCCACAATGCACTGCCAAAAAGCCTCTCCGTGACAACCTCTTGGTGGCGCACTGCATTGTGAATTGCCTGTATCAGTAAGTTTGATGATTGGGAGTCTCAATCTCAAACAAATTAAGAAACCTACGTTTCTCCCCATCCAATAAAATTTCACATTTACAGGTCAGATGTTAACAAAAGAGAGTAATTTCAGTACCCTTCAAATAAACATGTCAAATACCTCAAACACATGAATGCACATTAATCTTCTTTCTATTTTTGTATTCAATCTTTTCCTGACTTGTCCGCTTTCAAAAGGGAGAATGGAAAGGACAAATGTCCCAGCTGTGGACCCATAATACCAGTACCTAACCCTGGCATGGTCAAAGCAAACTGCACCTGATCAGTCTCCCTTGTTTAGAGATACAATTCTTTTGTACTTTTTTGTCAAAATTGCCCCAAAAGACCGGTAAGAACTCTTGCGTGCCGGCATTTCCCCTTCACTAACCTCTTTAAACATAACAGAAATAATAATCCTGCTCGTCTACTCCTTTCCATTCTAAAAAATATCCTCCCAACCTTGATGATTAGTCTCCTGCTTTTTCCGTCTTGAAATACTCTCCTAACCTTGATTAGTTTCCTTTTTTTTCCTTCTAAAAATATCTTCCTAACCTTGATGACAGTAACCAGATTTGTTTTCCAGCCGATAAAATCCTCCCAGCCGCAATGTTTATTATTCTGGTTTAACTTTCCTTCTGAAAGTATTCTCGTAGCCTTAATGTTTGATCCCGTGGTTATCCTCAAAAAAAAAAAAAAAAAACACCTCCTAAACTCCTTCATTTTGCTTCTAAAAATACCCTTCAAGTTGTGATGAGCAGCCTCCGGTTCCTTCTAAAAATATCTTTCTAGCCACGATGTTTGTTTCGTATAAACTTTAATCCGTCTGAACAGGCTTATTCAGGTTCTCCATTGCCTAACAACATCTTGTCCCATTCCTTACCAAGATCGACAAAGTCTGATTGGTATCTACAGTCCTCTTTCTCATAATGGCATACTACACTGTACTATAGACGGTATAAATCTCCTCCATTCTGTGCCAATAGCTTACAAAGTTTGACATATCACGAGATATGTCTCGGGCTGAATAGGACCTTATGTCTACTCTCAAATAAACAAATGTAATCTAATCAGAACGCTCTGCTCAGTCATGTCAAAGGAATACCATGAATTCATCACCCGAACTTTGTGTCAACTATTTAAATTGTATACAATTTGTTGTGTTTAAAGTTTTCAATGACACCACGGTAAGGGTGACACGTTGACAGGTTTCAACAGTATGGGGAAGTTTTCTGACTTTTTTTCAAATTAAATGTCAATCCCCATCCTTAAGAAGCTGGGCATTCTTGATATCCTGATTAATTCTTCCCTCCCCCCCCCCATTTCTGTGACTGGTATTTCAAACTTCTAGCAACCATGGCAACTGTTCTTTCAAAGATCCTATTAGGTTTATTAATCCCTGCAGAGCACTTTCTATGCACTCCAATATTTCTGTCCTTTTTCTCCCTTTTTTAATCAATGTGCCATTTTCCAAGGAGTTGAAATATTAATTTCAGATTATTACTGCCATGCTCATCCTAATGATCCCATCATTTTTATTGCAAATTGTTGCTTCCAGTGTAGTCAGTTAATCTCAAAGACAATACATACGGTAGGTAATTCTCATTTCACAAAGGAAGAATCGTTAGGAGGGAAGAATTATCATCAGCTTCGAGCGTTTGCACACAAATAATTAACCATTGCAGCAAGCTCATTGGCTACTTTGATCATTATTTCTGTCCGCAACAGACATGTTTTTATTGGCAAAGTCCGTGTTTTAATTCACGTTATCCCAACCTCCACAATCAGACTGCGAAAACCAGGGGACGGAGACGCACCGTCTAATTTCTGATGAAACTTACATAAATATATACTCTCTTCACTGTTTCAAGGTGGACGGAATAGCCAAAATATTGCACGAATCTAATGGAAAACCACCCTCGTTGCCATTTTACAAAGGCTGCGTTTTGTGACATCTTGCACTATATTCCTTCAACAACTTGAATGTGGACAAGAAACCACAGCAACAAAAACTCACCTCAATTGTTGCGATCATTATTGATACTTCAACTTTTATTCGGCATCATAGGGCTCTGACTGGAACAAACAGCTGAAAGTGAGGCATTGTTCCAATTCTCTTCACACTGTGCAACCGTCTGCCCAAGAGTCGCCATGTACTTGCTTAAAGTTGTTGGCATTGTAGCCATCACTGCAGCAATCAATGCTGCATGGGGGTCAGACTTCTGTCCCTCTCTGCCTACCATGAAATGTTCCTGCCCGTCAGGGTGGCAACTGTGGAGGAAAGCATGCTATCGCCTCACTGAATCAAAGGCCGACTGGGAGAGCAGCAAGTCAGCTTGTCAAAACCTAGGAGGCATGATGGCTGCCCCTCATTCACTTGAAGAAATGAAGTTCATGGCAGATTTGGCACGACAGAAGGACAGCAAATACAGCGTCTGGATTGCTTGCAATGACATTAAAGTTGAAGGAAACTGGACGTGTGACGGCCAGGAAGGAAGCAAGCCGTTCATGGCATGGGGACCTGGGCAGCCGCATAATACGGATAATATTCAAGACTGTGCAGCAATAGCTGCAAAATGTAATGACAGTATGAATGATGCTCGCTGTAGTAAATCCCGTGAGGCCGTTTGTATCCGTCAGCCTGCCTGCACTCCTCGCCCAACCCAACCCCGTCAATACTGCTTCTCCAGCAACACTCCCATCCCAATGCTCAACTCAACCTGCCTCCTTGACCACGTCATTGGGGAGTTTATCATCGACAGCGTCACCAACTGTGGTTCGGCCTGCCTTAAGGAGCTCAGATGTCGCTCCTTCAACATCAAGAAAAACGGAGATGGCAAGAAACTGTGCCAGCTGAACAACAGCACAAGCTCCGAAGACAAGGACAAGTTCCAAACCATCGGGGATTTCTGTATCTATCTGGAGGAATGCATTGGCTAATTCAGACATTATCAAATGTGTACTTCACAGACAAGAACCTAGTGAAAACAGAACTTGGTGGGACTCCTATTAGGGAATTTGACAATGTGATTTTATGAACATTATTTCTCTGCCACATAAAACAGAACAAAGAGCAGAAAAAAAAGGTAAAAACAAATATTTATTTTGCTCTTATTTGAAACAGGATAGCAGGATAGCATTACGGGAAATTTGTCAAATGTCATATACTATATGTTTTCCTTATGGCACATACATGTACAGCTGTACTGTATATGTACATGTAGGGTGTTCACAACTTCACAAACATTGCTATTTTAAATTGTTTTTCATCTCCAACAGACAAAAAAGTCTTCATCAAAAATCACAAAATCTTATGTTCAGGGATTATGTTGAAATCCTAATTTTTTAATGTCTCTACGTGTTTTGTGAACAACCAATCATAGTGTTGCTCAGTGTTATACCATTTACATTTATGTGTATCTATAACACAATGCAAGCGTTACCATACTCTTGACTTTTCCACCGTGTTGCACCTTAATCAAGTAACTTTGTTTTCATATTTTGTTAACTGCCATTGAATTGCAAGTTCACTCTCCAAGCTTATGCGCTGTACAGCATTTGAAATGTTTGAAAAAGAAGAGACCTCTTTATCAGTAAACTTTAAAATGTTTTAGAGTTTGTAAACATCTTTCACCATTTTTTTTTCTGGTACAGTGAGATTTTAATCAATAGGAATACATGTAGATTTGTCGGCAAGGAAACCACTATAAATGACCTACATGTGAATGTATGCTGGATGCCTCACTCCATGGGCTTAATCCAAACTGTCACAATGCACATTTGAATATGGCATGCCTTTGTCTTTACTGGCAAAATTTTCAAACTTGCTTTTAGAAGAACGAGCACACCTTTCGACTGCAGCAAATGTCACACTTAGCCATTAGTTGATTCATATCAAAATGTAAGTTGTTTCAGCCAAATTCCGCCTGCTTCTCTAAACGGACAGAACAGGAATCCACCCACAGGCTTACTCAGATGGCGTAAGGCATTTTGTTAAAATCACACTGATTGTATAATTACTCGCTTGATTATAGTTTGTGTTGTTTTAGAGGGTCAGGGAACCAAGGAATGCTACACGTACATGTATCTTGTGGCCATTAGACGTTGTTTTCAGAAAATCAGATATAGGGGCCTACATGTACTGTTCTCTTGCAAAATGCCCACAGGAGAAAAAAACAGTTCATTTACTCCATTGGCAATACACAGTGACAAGTAGTCACTAACAGGACTGTCGTGAGATTGAGAAATCACATTTACAGTCATACCATACCTCATTGGATGGACTGAAACTCACACTGATGTGTTGATAGTCATATCGAATGGAAGCAACCAGGTTTCTTGTCGGACAGCCTCGCTGTTGCATGTAGCCCCCCTCCTTTTGTAGAGGTTAAAATCTGATCCCTTAGCCTGACGTCTTAACATTTCTAATGTTCTTATCACAATTATTCTGGCTGCAACCTTTGGAATTGGCCAAATGCGGAATTCGGTTTAAATGTTTCCTATTTTACAGAATATCGATTCATTTCACATACTGAGATGCAATTTCCTTTCACCGGATTCCACCTTGGGTTCATCCAAGAAAGATCTTTGCTCTGTTTCCTTAAAAAAGTCAGTATCTGTTTTGGAATTAAAACTTGGTGTTGTAGTTAAAGAACATACGGTTTCAAACCCTTTCATGTCTCTTCTATGTGTGAGCATCGTTGTCATTTCTTGGATTTTAAGGTCAAGAGACTTGGAAAAGAATTGAGTACATAGTATCTGCATGCAGGGTGTGTGGTCGTCCCAGGATTCAAGATGGCAGACTTGGTCAAAACTATACTAGAGATCTTAAATCAAACTCACTTTGGTCCATTCACAGTGACTGAACACCATCGACGTTCATGGTTTCCTTGCAGACCTTTCATTATGGAGGTACATGTATTATTTTCTACTGGAGCGTAACGATCAAATACAGCTGAATAGGCAAGAAGATTAATTTCTGACGTACACCTAAACTAAATAAATAATCACACCTGCGGTTCACAGTGAATATTATCATCATCAACGGTAGTCAGTTTGAATTGAAGGGCAACATCCATTTCTCCTGTTTCAAGAAAGCTGCGTTTGTTAGAATTTGCACCAATTATCATTTCCTTTGTATCTTGAATGAGATGCCAACACCGAGAATCCACAGCAACAGCTGGCTTTGTTACCGGTACTAATGAGAGCAAAAATATTAAGTGACCATGGCAACAGGATCTTTTAATGAGACTCATTTAATGAGACTCAGTACCATGTGCCATCAAGTTGGAATGCTCAAACTGAATTAGCGCCAACACTGAGTGACCATGGCAACAGGATCTTTTAATGAGACTCATTTAATGAGACTCAGTACCATGTGCCATCAAGTTGGAATGCTCAAACTGAATTAGCCCAAACACTGAGTGACCATAGCAACAGGATCTTTTAATGAGACTCATTTAATGAGACTCAGTACCATGTACCATCAAGTTGGAATGCTCAAACTGAATTAGCGCCAACACTGAGTGACCATAGCAACAGGATCTTTTGTACATGTCTGTTATTTTGATGATTATTCAAAGCAGCATAAAATGTGTGTGTTCTACATGTAGTGACAGTCATTTCCTATTTTCATTTGTCACCATTGGACCTCCACATTGCAATCAAAACACTCTGGTGTAGCCAACACATCATTGTACTTGTGCACAAATTTTCCAATCGTCTGCCTAGAGACTTGCCATGTACTTGTTCAAAGTTGTTGGCATTGTAGCTATCACTGCAGCAATCAATGCTGCATGGGGGTCAAACTTCTGTCCCTCTCTGCCTGCTATGAAATGTTCCTGCCCGTCAGGGTGGCAACTGTGGAGGAAAGCGTGCTATCGCCTCACTGAATCAAAGGCTTACTGGGAGAGCAGCAAGTCAGCTTGTCAAAACCTAGGAGGCATGATGGCTGCCCCTCATTCATTTGAAGAAATGAAGTTCATGGCAGATTTGGCACGGCAGAACGACAGCGACTACCGCGTCTGGATTGCTTGCAATGACATTGAAGTCGAAGGAAACTGGACGTGTGATGGACAGGAATGGAGCAAGCCGTTCCTGGCATGGGATTCTGGGCAGCCGAATAATAAAAATAATAATCAAGACTGTGCTGCAATAGCTGCAAGACATGATGACAGTATGGATGACGCTCGCTGTAGTAATTCCCGTAAGGCCGTTTGTATCCGTCAGGCTGTCTGCACTCCTCGCCCAACCCAACCCCGTCAATACTGCTTCTCCAGCAACACTCCCATCCCAATGCTCAACTCAACCTGCCTCCTTGACCACGTCATTGGGGAGTTTATCATCGACAGCGTCACCACCTGTGGTTCGGCCTGCCTTAAGGACCTCAGATGTCGCTCCTTCAACATCAAGAAAAACGGAGACGGCAAGAAACTGTGTCAGCTGAACAACAGCACAAGCTCCGAAGACAAGGACAAGTTCCAAACCATTGGGGATTTCTGTATCTATCTGGAGGAATGCATTGGCTGATTTAGACATTATCAGAGGTGTACTTCGCAAACAAGAACCTAGTGGAAACAGAACTTGGTAGGACTCTTATTACGGAATGAGACAAGATGACTTTGTGAACATTATTTCTCTGCCACATGAAACAGAACCAAGAGTAGGAAAACAAACAAGGTAAAAACTAATATTTATTTGGCCATCCTTTCAAACACGTCAGAAGGGGGTTTCAAACGAAATACAGTGTGTACCAGAGAACAAGAAATTTGTCCAATTTGAAACAATGGGAACTTTAACCTGCTTTTCAACTTCATCAGTGTCATTATTGGACACAAAATCTTAATGTTAACACATTATGTTGAAATACTAAATATACATGTAATGTTTTTTGTGAACTACCAACAATGAGGTCATAGTCACAGGTTGTATCAGACACAGTGCAATTGATATCATAAACTTGAATTCCACACCGTGTTTCACCTTTATCAAGCAACATTTCTTTCTTGAGTTATCACAGAAGACGTTCTATTAGCAATGATATTCAAAAATATCTGACCATTTGTTTAAAATCAGTGTTGATTTTCTATATTTTGGTCCATTTCTTGTGGCTGTTGTACATACATGTGTTCTTGTATTGTGTATTGAAATTGACATTTTGTAGCTGTCATTTCAGTTCAAGCTAATTTTATGTTTATCGTTTTATATGTATAAAAAGTAAACAATCTTTTAATAACCAACTTTTTCTAAAATGTTTTCCATGTAGAATTTCATCTTTGTATTTTACAGTTCAGTGAGATTTCAAGAATATGTTTGGGTTATTCCATGAGGTTGGGGCACAATTTGTGACAGTGTCAAGTCTTACATGGATCCCGTAAAAACGATCATTATTTCCCTGCATGGGGATTCTAAACTGACATTGTTATACAACTTGCAAGGCTGAATACAGAGGGGTGTGTTATTTTGACAGAGTATAAAATGAAATACATCTACTCTATAGTTCATGACAGACAGTAAAAGTTACCCATGTAACAAGGACATCGTCCCAAATTGTGCCCCAACCTAATGGAATGACAAATTTGTCAGCAAATAAACTGCATGTACTGCGAATGAACCAAGCTGGGGAGCTAACGACATGCAGGTTGAATGAAAATGGCCTAATTCAAATATGAACACTGCATCCTGTGCTTTTCACTAGTATAATTGTAACAATTACAATCCAGAAGAACAGGTCATTGGCCTTTGGACTGCAACAAGTTGTGATAATTTCACATTCAGCCATTAGTTTATCCATTTCAAAATGCATGTGGTTTGAGCCAAACTCCATCTACCATTCTGACCAGATCTAGTGGAATCAACCTACAGACTTTCTCACATATTGTGCAGCATTTTTAAATATCGCACGGATTGTTCAAGTCGCATGTTTTGGGATTTTATTATTCAATTTGGAGAGTCAGAGGGAAAAGAGGTGCTATCTTGTTCATCAGAAAAGATTTGGAGACAAGTGGAAATTGAGTAAGATGCAAAACACCCACAGATGATGAAAGGGATAGTTTACTGCTCCAATGATGCACAGTGAAAGTATTCATGGACTAGACTATAGTGAAATTGAAACTCGTACATGTAATTAGCCGTAATATGGCACTTGGTTGGATTGGATTGAAACTAACACTGATGTGTTGATAGTCAAGTCACACACTAGCAAGTTCTTATGAACAGCCAAGGCAATGCATGTAAATACCCCACTCCCTAGCCCCTCCCCTATTTCTGGAGGTAAAAAATCCAAACTCTTCAGGCTCAAGTCTTTAAATTTACGACATTTTCAATTACCATTATTCTGGCTGCAACCTTGGGTGTAAATCCTTTGAATTGACCAAATATGAAATTCGGTTGAAATGTTTGCTACGTTGGAGACTGTCAAGTCATTTCCACATGCTAAGATGCAGTTTCATTCATAACATTCTAACTTGGGTTCTAAGACTGTGCTTCCTAATAGGAAACAGTCAGTATCTATTTTCGAATTAAATCTTGGTGTTATAGTTAACATCCAGTTTCAAACTCGTTTTTGTCTTTTCTCTGTGTGAGCATCATTACAGGTCGAGTTTGGGCGTCCTGTACTTGACACGGCGTTCTTGTTCTAGCGCTCAAACAGCGGGAACAGATTCACACACCACCTCCTTGTCAGGGTTTTAGGCGAACACACAGAAAAACGTGCAAGGTTTTCATTATTAAACAACCGCAAAAAATAGTGAGATGGCTTACAAAGCCGATAACAATGCGAAGTTTTGCAAAATTGATATTCATTATTTTCCACTACCCAGAAATAAATGTTCTTTTTTAAACAGAAATAAATGTTCCTTTTTAAACAGAAATGAATTCAACTCAGTTCAAAAACTTTAACCCCTGAAGAACATACATGGATGCCGGCATGCTGCATGCTGTTTGGCACTAATTTCCAGAGATAAGGGTTGTACATTCCCAACTTTCAAGCGGCCGAACCATGACCAAGAAATTGGGCTATTTATGAACGTACAAGAACAATCCGCCAAAACTCAAGCCATTGGTTCAGATTTTGAAATGCCTTGAAAAAGAATTAGGCAGGGTCTGCATGGTGGTGGGTTGTCATCGACAGACTCAAGATGGCAAGCAAGGCCAGAACTACAGAGGAGATCTTAAAATCAAACTCACAAGAGTTAATCTTGCACATGCGCATGTAATTAACCAGCTTGGGCAAGCTAAGCAGCAGATCTTGGATCTAACAGAGGCACTTGCCAACAGGGAATCCAATCCCTGCTGATCGAATCAATTTTTCTTTATGTAGATCATCTCTACCAATGCCATTTTGCTCGATCTTTCAATTTCTTTTTCGGGGGTGTATAATTCTTGTGCAAAGATGTTAACGTCACCAAACAAGACTTACTTTGAAAGTGCCAGTAGAGAGGCTACATGTATATATATAAAAGGAACTTAATGCATTCTTTGGCAGGTTCACTTCACATGAAAATAAAACAATTCAGTTGCATATTTACTGTTTCACGGTCAACTCCTGAAATGTTGATATTACAAACTGGGTCAACACGGCAACCATTTTATTTTATCCTAGCTTTTCCTAAAAACCTTCTCCTAGTTGGAAGATTAATTTCTAATGCATTCCAAACACAATCCCTTTAATTTACAATGAAAATTCTCATCATCAAAGCCAGTCAGTTTGAATTGAAGAGCAATGTCCATCATTCCAGTTTCACAAGGGCTGCTATTGTTCAACTTTCTACCATTAATCCTTTGCATCTTTTATGAGGTGCCAACACAGAGAATCCACACCAATGGCAAATTTTTCTCTGTAATTTGAGACTTTCTACCATTTACCACGAACTACGAATGGAGCACAGACATTAAGTGACCATAGCAACAGGATCGTTTATTTTAATCGTTACTATAATCAGCACACACTGCATCTTTTTTATTCAACGCCACTTCTAGTTTTCAGCTGGCTTCACTTCACCTCCCCACTGCAAATGAAACACACCGTTGAAGCTGACGCATCATTCTAATTCTGTTAGAATTCACCCACCACCTGCCAAGAATCGCCATGTACTTGGTCAAAGTTGTTGGTATTGTAGCCATCACTGCAGTGATCAATGCTGCATGGGGGTCAGACTTCTGTCCCTCTCTGCCTGCCATGAAGTGTTCCTGTCCGTCAGGGTGGGGACTGTGGCAGAAAGCGTGCTATCACCTCACTGAATCAAAGGCTGACTGGGAGAGCAGCAAGTCAGCTTGCCGAGAAACGGCGGGCAAGATGGCTGCTCCAAACTCCCTCCAAGAAATGAAGTTTTTGGCAGATTTGGCACGACAGAATGACAGCCACTACTACGCCTGGATTGCTTGCAATGACATTGAAGTTGAAGGAAACTGGACATGTGACGGCAAGGAAGGAAGCAAGCCATTCATGGGATGGGGGTCTGGGCAGCCTGATAATTATGGAGGGAATCAAGACTGTGCTGCAATAGCTGCAAGACATGATGACAGGATGGATGATGCTCGCTGTAGTGAATCCCATGATGCCGTTTGTATCCGTCAGGCTGCCTGCACTCCTCGCCCAACCCAACCCCGTCAATACTGCTTCTCCAGCAACACTCCCATCCCAATGCTCAACTCAACCTGCCTCCTTGACCACGTCATTGGGGAGTTTATCATCGACAGCGTCACCACCTGTGGTTCGGCCTGCCTTAAGGACCTCAGATGTCGCTCCTTCAACATCAAGAAAAACGGAGATGGCAAGAAACTGTGCCAGCTGAACAACAGCACAAGCTCCGAAGACAAGGACAAGTTCAAAACCATCGGGGATTTCTGTATCTATCTGGAGGAATGCATTGGCTAATTCAGACATTATCAGAGGTGTACTTCGCAAACAAGAACCTAGTGGAAACAGAACTTGGTGGGACTCTTATTACGGAATGAGACAAGATGACTTTCTGAACATTATTTCTCTGCCACATGAAACAGAACCAAGAGTAGGAAACAAACAAGGTAAAAACTAATATTTATTTGGCCATCCTTTCAAACACGTCAGAAGAGGGTTTGAAACGAAATACAGTGTGTACCAGAGAACAAGAAATTTGTCCAATTTGAAACAATGGGAACTTTAACCTGCTTTTCAATTTTATCAGTGTCATTATTGGACACAAAATCTTAATGTTAACACATTTTGTTGGAATACTAAATATACATGTAATGTCTTTTGTGAAAGTCTACCAACAATGAGGTCATAGTCACAGGTTTTATCAGACACAGTGCAATTGATATCATAGACTCGACTTTCACATCGTGTTTCACCTTTATCAAGCAACATTTCTTTCTTGAGTTATCACAGAAAATGTTCTATTAGCAATGATATTCAAAAATATCTGACCATTTGTTTAAAATCAGTCTTGATTTTCTATATTTTGGTCTATTTCTTGTATTGTGTATTGAGATTGACTTTTTCAGCTGTAATTTCATTTCAAGCTAATTTTATGTTTATTGTTTTAAATGTATAAAAAGTAAACAATCTTTTAATAATCAACTTTTTCTAAAATGTTTTCCATGAAGAGTTTCATCTTTTATCTTTGTATTTTACAGTTCAGTGAAATTTCAAGAATTTGTTTGGGTCATTCCATGAGGTTGGGCACAATTTGTGACAGTGTCAAGTCTTACATGGATCCCGTAAAACCAAATATTATTCCCCTTCAAGTGGATTCCAAACTGACATTGTTATACAACTTGCAAGGCTGAATACAGAAGGGTGTGTTATTTTTACAGAAAAAAAAATGACCTTCATGTACTCTATAGTTCATGACAGACAGTAAAAGTTACCCATGTAACAAGGACATCGTCACAAATTGTGCCCCAACCTAATGGAATGACAAATTTGTCAGCAAATAAACTACATGTACTGCCAATGAACCAAGCTGGGGAGCTATCTACATGCAGGTTGAATGAAAATGGCCTAATTCAAATACGAAAACTGCATCCTGTGCTCTCCACTGGTATAATTTTAACAATTACAATCCAGAAAAACAGGTCATTGGCCTTTTGACTGCAACAAGTTGTTATAATTTCACATTCAACCATTAGTTTATCAATTTCAAAATGCATGTGGTTTTAGCCAAACTCCATCTACCGTTCTGACCAGATCTAGTGGAATCAACCTACAGACTTTCTCACATATTGTGCAGCATTTTTAAATATCGCACGGATTGTTCAAGTCGCATGTTTTGGGATTTTATTATTCAATTTGGAGAGTCCGAGGGGAAAGAGGTGTTATCTTGTTCATCAGAAAAGATTTTGAGACAAGTGGAGATTGAGTAAGATGCAAAACACCCACAGATGATGAAAGGGATAGTTTACTGCTCCAATGATGCACAGTGAAAGTATTCATGGACTAGACTATAGTGAAATTGAAACTTGTACATGTAATTAGCCGTAATATGGCACTTGGTTGGATTGGATTGAAAGTCACACACTAGCAAGTTCTTGTTGAACAGCCAAGGCAATGCATGTAAATACCCCACTCCCTAGCCCCTCCCCTATTTCTGGAGGCAAAAATCCAAACTCTTCAGGTTCAAGTCTTTACATTTACAACATTTTCAATTACAATTATTCTGGATGTATAACTTTGGGTGTGAATCCTACTGGGGTGTGAAAACTACTTGAGAGGTTTCCAATGTCTACAACGATCAACCCACGCTGGATACCTGACTAAAACCATGTAATTCAAATTTGAATAGGGCATGTTTGGCTCTTAAAAAAGAGATCTTAAAAATTGGTTATTATAGAACAACAAGCTTTTACTTTTCGACTGCAACAAATTCTAAAATATTCACAGTTTAGCAATTAAGTAATTAATATCAAAATGCATGGTGGGTTCGCTGAACTCTACTGCGCTTCTAAATGGCCTGAGTGGAATCCACAAACTGATTTTCTCAGATGTCAAACAGCATATTTTTACAAATCACACTGATCATTCAGTTTGTTTGTCAGTGGTTTATATTGTTTGTTTTGGAGGGTAGTGAGGCCAAGGCGTGGTATTTTGCGATCATTAGACACTATTTGGAGAAAATCTGGTATCCACGTCCACAGATGAAAAAAGAGGTAATTTTCTCCTAGGCTGATCATGCACAATGAAAAGTATTCACAGAGTGGACTATAGTGAGATTGAATATCATTATTAAGCTATCATACCAGTATATGTACCGTACCACCTCGGATTGGATTGAAAACTTACATGTACGTGTACCTTGATCTGTTGATAGTCACTTCACATAAAAGCAATAAAGTTTCTTATTCAAAAGCCAGGGTAATCACGGTAACGTGTATATATCCCCCCCCCACCATCTCTGAAAGTTAAACAAGCTGATGCCTTCGTAAAAATTTTAATGTCTGATTATAATTATTCAGGCTTCAACCTTTTGTGTGAATCCTTTGGAATTGATCAAATGTGGAATCCAGTTGATAGACTTCTACTTCCTAATTTTTTTTTTAGAATATCGAGTCATTTCCAAAAACTGACTCAAAGATGCACTTTCATTCATAAAATTCTAACTTGGGTTCTAAGACAGATCATCTTAGCTCTCGTTTCTGAAGAAATTGTCGTTACATTGTAGTTCAAATAACCAACGGCTTCAAACCCTTTACTGTCTTTCCTTTGTGTGAACATAATTACATTTTAGTAGTTTTTCAAAATCAAACGACTCGAAAAAGAGTTGGTGTTGTCCTGCCAGGATTCAAGAGGGTAGACTTGGCCAAAATTATAAAGGAGATCTTAAAATCAAACTCGGAAGAGTTTTGCATAGTCAAAATTCGTATCTACTCAACCAATGTAACAATGTTAAAACAGTTAACATCGGTCATTTTCTTGTTCCTGGAGCACGTAAAGATCAAAATACATAAATAGAGCAACCATTTTCAATGATACCCTTTTGTCCTTGGTTTTCACCAAACCTGATACTTATTGCAACTGTGCCAATTTTCCCTTCCGTTACTCAAATGGCTCTGGTCGTTAACACATCAACTGAACAATAGCAGCGTTCGTGGTCTCCTTGCAGGCCTTTCATTGAGGTACAATTAACATGAATTACAGGAGCGTTATGCACAAATGCAGCCGAATGGGAAAGGAATCATTAGTTACAAGATTAATGTCTGATGTAATATGAATAGATAATCAAGACTTTGGTTCGCAATATTGAATATTGTCCTCATGAAAGGTTGTCAGCGTATTGATGGGTAATAAGGATAAAGGATATTGCTCATCAATAAGCTGACAACCTTTCATGAGGTGGTATCCTTTAGGAGAGCTGCGTTTAGTACATGTATCTTTTAAGAGGTGCTCCCACGGAGAATCCACAGCAACAGCTGGCTTTATTACCGGTATCTGCATTTAATGAGACTCAGTACCATGTACCATCAAGTTGGAATGCTCAAACTGAATTAGCGCCAACACTGAGTGACCATAGCAACAGGATCTTTTGTACATGTCTGTCATTTTGATGATTATTCAAAGCAGCATAAAATGTGTGTGTTCTACATGTGGTGACAGTCATTTCCTATTTTCATTTGTCACCACTGGACCTCCACATTGCAATCAAAACACGCTGGTGTAGCCAACACAACATTCCACTTCTAAACAAATTTTCCAATCGTCTGCCGAGAGACTCGCCATGTACTTGCTCAAAGTTGTTGGCATTGTAGCCATCACTGCAGCGATCAGTGCTGCATGGGGGTCAGACTTCTGTCCCTCTCTGCCTACCATCAAATGTTCCTGTCCGTCAGGGTGGCAACTGTGGCAGAAAGCATGCTATCGCCTCACTGAAACAAAGGCTGACTGGGAGAGCAGCAAGTCAGCTTGCCGAGAGATGGGGGGCAAGATGGCTGCTCCAAACTCCCTCCAAGAAAAGAAGTTTTTGGCAGATTTGGCACGACAGAAGGACAGCGACTACTACGCCTGGATTGCTTGCGATGACATTGAAGTTGAAGGAAACTGGAAATGTGATGGCCAGGAAGGGAGCAAGCCGTTCATGGTATGGCAGCCTGGGCAACCAGATGATGATGGAGGGAATCAAGACTGTGCTGCAATGGCTGCAAGATACGGGTATAGTGACAGGATGGATGATGGTAACTGTAATGATTTCAGTGATGCCTTTTGTGTTCGTCGGGTTGCCTGCACTCCTCGCCCAACCCAACCCCAATACTGCTTCTCCAGCAACACTCCCATCCCAATGCTCAACTCAACCTGCCTCCTTGACCACGTCATTGGGGAGTTTATCATCGACAGCGTCACCAACTGTGGTTCGGCCTGCCTTAAGGACCTCAGATGTCGCTCCTTCAACATCAAGAAAAACGGAGATGGCAAGAAACTGTGCCAGATGAACAACAGCACAAGCTCCGAAGACAAGGACAAGTTCCAAACCATCGGGGATTCCTGTATCTATCTGGAGGAATGCATTGGCTAATTCACACATTATCAGAGGTGTACTTTGCAAACAAGAGCCTAGTGGAAACAGAACTTAGTGGGACTCTTATTACGGAATGAGACAAGATGACTTTGTGAACATTATTTCTCTGCCACATGAAACAGAACCAAGAGTAGGAAAACAAACAAGGTAAAAACTAATATTTATTTGGCCATCCTTTCAAACACGTCAGAAGAGGGTTTCAAACGAAATACAGTGTGTACCATAGAACAAGAAATTTGTCCAATTTGAAACAATGGGAACTTTAACCTGCTTTTCAATTTCATCAGTGTCATTATTGGACAAAAAATCTTAATGTTAACACATTATGTTGAAATACTAAATATACATGTAATGTCTTTGCATGGTTTGTGAAAGTCTACCAACAATGAGGTCATAGTCACAGGTTTTACCATACACAGTGCAATTGATATCATAGACTCGACTTTCACATCGTGTTTCACCTTTATTAAGCAACATTTCTTTCTTGAGTTATCATAGAAGACGTTCTATTTGCAATGATATTCAAAAATATCTGACCATTTGTTTAAAATCAGTCTTGATTTTCTATATTTTGGTCAATTTCTTGTGGCTGTTGTACATACATGTATTCTTGTGTTGTATATTGAAATTGACATTTTTCAGCTGTCATTTCATTTCAAGCTAATTTTATGTTTATCGTTTTATATGCATAAAAAGTAAACAATCTCTTAATAACCAACTTTTTCTAAAATGTTTTCCATGTAGAGTTTCGTCTTTTATCTTTGTATTTTACAGTTCAGTGAGATTTCAAGAATATGTTTGGGTTATTCCATGAGGTTGGGGCACAATTTGTGACAGTGTCAAGTCTTACATGGATCCCGTAAAAACGAACATTATTTCCCTGCAAGGGGATTCTAAACTGACATTGTTATACAACTTGCAAGGCTGAATACAGAGGGGTGTGTTATTTTTACAGAGAATAAAATGACCTACATCTACTCTATAGTTCATGACAGACAGTAAAAGTTACCCATGTAACAAGGACATCGTCACAAATTGTGCCTCAACCTAATGGAATGACAAATTTGTCAGCAAATAAACTACATGTACTGCCAATGAACCAAGCTGGGGAGCTATCTACATGCAGGTTGAATGAAAATGGCCTAATTCAAATATGAACACTGCATCCTGTGCTCTTCACTAGTATAATTTTAACAATTACAATCCAGAAGAACAGGTCATTGGCCTTTGGACTGCAACAAATTGTGATAATTTCAAAATGCATGTGGTTTGAGCCAAACTCCATCTACCGTTCTGACCAGATCTAGTGGAATCAACCTACAGACTTTCTCGCATATTGTGCAGCATTTTTAAATATCGCACGGATTGTTCAAGTCGCATGTTTTGGGATTTTATTATTCAATTTGGAGAATCAGAGGGGAAAGAGGTGCTATCTTGTTCATCAGAAAAGATTTTCTGAAAAGTGGAGATTGAGTAAGATGCAAAACACCCACAGATGATGAAAGGGATAGTTTACTGCTCTAATGATGCACAGTGAGAGTATTCATGGACTAGACTATAGTGAAATTGAAACTTGTACATGTAATTAGCCGTAATATGGCATTTCGTTGGATTGGATTGAAACTAACACTGATGTGTTGATAGTCAAGTCACACACTAGCAAGTTCTTGTTGAACAGCCAAGGCAATGCATGTAAATACCCTACTCCCTAGCCCCTCCCCTATTTCTGGAGGTAAAAAATCCAAACTCTTCAGGCTCAAGTCTTTAAATTTACGACATTTTCAATTACCATTATTCTGGCTGCAACCTTGGGTGTAAATCCTTTGAATTGACCAAATATGAAATTCGGTTGAAATGTTTCCTATGTTGGAGACTGTCAAGTCATTTCCACATGCTGAGTTGCAGTTTCATTCATAACATTCCAACTTGGGTTCTAAGACTGTGCTTCCTAATAGGAAACAGTCAGTATCTATTTTTGAATTAAATCTTGGTGTTGTAGTTAACATCCAGTTTCAAACTCGTCTTTGTCTTTTCTCTGTCTGAGCATCATTAAAGGTCGAGTTTGGGCAGTCTGTTCTTGACACGGAGTTCTTGTTCTCGCACTCAAACAGTGGGGACACGACCTAAGACCACTGTGCTGGGAACAGAATCACACACCACCTCCTTGTCACGGTTTTACTCAAACACACAGAAAAACGTGCAAGGTTTTCATTTTTGAACAACCGCAAAAAATTGTGAGATGACTTACAAAGCCGATAACAATGCGAAGTTTTGCAAAATTGACACTCATTATTTTCCACTACCCAGAAATAAATGTTCTTTTTCAAACAGAAATAAATGGGTTTTTTTTAAATAGAAATGAATTCAACCCAGTTCAAAAACTTTAACCCCTGAAGAACATATATGGATGCCGGCATGTTGCATGCTGTTTGCCACTAATTTCCAGAGATAAGGGTTGTACATTCCCAACTTTCAAGCGGCCGAATCATGACCAAGAAATCAAGCTATTTGTGAACGTACGAGAACAACCCGCCCAAACTCAAGCCATTGGTTCAGATTTTTAAATGCCTTGAAAAAGAATTAGGCAGGGTCTGCATGGTGGTGGGTTGTCATCAAAAGACTCAAGATGGCAAACAAGGCCAGAACTACAGAGGCGATCTTAAAATCAAACTCACAAGAGTTAATCTTGCACATGCGCATGTAATTAACCAGCTTGGGCAAGCTAAGTAGCAGATCTTGGATCTAACAGAGGCACTTGCTAACAGGGAATCCAATCCCTGCTGATCAAACCAATTTTTCTTTATGTAGATCAACTCTACCACTGCCGTTTTGCTCGATCTTTCAATTTCTTTTTCGGGGGGGGATAATTCTTGTGCAAAGATGTTAACGTCACCAAACAAGACTTACTTTGAAAGTACCGGTACAGAGGCTATATATAAAAGGAACCTAATGCATTCTTTGGCAGGTTCACATTATATAAAAGTAAAACAATTCAGTTGCATATTTACCGTTTCACGGTCAACTCCTGAAATGTTGATATTACAAACTGAGTCAACACAGCAACCATTTTATTTTATCCTAGCTTTTCCTGAAAACCTTTTCTTAGTTGGAAGATTAATTTCTAAAACATTCCAAACTCAATCCCTTTAATTTACAATGAAAATTCTCATCATCAAAGCCAGTCAGTTTGAATTGAAGAGCAATATCCGATATGCCAGTTTCACAAGGGCTGCTGGTGTTCAACTTTCTACCATTAATCCTTTGAATCTTTTATGAGGTGCCACCACAGAGAATCCACGCCAATGGCAATTTTTTCTCTGTAATTTGACACTTTCTACCATTTATCACGAACTACGATTGGAGCACAGACATTAAGTGACCATAGCAACAGGATCTTTTATTTCAATTATTAATATAATCAGCACACACTGCATCTTTTTTATTCAACGCCACTTCTAGTTTTCAGCTGACTTCACTTCACCTCCCCACTGCAAATGAAACACACCGTTGAAGCTGACGCATCATTCTAATTCTGTTAGAATTCACCTACCATCTGCCAAGAATCGCCATGTACTTGGTCAAAGTTGTTGGCGTTGTAGCCATCACTGCAGTCATCAATGCTGCATGGGGGTCAGACTTCTGTCCCTCTCTGCCTGCCATGAACTGTTCCTGCCCATCAGGGTGGGGACTGTGGCAGAAAGCGTGCTATCGCCTCACTGAATCAAAGGCTAACTGGGAGAGCAGCAAGTCAGCTTGCCGAGAGATGGGGGGCAAGATGGCTGCTCCAAACTCCCTCCAAGAAATGAAGTTTTTGGGAGATTTGGCACGACAGAAGGACAGCAACTACTACGCCTGGATTGCTTGCGATGACATTGAAGTTGAAGGAAACTGGAAATGTGATGGCCAGGAAGGGAGCAAGCCGTTCATGGCATGGGGGCCTGGGCAACCGGATAATACTGATGGTATTCAAGACTGTGCTGCAATAGCTGCAAAATGTGATAACATTATGGATGATGGATTCTGTAGTTACCCTAAAAAGGCTTTTTGTGTTCGTCAGGCTGTCTGCACTCCTCGCCCAACCCAACCCCGTCAATACTGCTTCTCCAGCAACACTCCCATCCCAATGCTCAACTCAACCTGCCTCCTTGACCATGTCATTGGGGAGTTTATCATCGACAACGTCACCACCTGTGGTTCGGCCTGCCTTAAGGAGCTCAGATGTCGCTCCTTCAACATCAAGAAAAACGGAGATGGCAAGAAACTGTGCCAGCTGAACAACAGCACAAGCTCCGAAGACAAGGACAAGTTCCAAACCATCGGGGATTTCTGTATCTATCTGGAGGAATGCATTGGCTAATTCAGACATTATCAGAGGTGTACTTCACAGACAAGAACCTAGTGCAAACAGAACTTGGTGGGACTCTTATTACGGAATGAGACAAGATGACTTTGTGAACATTATTTCTCTGCCACAAGAAACAGAACCAAGAGTAGGAAAACAAACAAGGTAAAAACTAATATTTATTTGGCCATCCTTTCAAACACGTCAGAAGGGGGTTTCCAACGAAATACAGTGTGTACCATAGAACAAGAAATTTGTCCAATTGTAAACAATGGGAACTTTAACCTGCTTTTCAATTTTATCAGTGTCATTATTGGACAAAAAATCTTAATGTTAACACATTTTGTTGGAATACTTAATATAATGTAATGTCTTTGCTTGTTTTGTGAAAGTCTACCAAAAATGAGGTCATAGTCACAGGTTTTATCGTACACAGTGCAATTGATATCAAAAACTTGACTTTCACATCGTGTTTCACCTTTATTAAGCAACATTTCTTTCTTGAGTTATCACAGAAGACGTTCTATTTGCAATGATATTCGAAAATATTTGACCATTTGTTTAAAATCAGTCTTGATTTTCTCTATTTTGGTCCATTTCTTGTGCCTGTTGTACATACATGTATTCTTGTATTGTGTATTGAAATTGACACTTTTCAGCTGTCATTTCATTTCAAGTTAATTTTATGTTTTTTGATTTAAATGTATAAAAAGTAAACGATCTCTTAATAACCAACTTTTTTCTAAAATGTTTTCCATGTAGAGTTTCGTCTTTTATCTTTGTATTTTACAGTTCAGTGAGATTTCAAGAATATGTTTGGGTCATTCCATGAGGTTGGGGCACAATTTGTGACAGTGTCAAGTCTTACATGGATCCCGTAAAAACGATCATTATTTCCCTGCAAGGGGATTCTAAACTGACATTGTTATACAACTTGCAAGGCTGAATACAGAGGGGTGTGTTATTTTTACAGACAATAAAATGACCTACATCTACTCTATAGTTCATGACAGACAGTAAAAGTTACCCATGTAACAAGGACATCGTCACAAATTGTGCCTCAACCTAATGGAATGACAAATTTGTCAGCAAATAAACTACATGTACTGCCAATGAACCAAGCTGGGGAGCTATCTACATGCAGGTTGAATGAAAATGGCCTAATTCAAATATGAACACTGCATCCTGTGCTCTTCACTAGTATAATTTTAACAATTACAATCCAGAAGAACAGGTCATTGGCCTTTGGACTGCAACAAATTGTGATAATTTCAAAATGCATGTGGTTTGAGCCAAACTCCATCTACGGTTCTGACCAGATCTAGTGGAATCAACCTACAGACTTTCTCGCATATTGTGCAGCATTTTTAAATATCGCACGGATTGTTCAAGTCGCATGTTTTGGGATTTTATTATTCAATTTGGAGAATCAGAGGGGAAAGAGGTGCTATCTTGTTCATCAGAAAAGATTTTCTGAAAAGTGGAGATTGAGTAAGATGCAAAACACCCACAGATGATGAAAGGGATAGTTTACTGCTCTAATGATGCACAGTGAGAGTATTCATGGACTAGACTATAGTGAAATTGAAACTTGTACATGTAATTAGCCGTAATATGGCATTTCGTTGGATTGGATTGAAACTAACACTGATGTGTTGATAGTCAAGTCACACACTAGCAAGTTCTTGTTGAACAGCCAAGGCAATGCATGTAAATACCCTACTCCCTAGCCCCTCCCCTATTTCTGGAGGTAAAAAATCCAAACTCTTCAGGCTCAAGTCTTTAAATTTACGACATTTTCAATTACCATTATTCTGGCTGCAACCTTGGGTGTAAATCCTTTGAATTGACCAAATATGAAATTCGGTTGAAATGTTTCCTATGTTGGAGACTGTCAAGTCATTTCCACATGCTAAGTTGCAGTTTCATTCATAACATTCCAACTTGGGTTCTAAGACTGTGCTTCCTAATAGGAAACAGTCAGTATCTATTTTTGAATTAAATCTTGGTGTTGTAGTTAACATCCAGTTTCAAACTCGTCTTTGTCTTTTCTCTGTCTGAGCATCATTAAAGGTCGAGTTTGGGCAGTCTGTTCTTGACACGGAGTTCTTGTTCTCGCACTCAAACAGTGGGGACACGACCTAAGACCACTGTGCTGGGAACAGAATCACACACCACCTCCTTGTCACGGTTTTACTCAAACACACAGAAAAACGTGCAAGGTTTTCATTTTTGAACAACCGCAAAAAACTGTGAGATGACTTACAAAGCCGATAACAATGCGAAGTTTTGCAAAATTGACACTCATTATTTTCCACTACCCAGAAATAAATGTTCTTTTTCAAACAGAAATAAATGGGTTTTTTTTAAATAGAAATGAATTCAACCCAGTTCAAAAACTTTAACCCCTGAAGAACATATATGGATGCCGGCATGTTGCATGCTGTTTGCCACTAATTTCCAGAGATAAGGGTTGTACATTCCCAACTTTCAAGCGGCCGAATCATGACCAAGAAATCAAGCTATTTGTGAACGTACGAGAACAACCCGCCCAAACTCAAGCCATTGGTTCAGATTTTTAAATGCCTTGAAAAAGAATTAGGCAGGGTCTGCATGGTGGTGGGTTGTCATCAAAAGACTCAAGATGGCAAACAAGGCCAGAACTACAGAGGCGATCTTAAAATCAAACTCACAAGAGTTAATCTTGCACATGCGCATGTAATTAACCAGCTTGGGCAAGCTAAGTAGCAGATCTTGGATCTAACAGAGGCACTTGCTAACAGGGAATCCAATCCCTGCTGATCGAACCAATTTTTCTTTATGTAGATCAACTCTACCACTGCCGTTTTGCTCGATCTTTCAATTTCTTTTTCGGGGGGGGGGGGTAATTCTTGTGCAAAGATGTTAACGTCACCAAACAAGACTTACTTTGAAAGTACCGGTACAGAGGCTATATATAAAAGGAACCTAATGCATTCTTTGGCAGGTTCACATTATATAAAAGTAAAACAATTCAGTTGCATATTTACCGTTTCACGGTCAACTCCTGAAATGTTGATATTACAAACTGAGTCAACACAGCAACCATTTTATTTTATCCTAGCTTTTCCTGAAAACCTTTTCTTAGTTGGAAGATTAATTTCTAAAACATTCCAAACTCAATCCCTTTAATTTACAATGAAAATTCTCATCATCAAAGCCAGTCAGTTTGAATTGAAGAGCAATATCCGATATGCCAGTTTCACAAGGGCTGCTGGTGTTCAACTTTCTACCATTAATCCTTTGCATCTTTTATGAGGTGCCAACACAGAGAATCCATGCCAATGGCAATTTTTTCTGTGTAATTTGACACTTTCTACCACTTACCACGAACTACGAATGGAGCACAGACATTAAGTGACCATAGCAACAGGATCTTTTATTTCAATTATTAATATAATCAGCACACACTGCATCTTTTTTATTCAACGCCACTTCTAGTTTTCAGCTGACTTCACTTCACCTCCCCACTGCAAATGAAACACACCGTTGAAGCTGACGCATCATTCTAATTCTGTTAGAATTCACCTACCACCTGCCAAGAATCGCCATGTACTTGGTCAAAGTTGTTGGCGTTGTAGCCATCACTGCAGTGATCAATGCTGCATGGGGGTCAGACTTCTGTCCCTCTCTGCCTGCAATGAACTGTTCCTGCACATCAGGGTGGGGACTGTGGCAGAAAGCGTGCTATCGCCTCACTGAAACAAAGGCTGACAGGGAGAGCAGCAAGTCAGCTTGCCGAGAGATGGGGGGCAAGATGGCTGCTCCAAACTCCCTCCAAGAAATGAAGTTTTTGGGAGATTTGGCACGACAGAAGGACAGCAACTACTACGCCTGGATTGCTTGCGATGACATTGAAGTTGAAGGAAACTGGAAATGTGATGGCCAGGAAGGGAGCAAGCCGTTCATGGCATGGGGGCCTGGGCAACCGGATAATACTGATGGTATTCAAGACTGTGCTGCAATAGCTGCAAAATATGATAACAGTATGGATGATGGATTCTGTAGTTACCCTAAAAAGGCTTTTTGTGTTCGTCAGGCTGTCTGCACTCCTCGCCCAACCCAACCCCGTCAATACTGCTTCTCCAGCAACACTCCCATCCCAATGCTCAACTCAACCTGCCTCCTTGACCATGTCATTGGGGAGTTTATCATCGACAACGTCACCACCTGTGGTTCGGCCTGCCTTAAGGAGCTCAGATGTCGCTCCTTCAACATCAAGAAAAACGGAGATGGCAAGAAACTGTGCCAGCTGAACAACAGCACAAGCTCCGAAGACAAGGACAAGTTCCAAACCATCGGGGATTTCTGTATCTATCTGGAGGAATGCATTGGCTAATTCAGACATTATCAGAGGTGTACTTCACAGACAAGAACCTAGTGCAAACAGAACTTGGTGGGACTCTTATTACGGAATGAGACAAGATGACTTTGTGAACATTATTTCTCTGCCACAAGAAACAGAACCAAGAGTAGGAAAACAAACAAGGTAAAAACTAATATTTATTTGGCCATCCTTTCAAACACGTCAGAAGGGGGTTTCCAACGAAATACAGTGTGTACCATAGAACAAGAAATTTGTCCAATTGTAAACAATGGGAACTTTAACCTGCTTTTCAATTTTATCAGTGTCATTATTGGACAAAAAATCTTAATGTTAACACATTTTGTTGGAATACTTAATATAATGTAATGTCTTTGCTTGTTTTGTGAAAGTCTACCAAAAATGAGGTCATAGTCACAGGTTTTATCGTACACAGTGCAATTGATATCAAAAACTCGACTTTCACATCGTGTTTCACCTTTATTAAGCAACATTTCTTTCTTGAGTTATCACAGAAGACGTTCTATTTGCAATGATATTCGAAAATATTTGACCATTTGTTTAAAATCAGTCTTGATTTTCTCTATTTTGGTCCATTTCTTGTGCCTGTTGTACATACATGTATTCTTGTATTGTGTATTGAAATTGACACTTTTCAATTGTCATTTCATTTCAAGCTAATTTTATGTTTATCGTTTTATATGCATAAAAAGTAAACAATCTCTTAATAACCAACTTTTTCTAAAATGTTTTCCATGTAGAGTTTTATCTTTTATCTTTGTATTTTACAGTTCAGTGAGATTTCAAGAATATGTTTGGGTCATTCCATGAGGTTGGGGCACAATTTGTGACAGTGTCAAGTCTTACATGGATCCCGTAAAAAAACGAACATTATTTCCCTGCATGGGGATTCTAAACTGACATTGTTATACAACTTGCAAGGCTGAATACAGAGGGGTGTGTTATTTTGACAGAGTATAAAATGACCTACATGAACTCTATAGTTCATGACAGACAGTAAAAGTTACCCATGTAACAAGGACATCGTCAGAAATTGTGCCCCAACCTAATGGAATGACAAATTTGTCAGGAAATAAACTACATGTACTGCCAATGAACCAAGCTGAGGAGCTAACGACATGCAGGTTGAATGAAAATGGCCTAATTCAAATATGAACACTGCATCCTGTGCTCTTCACTAGTATAATTGTAACAATTACAATCCAGAAGAACAGGTCATTGGCCTTTTGACTGCAGCAAGTTGCGATAATTTCACATTCAACCATTAGTTTATCCATTTCAAAATGCATGTGGTTTGAGCCAAACTCCATCTACGGTTCTGACCAGATCTAGTGGAATCAACCTACAGACTTTCTCACATATTGTGCAGCATTTTTAAATATCGCACGGATTGTTCAAGTTGCATGTTTTGGGATTTTATTATTCAATTTGGAGAATCAGAGGGGAAAGAGGTGCTATCTTGTTCATCAGAAAAGCTTTTCTGAAAAGTGGAGATTGAGTAAGATGCAAAACACCCACAGATGATGAAAGGGATAGTTTACTGCTCCAATGATGCACAGTGAGAGTATTCATGGACTAGATTATAATGAAATTGAAACCTGTACATGTAATTAGCCGTAATATGGCTCTTGGTTGGATTGGATTGAAACTAACACTGATGTGTTGATAGTCCTGTCACACACTAGCAAGTTCTTGTTGAACAGCCAAGGCAATGCATGTAAATACCCCACTCCCTAGCCCCTCCCCTATATCTGGAGGTAAAAAATCCAAACCCTTCAGGCTCAAGTCTTTAAATTTACGACATTTTCAATTACCATTACTCTGGATGCAACCTAGGGTGTAAATTCTTTGAATTGACCAAATATGAAATTCGGTTGAAATGTTTGCTACGTTGGAGACTGTCAAGTCATTTCCACATGCTGAGATGCAGTTTCATTCATCACATTCCAACTTGGGTTCTAAGACTGTGCTTCCTAATAGGAAACAGTCAGTATCTATTTTCAAATTAAATCTTGGTGTTGTAGTTAACATCCTGTTTCAAACTCGTCTTTGTCTTTTCTCTGTCTGAGCATCATTAAAGGTCGAGTTTGGGCAGTCTGTTCTTGACACGGAGTTCTTGTTCTCGCACTCAAACAGCGGGGACACGACCTAAGACCACTGTGCTGGGAACAGAATCACACACCACCTCCTTGTCAGGGTTTTACTCGAACACACAGAAAAACGTGCAAGGTTTTCATTTTTGAACAACCGCAAAAAATAGTAAGATGACTTACAAAGCCGATAACAATGCGAAGTTTTGCAAAATTGACACTCATTATTTTCCACTACCAAGAAATAAATGTTCTTTTTTAAACAGAAATAAATGGGTTTTTTTAACAGAAATGAATTCAACCCAGTTCAAAAAATTTAACCCATGAAGAACATATACATGTATGAATGCCGGCATATTGCATGCTGTTTGCCACTAATTTCCAGAGATAAGAGTTGTACATTCCCAACTTTCAAGCGGCCGAATCATGACCAAGAAATCAAGCTATTTGTGAACGTACGAGAACAACCCGCCCAAACTAAAGCCATTGGTTCAGTTTTTGAAATGCCTTGAAAAAGAATTAGGCAGGGTCTGCATGGTGGTGGGTTGTCATCAAAAGACTCAAGATGGCAAACAAGGCCAAAACTACAGAGGAGATCTTAAAATCAAACTCACAAGAGTTAATCTTGCACATGCGCATGTAATTAACCAGCTTGGGCAAGCTAAGCAGCAGATCTTGGATCTAACAGAGGCACTTGCTAACGGGGAATCCAATCCCTGCTGATCGAACCAATTTTTCTTTACGTAGATCATCTCTACCACTGCCATTTTGCTCGATCTTTCAATTTCTTTTTCGGGGGTGTATAATTCTTGTGCAAAGATGTTACGTCACCAAACAAGACTTACTTTGAAAGTACCGGTACAGAGGCTATATATAAAAGGAACCTAATGCATTCTTTGGCAGGTTCACATTATATGAAATTAAAACAATTCAGTTGCATATTTACTGTTTCAAGGTCAACTCCTGAAATGTTGATATTACAAACTGAGTCAACACAGCAACCATTTTATTTTATCCTAGCTTTTCCTCAAAACCAGAACCTTATTGGTCCAGTGCTAATTGCTCCCT
Source organism: Acanthaster planci (assembly GCF_054643075.1). Classification (NCBI taxonomy): domain Eukaryota; kingdom Metazoa; phylum Echinodermata; class Asteroidea; order Valvatida; family Acanthasteridae; genus Acanthaster; species Acanthaster planci. The sequence goes on along the minus strand of NC_141794.1, from coordinate 10,636,947 downwards.
TCTAATATACTCCTTCAACTTCGGTTCATTAAACAGCAACTGAACAATTGAAGCCATCATGGTTTCGTCCGCGGGCCTTTTCCGTTATTGAAATGTTATTCATTACAGGAACTTAATGAGCAAATACAGCTTGGGAAAGGAGTCGTTAGTTGGAAGATAAATTTTGAATGCAATCAAACATAATCCCTTTAATTTCCAATGAAAATTCTCATCATCAAAGCCAGTCAGTTTGAATTGAAAAGCAATATCCGATATGCCAGTTTCACAAGGGCTGCTATGGTTCAACTGTCTACCATTAATCCTTTGCATCTTTTATGAGGTGCCAACACAGAGAATCCACGCCAATGGCAATTTTTTCTCTGTAATTTGACACTTTCTACCATTTATCACGAACTACAAATGGAGCACAGACATTAAGTGACCATAGCAACAGGATCTTTTATTTTAATCATTATTATAATCAGCACACACTGCATCTTTTTTATTCAAAGCCACTTCTAGTTTTCAGCTGACTTCACTTCACCTCCCCACTGCAAATGAAACACACCGTTGAAGCTGACGCATCATTCTAATTCTGTTAGAATTCACCTACCACCTGCCAAGAGTCGACATGTACTTGGTCAAAATTATTGGCATTGTAGCCATCACTGCAGCGATCAATGCTGCATGGGGGTCAGGCTTCTGTCCCTCTCTGCCTGCCATGAACTGTTCCTGCCCGTCAGGGTGGTAAATGTGGCAGAAAGCGTGCTATCGCCTCACTGAAGCAGAGGCTGACTGGGAGAGCAGCAAGTCAGCTTGTGAAGAAATCGAAGGCAAGATGGCTGCTCCTCGTTCCCAAAAAGAAATGAAGTTCATGGTGAATTTGGCATCGCAGAAAGTCAGCGATTACAACACCTGGATTGCTTGCGATGACATTGAAGCTGAAGAAAACTGGAAATGTGATGGCCAGGAAGGGAGCAAACCATTCATGGGATGGGGGCCTGGGCAACCGGATGATGCTGGAGGGGAGCAAGACTGTGCTGCAATGGCTGCAGGACATGATGACAGGATGGATGATGCTCACTGTAGTGAATCCTATGATGCTGTTTGTATTTGTCAGGCTGCCTGCACTCCTCGCCCAACCCAACCCCGTCAATACTGCTTCTCCAACAACACTCCCATCCCAATGCTCAACTCAACCTGCCTCCTTGACCACGTCATTGGGGAGTTTATCAGCGACAGCGTCACCACCTGTGGTTCGGCCTGCCTTAAGGACCTCAGATGTCGCTCCTTCAACATCAAGAAAAACGGAGATGGCAAGAAACTGTGCCAGCTGAACAACAGCACAAGCTCTGAAGACAAGGACAAGTTCCAAACCATCGGGGATTTCTGTATCTATCTGGAGGAATGCATTGGCTAATTCAGACATTATCAGAGGTGTACTTCGCAAACAAGAACCTAGTGCAAACAGAACTTGGTGGGACTCTTATTACGGAATGAGACAAGATGACTTTGTGAACATTATTTCTCTGCCACATGAAACAGAACCAAGAGTAGGAAAACAAACAAGGTAAAAACTAATATTTATTTGGCCATCCTTTCAAACACGTCAGAAGGGGGTTTCAAACAAAATACAGTGTGTACCAGAGAACAAGAAATTTGTCCAATTTGAAACAATGGGAACTTTAACCTGCTTTTCAATTTGATCAGTGTCATTATTGGACAAAAAATCTCAATGTTAACACATTATGTTGGAATACTTAATATAATGTAATATCTTTGCTTGTTTTGTGAAAGTCTACCAAAAATAAGGTCATAGTCACAGGTTTTATCGTACACAGTGCAATTGATATCATAAACTCGACTTTTACATCGTGTTTCACCTTTATTAAGCAACATTTCTTTCTTGAGTTATCACAGAAGACGTTCTATTTGCATGATATTCAAAAATATCTGATCATTTGTTTAAAATCAGTCTTGATTTTCTATATTTTGGTCAATTTCTTGTGCCTGTTGTACATACATGTATTCTTGTATTGTGTATTGAAATTGACATTTTTCAGCTGTCATTTCATTTCAAGCTAATTTTATGTTTATCGTTTTATATGTATAAAAAGTAAACAATCTCTTAATAACCAACTTTTTCTAAAATGTTTTCCATGTAGAATTTCATCTTTCTATTTTACAGTTCAGTGAGATTTCAAGAATATGTTTGGGTCATTCCATGAGGTTGGGGCACAATTTGTGACTGTGTCAAGTCTTACATGGATCCCGTAAAAACGATCATTATTTCCCTGCGTGGGGATTCTAAACTGACATTGTTATACAACTTGCAAGGCTGAATACAGAGGGGTGTGTTATTTTTACAGAGTATAAAATGACCTACATCTACTCTATAGTTCATGACAGACAGTAAAAGTTACCCATGTAACAAGGACATCGTCACAAATTGTGCCGCAACCTAATGGAATGACAAATTTGTCAGCAAATAAACTGCATGTACATGTACTGCGAATGAACCAAGCTGGGGAGCTAACTACATGCAGGTTGAATGAAAATGGCCTAATTCAAATATGAACACTAGTATAATTTTAACAATTACAATCCAGAAGAACAGGTCATTGGCCTTTTGACTGCAACAAGTTGCGATAATTTCACATTCAACCATTAGTTTATCCATTTCAAAATGCATGTGGTTTGAGCCAAACTCCATCTACCGTTCTGACCAGATCTAGTGGAATCAACCTACAAACTTTCTCACATATTGTGCAGCATTTTTAAATATCGCACGGATTGTTCAAGTCGCATGTTTTGAGATTTTATTATTCAATTTGGAGAATCAGAGGGGAAAGAGGTGCTATCTTGTTCATCAGAAAAGCTTTTCTGAAAAGTGGAGATTGAGTAAGATGCAAAACACCCACAGATGATGAAAGGGATAGTTTACTGCTCCAATGATGCACAGTGAGAGTATTCATGGACTAGACTATAATGAAATTGAAACCTGTACATGTAATTAGCCGTAATATGGCATTTCGTTGGATTGGATTGAAACTAACACTGATGTGTTGATAGTCCTGTCACACACCAGCAAGTTCTTGTTGAACAGCCAAGGCAATGCATGTAAATACCCTACTCCCTAGCCCCTCCCCTATTTCTGGAGGTAAAAAATCAAAACCCTTCAGGCTCAAGTCTTTAAATTTACGACATTTTCAATTACCATTATTCTGGCTGCAACCTTGGGTGTAAATCCTTTGAATTGACCAAATATGAAATTCGGTTGAAATGTTTGCTACGTTGGAGACTGTCAAGTCATTTTCACATGCTGAGATGCAGTTTCATTCATCACATTCCAACTTGGGTTCTAAGACTGTGCTTCCTAATAGGAAACAGTCAGTATCTATTTTCAAATTAAATCTTGGTGTTGTAGTTAACATCCAGTTTCAAACTCGTTTTTGTCTTTTCTCTGTGTGAGCATCATTACAGGTCGAGTTTGGGCGTCCTGTACTTGACACGGAGTTCTTGTTCTAGCGCTCAAACAGCAGGAACAGATTCACACACCACCTCCTTGTCAGGGTTTTAGGCGAACACACAGAAAAACGTGCAAGGTTTTCATTATTAAACAACCGCAAAAAATAGTGAGATGGCTTACAAAGCCGATAACAATGCGAAGTTTTGCAAAATTGATATTCATTATTTTCCACTGCCCAGAAATAAATGTTCTTTTTTAAACAGAAATAAATCTTCCTTTTTAAACAGAAATGAATTCAACTCAGTTCAAAAACTTTAACCCCTGAAGAACATAAATGGATGCCGGCATGCTGCATGCTGTTTGGCACTAATTTCCAGAGATAAGGGTTGTACATTCCCAACTTTCAAGTGGCCGAACCATGACCAAGAAATCAGGCTATTTATGAACGTACAAGAACAATCCGCCAAAACTCAAGCCATTGGTTCAGATTTTGAAATGCCTTGAAAAAGAATTAGGCAGGGTCTGCATGGTGGCGGGTTGTCATCGACAGACTCAAGATGGCAAGCAAGGCCAGAACTACAGAGGAGATCTTAAAATCAAACTCACAAGAGTTAATCTTGCACATGCGCATGTAATTAACCAGCTTGGGCAAGCTAAGCAGCAGATCTTGGATCTAACAGAGGCACTTGCTAACAGGGAATCCAATCCCTGCTGATCGAACCAATTTTTCTTTATGTAGATCATCTCTACCAATGCCATTTTGCTCGATCTTTCAATTTCTTTTTCGGGGGTGTATAATTCTTGTGCAAAGATGTTACGTCACCAAACAAGACTTACTTTGAAAGTACCGGTACAGAGGCTATATATAAAAGGAACCTAATGCATTCTTTGGCAGGTTCACATTATATGAAATTAAAACAATTCAGTTGCATATTTACTGTTTCAAGGTCAACTCCTGAAATGTTGATATTACAAACTGAGTCAACACAGCAATCATTTTATTTTATCCTAGCTTTTCCTCAAAACCAGAACCTTATTGGTCCAGTGCTAATTGCTCCCTCCCATTATAATCCTTCAACTTTGGTTCATTAAACAGCAACTGAACAATTGAAGCCATCATGGTTTCGTCCGCGGGCCTTTTCCGTTATTGAAATGTTATTCATTACAGGAACTTAATGAGCAAATACAGCTAAGGAAAGGAGTCATTAGTTGGAAGATTAATTTCTAATATATTCAAACATAATCCCTGTAATTTCCGATGAAAATTCTCATCATCAAAGCTAGTCAGTTTGAATTGAAGAGCAATATCCACTATGCCAGTTTCACAAGGGCTGCTATGGTTCAACTGTCTACCATTAATCCTTTGCATCTTTTACGAGGAGCCACCACAGAGAATCCACGCCAATGGCAATTTTTTCTCTGTAATTTGACACTTTCTACCATTTATCACGAACTACGAATGGAGCACAGACATTAAGTGACCATAGCAACAGGATCGTTTATTTTAATCGTTACTATAATCAGCACACACTGCATCTTTTTTATTCAACGCCACTTCTAGTTTTCAGCTGGCTTCACTTCACCTCCCCACTGCAAATGAAACACACCGTTGAAGCTGACGCATCATTCTAATTCTGTTAGAATTCACCCACCACCTGCCAAGAATCGCCATGTACTTGGTCAAAGTTGTTGGCGTTGTAGCCATCACTGCAGTGATCAATGCTGCATGGGGGTCAGACTTCTGTCCCTCTCTGCCTGCCATGAAGTGTTCCTGCCCGTCAGGGTGGGGACTGTGGCAGAAAGCGTGCTATCGCCTCACTGAATCAAAGGCTGACTGGGAGAGCAGCAAGTCAGCTTGCCGAGAAACGGCGGGCAAGATGGCTGCTCCAAACTCCCTCCAAGAAATGAAGTTTTTGGCAGATTTGGCACGACAGAATGACAGCCACTACTACGCCTGGATTGCTTGCAATGACATTGAAGTTGAAGGAAACTGGACATGTGATGGTCAGGAAGGGAGCAAGCCGTTCATGGCATGGGGGCCTGGGCAACCGGATAATACTGATAATATTCAAGACTGTGCAGCAATAGCTGCAAAATATAATAACAGTATGGATGATGGATTCTGTAGTTACCCTAAAAAGGCTTTTTGTGTTCGTCAGGCTGTCTGCACTCCTCGCCCAACCCAACCCCGTCAATACTGCTTCTCCAGAAACATTCCCATCCCAATGCTCAACTCAACCTGCCTCCTTGACCACGTCATTGGGGAGTTTATCATCGACAGCGTCACCACCTGTGGTTCGGCCTGCCTTAAGGACCTCAGATGTCGCTCCTTCAACATCAAGAAAAACGGAGATGGCAAGAAACTGTGCCAGCTGAACAACAGCACAAGCTCCGAAGACAAGGACAAGTTCCAAACCATCGGGGATTTCTGTATCTATCTGGAGGAATGCATTGGCTAATTCAGACATTATCAGAGGTGTACTTCGCAAACAAGAACCTAGTGGAAACAGAACTTGGTGGGACTCTTATTACGGAATGAGACAAGATGACTTTCTGAACATTATTTCTCTGCCACATGAAACAGAACCAAGAGTAGGAAACAAACAAGGTAAAAACTAATATTTATTTGGCCATCCTTTCAAACACGTCAGAAGAGGGTTTGAAACGAAATACAGTGTGTACCAGAGAACAAGAAATTTGTCCAATTTGAAACAATGGGAACTTTAACCTGCTTTTCAATTTTATCAGTGTCATTATTGGACACAAAATCTTAATGTTAACACATCTTGTTGGAATACTAAATATACATGTAATGTCTTTTGTGAAAGTCTACCAACAATGAGGTCATAGTCACAGGTTTTATCAGACACAGTGCAATTGATATCATAGACTCGACTTTCACATCGTGTTTCACCTTTATCAAGCAACATTTCTTTCTTGAGTTATCACAGAAAATGTTCTATTAGCAATGATATTCAAAAATATCTGACCATTTGTTTAAAATCAGTCTTGATTTTCTATATTTTGGTCTATTTCTTGTATTGTGTATTGAGATTGACATTTTTCAGCTGTAATTTCATTTCAAGCTAATTTTATGTTTATTGTTTTAAATGTATAAAAAGTAAACAATCTTTTAATAACCAACTTTTTCTAAAATGTTTTCCATGAAGAGTTTCATCTTTTATCTTTGTATTTTACAGTTCAGTGAGATTTCAAGAATTTGTTTGGGTCATTCCATGAGGTTGGGCACAATTTGTGACAGTGTCAAGTCTTACATGGATCCCGTAAAACCAAATATTATTCCCCTTCAAGTGGATTCCAAACTGACATTGTTATACAACTTGCAAGGCTGAATACAGAAGGGTGTGTTATTTTTACAGAAAAAAAATGACCTTCATGTACTCTATAGTTCATGACAGACAGTAAAAGTTACCCATGTAACAAGGACATCGTCACAAATTGTGCCCCAACCTAATGGAATGACAAATTTGTCAGCAAATAAACTACATGTACTGCCAATGAACCAAGCTGGGGAGCTATCTACATGCAGGTTGAATGAAAATGGCCTAATTCAAATATGAACACTGCATCCTGTGCTCTCCACTGGTATAATTTTAACAATTACAATCCAGAAGAACAGGTCATTGGCCTTTGGATTGCAACAAGTTGTGATAATTTCACATTCAACCATTAGTTTATCCATTTCAAAATGCTTGTGGTTTGAGCCAAACTCCATCTACCGTTCTGACCAGATCTAGTGGAATCAACCTACAGACTTTCTCACATATTGTGCAGCATTTTTAAATATCGCACGGATTGTTCAAGAGGCATGTTTGGGGATTTTATTATTCAATTTGGAGGGTCAGAGGGGAAAGAGGTGTTATCTTGTTCATCAGAAAAGATTTTGAGACAAGTGGAGATTGAGTAAGATGCAAAACACCCACAGATGATGAAAGGGATAGTTTACTGCTCCAATGATGCACAGTGAAAGTATTCATGGACTAGACTATAGTGAAATTGAAACTTGTACATGTAATTAGCCGTAATATGGCATTTCGTTGGATTGGATTGAAACTAACACTGATGTGTTGATAGTCAAGTCACACACTAGCAAGTTCTTGTTGAACAGCCAAGGCAATGTATGTAAATACCCCACTCCCTAGCCCCTCCCCTATTTCTGGAGGTAAAAAATCCAAACTCTTCAGGTTCAAGTCTTTAAATTTACGACATTTTCAATTACCATTATTCTGGATGTATAACTTTGGATGTGAATCTTTTGAATTGACCAAATATGAAAACTACTTGAAATGTTTGACTAAAGCTATGTAATTCATTGGCATGTTTGGCTCTTCACTGGCGCAATCTTAACAATTTGGTTATAATAGAACAACAAGCTTTTACTTTCCGACTGCAACAAATTCTAAAATATTCACAGTTTAGCAATTAGGTAATTAATATCAAAGTGCATGGTGGGTTCGCTGAACTCTACTGCGCTTCTAAATGGGCTGAGTGGGATCCACAAACCGATTTTCTCAGATGTCAAACAGCATATTTTTACAAATCACACTGATCATTCAGTTTGTTTGTTTGTGGTTTATATTGTTTGTTTTGGAGGGTAACGAGGCCAAGGCGTGGTATTTTCTGATCATTAGACACTATTTGGAGAAAATCTGATATCCACGTCCACAGATGAAAAAAGAGGTAATTTTCTCCTGGGCTGATCATGCACAATGAAAGGTATTCACAGAGTGGACTATAGTGAGATTGAATATCATTAAGCTATCATACCAGTATATGTACCGTATCACCTCGGATTTGATTGAAAACTTACATGTACGTGTACCTTGATCTGTTGATAGTCACTTCACATAAAAGCAATAAAGTTTCTTATTCAAAAGCCAGGGTAATCATGGTAATGTGTATATATCCCCCCCCACCATCTCTGAAAGTTAAACAATCTGATGCCTTCGTAAAAATTTTAATGTCTGATTATAATCATTCAGGCTTCAACCTTTGGTGTGAATCCTTTTGAATTGATCAAATGTGGAATCCAGTTGATAGACTTCTACTTCCTTCATTTTTTTTTTTTTTTACAATATCGAGTCATTTCCCAAAACTGACTCAGAGATGCACTTTCATTCATAAAATTCTAACTTGGGTTCTAAGACAGATCATCTTAGCTCTCGTTTCTGAAGAAATTGTCACTACATTGTAGTTCAAATAACCAACCGCTTCAAACCCTTTACTGTCTTTCCTTTGTGTGAACATAATTACATTTTAGTAGTTTTTCAAAATCAAACGACTCGAAAAAGAGTTGGTGTCGTCCTGCCAGGATTCACGAGGGTAGACTTGGCCAAAATTATAAAGGAGATCTTAAAATCAAACTCGGAAAAGTTTTGCATAGTCAAAATTCTTATATACTCAACCCAATGTAACAATGTTAAAACAGTTAACATCGGTCATTTTCTTGTTCCTGGAGCACGTAAAGATCAAAATACATAAATAGAGCAACCATTTTCAATGATACCCTTTTGTCCTTGGTTTTCACCAAACCTGATACTTATTGCAACTGTGCCAATTTTTCCCTTCCGTTACTCAAACGGCTCTGGTCGTTAAAACATCGACTGAACAATAGCAGCGTTCGTGGTCTCCTTGCAGGCCTTTCATTGAGGTACAATTAACATGAATTACAGGAGAGTTATGCACAAATGCAGCCGAATGGGAAAGGAATCATTAGTTACAAGATTAATGTCTGATGTAATATGAATAGATAATCGAGACTTTGGTTCGCAATCTTGAATATTATCCTCATGAAAGGTTGTCAGCGTATTGATGGGTAATAAGGATACAGGATATTGCCCACCAATAAGCTGACAACCTTTCAGGAGGTGGTCTCCTTCAGGAGAGCTACATTTAGTACATGTATCTTTTAAGAGGTGCTCCCACGGAGAATCCACAGCAACAGCTAGCTTTGTCTGTTTTCAATTAATGAGACTTGTACCGTCCGCCGCCAAGTTTGGAGACTCAAGTGCAATTAGCACAAATATTAAGTGACCAAGGCAACAGGATCTTTTATCTGTAATTTTGATTAACTTTTTTAATTTTGATAATAAACAGCACATGTATCTGGAGGAATGCATTGGCTAATTCAGAAATTATCAGAGGTGTACTTCACAGACAAGAACCTAGTGGAAACAGAACTTGGTGGGACGCCTATTAGGGAATTTGACAATGTGATTTTATGAACAATATTTCTCTGCCACATGAAACGGAACAAACAGAAAGAAAAAAATTTATTTGGCTCTTATTTGAAACAGGATAGCTGAGGTTCAAAATAAAATATCGCAAAACGAGATATTTTGTCAAATTTTAGATATGTTTTCCTTATACATGTAGCACAAACATGTAGGGTGTTCACAACTTCACAAACGTTGCTATTTTAAATTGTTTTTCATCTTTAACAGACAAAAAATCTTCATCAAAAATCACAAAATCTTATGTTCAGGGATTACGTTGAAATCCTAATTTTTTTTATGTCTCTACGTGTTTTGTGAACAACCAATCATAGTGCTGCTCAGTGTTACACCGTTTACATTTATGTGTATCTATAACACAATGCAAGCGTTACCATACTCTTGACTTTTCCACCGCGTTGCACCTTAATCAAGTAACTTTGTTTTCATATTTTTCAACTGCCATTGAATTGCAAGTTCACTCTCCAAGCTTATGTGCTGTACATCGTTTGAAATGTTTGAAAAAGAAGAGACCTCTTTATCAGTAAACTTTAAAATGTTTTAGAGTTTGTAAGCATCTTTCATCATTTTTTTTTCTGGTACAGTGAGATTTTAATCAATAGGAATACATGTAGATTTGTCGGCAAAGAAACCACTATAAATGACCTACATGTACATGTATGCTGGATGCCTCACTCCATGGGTTTAATCCAAACTGTCACAATTCACATTTGAATATGGCATGCGTTTGTCTTCGCTGGCAAAATTTTGAATTATGAATTGCCTGTATCAGTAAGTTTGATGATTGGGAGTCTCAATCTCAAACAAATTAAGAAACCTTCATTTCTCCCCATCCAATAAAATTTCACAGGTACAGATCAGATGTTAACAAAAGAGAGTGATTTCAGTACCCTTCAAATAAACCTGTCAAATACCTCAAACACATGAATGCACATTAATCTTCTTTCTATTTTTGTATTCTTTCTTTTCCTGACTTGTCCGCTTTCAAAAGGGAGAATGGAAAGGGCAAATGTCCCAGCTGTGGACCCATAATACCAGTACCTAACCTTGGCATGGTCAAAGCGAACTGCACCTGATCAGTCTCCCTTGTTTAGAGATACAATTCTTTTGTACTTTTTGTCAAAATTGCCCCAAAAGACCGCCAAGAACTCTTACATGCCGGCATTTCCCCTTCACTAACCTCTTTAAATATGACAGAAATAATAATCCTGCTCGTCTACTCCTTTCCCTTCTAAAAATATCCTCCTAGTCTTAGTGATTAGTTTCCATTTTTTTCCCTCTAAAAATATCCTCCTAACCTTGATGATTAGTTTTCCATTTTTTTCCTTGATGACAGTCTCCAGATTTGTTTTCCTTCAGATAAAATCCTCCCAGCCGCAATGTTTATTATTCTGGTTTAACTTTCCTTCTGAAAGTATTCTCGTAGCCTTAACCACTACCAGCCTGGGTCTCCGAAATCGGAGCCGTATGGTTTATATGTGTGGCCGGGGTCTCCGAACTCGTACAAAGGAAACAAGGCCCTGTAACAAAAGAGCGTACTCCGAACAAAAGACCAGGCTGCTGGGCATGACCGGCATTTTTCACTCTCAAAAGTGGTGATAATCCAGCGTTACTTTGAAACCGTATACCAGGGTTTGGGGTATTTAGAGCAAGCGGATTACCACCGGGGACAAAAGCTCTCCACCACCGCAGTGATGAGCCACACAGCATCGCTGCATGCTAATCTGGCCCCTATTGAAAAGAGGTCAGCAGTGCACTGAGCCAGGTTCGTGAACAAAAGACAGTTGTATAACACCGCACAATGTGGGCTCTGTTTACAAGGCTGCAGGCATGGCTGAAATATTCAGGCGGTCAATGAAGGTCACCTGTCAACTTAGAGTAGTGCCTGAAGATTACTCCGTGCGGCTATAAACGACTGTTAACTGGAATGATGAATTGTTGAAGGATTTTGAAAACGGAAAAAATGACAGTCATGACGGCCCAGCATCCTCAACGTTGAAAAGTGCCCCACCCCGAAGTGGTTAATGTTTGGTCAAGCAGTTATCCTCCAAAAAAACAAAAAAACAACCTCCTAAACTCCTTCATTTTGCTTCTAAAAATACCCTTTAAGTTGTGATGAGCAACCTCCCGTTCCTTCCTTCTAAAAATATCTTTCTAGTCACGATGTTTGTTTCGTATAAACTTTAATCCTTCTGAACGGGCTTATTCAGGTTCTCCGTTGCCTAACAACATCTTGTCCCATTCCTTGCCAAGATCGACAAAGTCTGATTGGTATCTACAGTCCTCTTTCTCATAATGGCATACTACACTGTACTAGAGACGGTATAAATCTCCGCCATTCTGTGCCAATAGCTTACAAAGTTTGACATATCACGAGATATTTCTCGGGCTGAATAGAGCCTTATGTCCACTCTCAAATAAACAAATGTAATCTAATCAGAACGCTCTGCTCAGTCATGTCAAAGGAATACTATGAATTCACCACCCAAACTTTGTATTAACTATTTAAATTGTATACAATTTGTTGTGTTTAAAGTTTTCAATGACACCACTGTAAGGGTGACACGTTGACAGGTTGGGGGAAGTATGGGAAAGTTTTCTGACCGTTTTTCAAATTAAATGTCAATCCCCATCCTTAAGAAGCTGGGCATTCTTGATATCCTGATTAATTCTTCCCCCCTCCCCCATTCCTGTGACTGGTATTTCAAACTTCTAGCAATCATGGCAACTGTTCTCTCAAAGATCCCATTAGCTTTATTAATCCATGCAGAGCATTTTCTATGCACTCCAATATTTCTGTCCTTTTTCTCCCTTTTTTAATCAATGTGCCATTTTCCAAGGAGTTGAAATATTAATTTCAGATTATTACTGCCATGCTCATCCTAATGATCCCATCATTTCTATCACAAATTGTCACTTCCAGTGTCATCAGTTAATCTCATGGACAATACATATACCGGTAGGTAATTCTCATTTCACAAAGGAAGAATTGTTAGGAAGGAAGAATTATCATCAGCTTCGAGCGTTTGCACACAAATAATTAACCATTGCAGCAAGCTCATTGGCTACTTTGATCATTATTTCTGTCAGCAACAGACCTGTTTTTATTGGCAAAGTCCGTGTTTTAATTCACGTTATTCCAACCTCTATATTCAGACTGCGAAAACCAGAGGACGGAGACGCATCATCTAATTTCTGATGAAACATACATATCTATATACTCTCTTCAGTGTTTCTAGGTGGACGGAACAGCCAAAATATTGCATGAATCTAATGGAAAACCACCCTCGTTGCCATTTTACAAAGGCTGCGTTTTGTGACATCTTGCACTATATTCCTTCAACAACTTGAACGTGGATAAGAAACCACAGCAACAAAAACTCACCTCAATTGTTGCGATCATTATTGATACTAATTATATATAACGGGTTTGCCCTTACCCAACGTATATTTATAAGCACTGTATGCTCAGTGCTTGTCCGAGAACTTGCGAAAAAACCTCACAAGCTTACTCGGGTGGAACTCGAACCCACGACCTCCTGCTTACTAGTGCAGATGTCTTAACCACTCGACCACCGAGCTTGCCGGGGTCGGCTGGCCGGTCCGAGTCAAATGAAGCAGCGGGTACCGCGAACTATTATCAAGATGTATTTTTTGATTATTTATTGATACTTCAACTTTTATTTGGCATCATAGGGCCTCCATTCTCTGACTGGAACACACAGCTGAAAGTGAGGCATTGTTCCAATTCTCTTCAAACTGTGCAACCGTCTGCCCAAGAGTCGCCATGTACTTGCTCAAAGTTGTTGGCATTGTAGCCATCACTGCAGCAATCAATGCTGCATGGGGGTCAGACTTCTGTCCCTCTCTGCCTGCCATGAAGTGTTCCTGCCCGTCAGGGTGGCAACTGTGGAGGAAAGCGTGCTATCGCCTCACTGAATCAAAGGCTGACTGGGAGACCAGCAAGTCAGCTTGTCAAAACCTAGGAGGCATGATGGCTGCCCCTCATTCACTTGAAGAAATGAAGTTCATGGCAGATTTGGCACGACAGAAGGACAGTGACTACCACGTCTGGATTGCTTGCAATGACATTGAAGTTGAAGGAAACTGGACGTGTGATGGCCAGGAAGGGAGCAAGCCGTTCATGGCATGGGGGCCTGGGCAACCGGATAATTATAGAGGGAGTCAAGACTGTGATGTAATACATGTAGCAGCAGAACATGATGACAGTATGGATGATGGTGGCTGTAGTGAATCCCATGATGCTGTTTGTATTTGTCAGGCTGCCTGCACTCCTCGCCCAACCCAACCCCGTCGCTACTGCTTCTCTACCGACACCCACGGCCGCATTCTCAACTCAACCTGCCTCCTTGACCACGTCATCCGAGAGTTTATTACCAAGGGTGTCACCGCTTGTGGCTCGACCTGCATCAAGGAGCCTGGATGTCGCTCCTTTAACATCAAGAAAAATGGAGACGGCAAGAAACTGTGCCAGCTGAACAACAGCACAAGCTCAGAAGACAAGGACAAGTTCCAAACCATCGGGGATTTCTGTATCTACTCAGAAATTTGCATCGGCTAGATTTTGACAGTCTTGAACAATACCTCGAAAGTCAACCTAAACTAAAGGAGAACAATTTCATTTTGGCTGTTGACCATGAATACAATTGTGAACCCCGGTGTGGAAGTTTAGAAATGTCATATATAACACAGTGATTCAATTCAGTGCCAAAGGAAAAGACAGACAGAGATAAAAATATCTAATGAGGTGGACATTTAGGCTCTCTTTATCATGCGTTTTAGTTTTTACTGTTATAGATACATCTAGAAATGATTCCCGTGTCTGTTTCTTTCATTTTCAATCCAAATCTTGAGATTTGATTAATCTCTGCATATTCGCCACTTTGGAAACATTCTGCATTTTCCAAAATCACCTTGCTTTGTTTAGTGTACATGTACATGGACATGTATATTGTATCGTGTGAAGAAATGCTGAAATGCTCAGACGGCAGGAAACTGTGTCAGCTTAACAACAGCACAAGCTCAGAGGACAAGGACAAGTTCCAAACCATCGGGGATTTCTGTATCTACTCAGAATTGTGCATCGGCTAGATGTTGACTTTCTTGGACAGGAAATCTATCAACCTGAACTTGAACTGAAAGAAAACAAATTTGGTATAGCTCATGACCATAGACATTAATGTGATCCCTGGTCTGGCAGTTTGGTAATGTCATATACAACACAGCAATTCAGTTCAGTGCCAAAGGAAAAGACAGACAGAGGTGAGATAGAGAAAGATTCAAAACTAAATTCCACGTATGGGCTCTTCATCTGAATATCAGTCTTTCAGTTAAACCGATACAATGGTCAAGAAATTTCCCATTTCTGCTGACACCTTTTAACCAATTACCTTTTTATCTATCTCTGCATATTCACCACATTGGAATCATTACAGATCATTACATTTTCAAAACTTAATCAGCGTTCTTCAGTCTTATACTAGTATCGTGACACTACAGAAAACACTTAATGTTAAGATTTCTACTCTGAAGCCATCTGACTGTAAAGTTTTTTCTAGAGAAGATTTTGGATTGTTGCTTTTTGTTCTTTGGTTTTTACTTGCTTAGTGTTTACAAATTGTATGTTCAAGTCAACACCTTGTATTTAGAATGAGATCATTGATATCTTGACTTTTGCTCAGCGTTTATCATTTTACTAAGCAACAGTTTCAAGAAACGACCAACCGTTCAGAATCACCAACCAATGGAAATGTAGATATATGACTACTTTTGATTCAAATAAGTTTCAGTCATTATTTCCGTGTTCTTGTGGCTATACCTAAATTCACTGCAATTATCTACATGTACATGCAAGCATTGTCACTCAGTGAAATAATCATATTTGGACCATTGATGAATACAAAATAAGAAGCAGTTGAAGGCACTCCATCAGGCTTCTACATAAGGTGTTTAAAATACAGGTGTTAACAAGTCAGGTTTTATAAAAGATTCAATCACATAAATCACATTGCTGTGTTTTTGGTTTTACTGATGGGAACCAATAACAATTAACAGATTTGAGTCACAATTTGTAACTCTAGTAGTATTTCCCTAAGCACCTGAAAATGCAGGAATTTGCAATCCATCTGAGTAAAGCAATAGATTCGTTAAGTACATGTACATGTATGTACGTGTCCTAGTACCTTGGTGTGTTCAAGTCAACCTTCAGGGAAGGTGCACGACCCCTCCCTCTAAACATGTGGCCCCTCCCAATCAGACTGCTTTCAAGAGAATGGCGTAAAGACATCTTTACAAATTTAAGAACTTCATCCAAAAACATCTCAGTCCTTGCTCTGTCTGTAATCCTTCAGCCTTTCAATTTTTATATATAATCACTAATCACTATAGCTTATGACTTCTGATCATCTGATTGGTCCAAAACTGCAACCACAATGACATCTCTGAAGTTGTTGGACATTACCTATTGAATAGAATAATTCAAATTGCTTAGATATAGCACGGTCCATTTCTACTACTCGGTTTTCAACCTGAGATACACAGTGATGGATTTTGATAGTTTTTCCTCATTAAAAAGTTCTTCTTTTTCCCAATAAATAATCAGTGTTGTAGATAGAGAACAGAAATTTTATCTTTTGTGTCTGTTTCTGTGTGTGACAAGGATGGTGCTCTAACTATTTCAAACACATGTATAAAATAAACTCTAAACATGAAAAAGGGCCGTGATCAGGAGAGATGGCTAATACATTTACATGTATCTGGGGCTATCCAAAGTTCTGAATAAATCTAAGACGGCAGACTTTGGAATAATTATTAAAGAGATCTTTATCTACACATTCTCCATATCAAATACTTCAGGGAAATACATGTAGAAATCAAGCAGTGTGAGTTTTGCCCGATTTACAATTGGGACAATACGGGTGATTCATGAAACAGTGCGCCACCAAGAGCTTGCCGGAAAAAAGCCACTTTTCAAATTTACTGTTCGCACTCTGCCGTGATTAAGCGCACTCCGTGC
The DNA here is from genome assembly GCF_054643075.1 of Acanthaster planci. Lineage (NCBI taxonomy): Eukaryota > Metazoa > Echinodermata > Asteroidea > Valvatida > Acanthasteridae > Acanthaster > Acanthaster planci. The sequence goes on along the minus strand of NC_141794.1, from coordinate 10,620,209 downwards.
GTACTAATTTGGGGATATTTGATTGATTGACGCATTCCCTACACTGCACAAAATCATCACTTTGACTACCTTTGACTGCAATAAGCTACTTCGCATTTTCGATCAAGATAAACAAACATTTTTAAAATTCCAGTTTTCAGGATACAGCACAGTTTAATAGCAAAATGACACTTTGTCAGCTATTTATCCCACAATGCACTGCCAAAAAGCCTCTCCGTGACAACCTCTTGGTGGCGCACTGCATTGTGAATTGCCTGTATCAGTAAGTTTGATGATTGGGAGTCTCAATCTCAAACAAATTAAGAAACCTACGTTTCTCCCCATCCGATAAAATTTCACAGGTACAGGTCAGATGTTAACAAAAGAGAGTGATTTCAGTACCCTTCAAATAAACATGTCAAATACCTCAAACACATGAATGCACATTAATCTTCTTTCTATTTTTGTATTCAATCTTTTCCTGACTTGTCCGCTTTCAAAAGGGAGAATGGAAAGGGCAAATGTCCCAGCTGTGGACCCATAATCCCATTCCCTAACCCTGGCATGGTCAAAGTGAACTGCACCTGATCAGTCTCCCTTGTTTAGAGATACAATTCTTTTGTACTTTTTGTCAAAATTGCCCCAAAAGACCGCTAAGAACTCTTACGTGCCGGCATTTCCCCTTCACTAACCTCTTTAAATATAACAGAAATAATAATCCTGCTCGTCTACTCCTTTTCCTTCTAAAAAATATTCTACTAACCTTGATGATCAGTCTCCCATTTTTACCTTCAAAAAAATATCCTCGTAACCTTGATGATTAATCTCCTGTTTTTTCCGTCTTGAAATATTCTCCTAACCTTGATTAGTTTCCAGTTTTTTTTCTCCTAAAAAATGTTCTCCTAACCTTGATGATCAGTCTACCATTTTTACCTTCTAAAAATATCTTCCTAACCTTGATGACAGTCTCCAGATTTGTTTTCCTTCAGATAAAATCCTCCCAGCCACAATGTTTATTATTCTGGTTTAACTTTAGTTCTCAAAGTAATCTCGTAGCCTTGTTTGGTCCCGTGGTTATCCTAAAAAACAACAACCTCCTAAACTCCTTCATTTTGCTTCTAAAAATACCCTTCAAGTTGTGATGAGCAGCCTCCTGTTCCTTCCTTCTAAAAATATCTTTCTAGCCACGATGTTTGTTTCGTATAAACTTTAATCCGTCTCAATGGGCTTATTCAGCTTCTCCGTTGCCTAACAACATCTTGTTCCATTCCTTGCCAAGATCAACAAAGTCTGATTGGTATCTACAGTCCTCTTTCTCATAATGCCATAGTACACTGTACTATAGACGGTATAAATCTCCTCCATTCCACGCCAATAGCTTACAAAGTTTGACATATCACGAGATATGTCTCGGGCTGAATAGGACCTTATGTCCACTCTCAAATAAACAAATGTAATCTAATCAGAACGCTCTGCTCAGTCATGTCAAAGGAATACCATGAATTCATCACCGGAACTTTGTGTCAACTATTTATATTGTATACAATTTGTTGTGTTTAAAGTTTTCAATGACACCACGGTAAGGGTGGCACGTTTACAGGTTTAAACAGTATGGGGAAGTTTTCTGACCGTTTTTTTTCAAATTAAATGTCAATCCCCATCCTTAAGAAGCTGGGCATTCTTGATATCCTGATTAATTCTTCCCTCCCCCATTCCTGTGACTGGTATTTCAAACTTCTAGCAACCATGGCAACTGTTCTCTCAAAGATCCTATTAGGTTTATTAATCCCTGGAGAATATTTTCTATGCACTCCAATATGTCTGTCCTTTTTCTCCCTTTTTTAATCAATGTGCCATTTTCCAAGGAGTTGAAATTCAGATTATTACTGCCATGCTCATCCTAATGATCCCATCATTTCTATCGCAAATTGTCGCTTCCAGTGTCGTCAGTTAATCTCATGGACAATACATATACCGATAGGTAATTCTCATTTCACAAAGGAAGAATTGTTAGGAAGGAAGAATTATCATCAGCTTCGAGTGTTTGCACACAAATAATTAACCATTGCAGCAAGCTCATTGGCTACTTTGATCATTATTTCTGTCAGCAACAGACGTGTTTGTATTGGCAAAGTCCGTGTTTTAATTCACGTTATTCCAACCTCCATATTCAGACTGCGAAAGCCAGAGGACGGAGATGCATCATCTAATTTCTGATGAAACTTACATATAAATATACTCTCTTCAGTGTTTTAAGGTGGATGGAACAGCCAAAATATTGCACGAATCTAATGAAAAACCACCCTCGTTGCCATTTTACAAAGGCTGCGTTTTGTGACATCTTGCACTATATTCCTTCAACAACTTGAATGTGGACAAGAAACCACAGCAACAAAAACTCACCTAAATTGTTGCGATCATTATTGATACTTCAACTTTTATTCGGCATCATAGGGCCTCCATTCTCTGACTGGAACACACAGCTGAAAGTGAGGCATTGTTCCAATTCTCTTCAAACTGTGCAACCGTCTGCCCAAGAGTCGCCATGTACTTGTTCAAAGTTGTTGGCATTGTAGCCATCACTGCAACGATCAATGCTGCATGGGGGTCAGACTTCTGTCCCTCTTTGCCCACCATGAAGTGTTCCTGCCCGTCAGGGTGGCAACTGTGGAGGAAAACATGCTATCGCCTCACTGAATCAAAGGCTCACTGGGAGACCAGCAAGTCAGCTTGTCAAAACCTAGGAGGCATGATGGCTGCCCCTCATTCACTTGAAGAAATGAAGTTCATGGCAGATTTGGCACGACAGAAGGACAGCAACTACATCGTGTGGATTGCTTGCAATGACATTGAAGTTGAAGGAAACTGGATGTGTGATGGCCAGGAAGGGAGCAAGCCGTTCATGGCATGGGATTATGGGCAGCCAAATAATAAGTATAATAATGAAGATTGTGCAGTAATAGCTGCAAAATATGATGACCGTATGAATGATGGATACTGTAGTAAATCCCGTGAGGCCGTTTGTATCCGTCAGCCTGTCTGCACTCCTCGCCCAACCCAACCCCGTCAATACTGCTTCTCCAGCAACATTCCCATCCCAAGGCTCAACTCAACCTGCCTCCTTGACCACGTTATTGGGGAGTTTATCATCGACAGCGTCACCACCTGTGGTTCGGCCTGCCTTAAGGAGCTCAGATGTCGCTCCTTCAACATCAAGAAAAACGGAGATGGCAAGACACTGTGCCAGCTGAACGACAGCACAAGCTCCGAAGACAAGGACAAGTTCCAAACCATCGTTGATTTCTGTATCTATCTGGAGGAATGCATTGGCTAATTCAGACATGATCAGAGGTGTACTTCGCAAACAAGAACCTAGTGGAAACAGAACTTGGTGGGACTCTTATTACAGAAATGAGAAAAGATGACTTTGTGAACATTATTTCTCTGCCTCGTGAAACAGAACCAAGAGCAGGAAAAAAACAAGGTAAAAACTAATATTTATTTGGCCATCCTTTCAAACACATCAGAAGGGGATTTCAAACAAAATACAGTGTGTACCATAGAACAAGAAATTTGTCCAATTTGAAACAATGGGAACTTTAACCTGCTTTTCAATTTGATCAGTGTCATTATTGGACAAAAAATCTTAATGTTAACACATTATGTTGGAATACTAAATATACATGTAATGTCTTTGCATGTTTTGTGAAAGTCTACCAACAATGAGGTCATAGTCACAGGTTTTATCGTACACAGTGCAATTGATATCATAAACTCGACTTTCACACCGTGTTTCACCTTTATTAAGCAACATTTCTTTCTTGAGTTATCACAGAAGACGTTCTATTAGCAATGATATTCAAAAATATCTGACCATTTCTTGTGGCTGTTGTACATACATGTATTCTTGTATTGTGTATTGAAATTGACATTTTCAGCTGTCATTTCATTTCAAGTTGATTTTATGTTTATTGTTTTAAATTTATGAAAAGTAAACAATCTTTTAATAACCAACTTTTTCTAAAATGTTTTCCATGTAGAGTTTCATCTTTTATCTTTGTATTTTACAGTTCAGTGAGATTTCAAGAATATGTTTGGGTCATTCCATGAGGTTGGGGCACAATTTGTGACAGTGTCAAGTCTTACATGGATCCCGTAAAAACGATCATTATTTCCCTGCATGGGGATTCTAAACTGACATTGTTATACATCTTGCAAGGCTGAATACAGAGGGGTGTGTTATTTTTACAGAGTATAAAATGACCTACATCTACTCTATAGTTCATGACAGACAGTAAAAGTTACCCATGTAATAAGGACATCGTCACAAATTGTGCCCCAACCTAATGGAATGACAAATTTGTCAGCAAATGAACTACATGTACTGCAAATGAACCAAGCTGGGAAGCTAACTACATGCAGGTTGAATGAAAATGGCCTAATTCAAATATGAAAACTGCATCCTGTGCTCTTCATTAGTATAATTTTAACAATTACAATCCAGAAGAACAGGTCATTGGCCTTTTGACTGCAACAAATTGTGATAATTTCACATTCAGCCATTAGTTTATCAATTTCAAAATGCATGTGGTTTGAGCCAAACTCCATCTACCGTTCTGACGAGATCTAGTGGAATCAACCTACAGACTTTCTCACATATTGTACAGCATTTTTAAATACCGCACGGATTGTTCAAGTCGCATGTTTGGGGATTTTATTATTCAATTTGGAGAGTCAGAGGGGAAAGAGGTGTTATCTTGTTCATCAGAAAAGATTTTGAGAAAAGTGGAGATTGAGTAAGATGCAAAACACCCACAGATGATGAAAGGGATAGTTTACTGCTCCAATGATGCACAGTGAAAGTATTCATGGACTAGACTATTGTGAAATTGAAACTTGTACATGTAATTAGCCGTAACATGGCATTTCGTTGGATTGGATTGAAACTAACACTGATGTGTTGATAGTCAAGTCACACACTAGCAAGTTCTTGTTGAACAGCCAAGGCAATGTATGTAAATACCCCACTCCCTAGCCCCTCCCCTATTTCTGGAGGTAAAAAATCCAAACCCTTCAGGCTCAAGTCTTTAAATTTACGACATTTTCAATTACCATTATTCTGGATGTATAACTTTGGGTGTGAATCCTTTGAATTGACCAAATATGAAAACTACTTGAAATGTTTGACTAAAGCTATATAATTCATTGGCATGTTTGGCTCTTCACTGGCGCAATCTTAACAATTTGGTTATAATAGAACAAGCTTTTACTTTTCGACTGCAACAAATTCTAAAATATGCACAGTTTAGCAATTAGGTAATTAATATCAAAATGCATGGTGGGTTCGCTGAACTCTACTGCGCTTCTAAATGGGCTGAGTGGAATCCACAAACAGATTTTCTCGGATGCCAAACAGCATATTTTTACAAATCACACTGATCATTCAGTTTGTTTGTTTGTGGTTTATATTGTTTGTTTTGGAGGGTAGCGAGGCCAAGGCGTGGTATTTTGTGATCATTAGACACTATTTGGAGAAAATCTGATATCCACGTCCACAGATGAAAAAAGAGGTAATTTTCTCCTGGGCTGATCATGCACAATGAAAGGTATTCACAGAGTGGACTATAGTGAGATTGAATATCATTATTAAGCTATCATACCAGTATATGTACCGTATCACTTCGGATTGGATTGAAAACTTACATGTAAGTGTACCTCGATCAGTTGATAGTCATGTCACATAAAAGCAATAAAGTTTCTTATTCAAAAGCCAGGGTATATATCCCCCCCCACCATCTCTGAAAGTTAAACAATCTGATGCCTTCGTAAAAATTTTAATGTCTGATTACAATTATTCAGGCTTCAACCTTTTGTGTGAATCCTTTTGAATTGATCAAATGTGGAATCCAGTTGATAGACTTCTACTTCCTTCTTTTTTTTTTAGAATATCGAGTCATTTCCCAAAACTGACTCAAAGATGCACTTTCATTCATAGAATTCTAACTTGGGTTCTAAGACAGACCATCTTAGCTCTCGTTTCTGAAGAAATTGTCACTACATTGTAGTTCAAATAACCAACGGCTTCAAACCCTTTACTGTCTTTCCTTTGTGTGAACATAATTACATTTTAGTAGTTTTTGAAAATCAAACGACTCGAAAAAGAGTTGGTGTTGTCCTGCCAGGATTCAAGAGGGTAGACTTGGCCAAAATTATAAAGGAGATCTTAAAATCAAACTCGGAAGAGTTTTGCATAGTCAAAATTCGTATCTACTCAACCAATGTAACAATGTTAAAACAGTTAACATCGGTCATTTTCTTGTTCCTGGAGCACGTAAAGATCAAAATACATAAATAGAGCAACCATTTTCAATGATACCCTTTTGTCCTTGGTTTTCACCAAACCTGATACTTATTGCAACTGTGCCAATTTTTCCCTTCCGTTACTCAAACGGCTCTGGTCGTTAAAACATCGACTGAACAATAGCAGTGTTCATGGTCTCCTTGCAGGCCTTTCATTGAGGTACAATTAACATGAATTACAGGAGAGTTATGCACAAATGCAGCCGAATGGGAAAGGAATCATTAGTTACAAGATTAATGTCTGATGTAATATGAATAGATAATCGAGACTTTGGTTCGCAGTATTGAATATTGTCCTAATGAAAGGTTGTCAGCGTATTGATGGGCAATAAGGATAAAGGATATTGCTCATCAATAAGCTGACAACCTTTCATGAGGTGGTCTCCTTCAGGAGAGCTACATTTAGTACATGTATCTTTTAAGAGGTGCTCCCACGGAGAATCCACAGCAACAGCTAGCTTTGTCTGTTTTCAATTAATGAGACTTGTACCGTCCACCGCCAAGTTTGGAGACTCAAGTGCAATTAGCACAAATATTAAGTGACCAAGGCAACAGGATCTTTTATCTGTAATTTTGATTAACTTTTTTAATTTTGATAATAAACAGCACATGTATCTGGAGGAATGCATTGGGTAATTCAGAAATTATCAGAGGCGTACTTCACAGACAAGAACCTAGTGAAAACAGAACTTGGTGGGACGCCTGTTAGGGAATTTGACAATGTGATTTTATGAATATTATTTCTCTGCCACATAAAGCAGAACCAAGAGCAGAAAAAAAAGGTAAAAACTAAAATTTATTTTGTTCTTATTTGAAACAGGATAGCAGAGGTTCAAAATGAAATATCGCAAAACGAGATTTTTGTCAAATTTTATATTTGTTTTCCTTATACATGTAGCACAAACATGTAGGGTGTTCACAACTTCACAAACGTTGCTATTTTAAATTGTTTTTCATCTTTATCAGACAAAAAATCTTCATCCAAAATCACAAAATCTTACTGTTCGAGGATTATGTTGAAATCCTAATTTTAATGTCTCTACGTGTTTTGTGAACAACCAATCATAGTGCTGCTCGGTGTTATACCGTTTACATTTATGTGTATCTATAACACAATGCAAGCGTTACCATAATCTTGACTTTTCCACCGTGTTGCACCTTAATCAAGTAACTTTGTTTTCATATTTTGTTAACTGCCATTGAATTGCAAGTTCACTCTCCAAGCTTATGCGCTGTACAGCGTTTGAAATGTTTGAAAAAGAAGAGACCTCTTTATCAGTAAACTTTAAAATGTTTTAGAGTTTGTAAGCATCTTTCACCATTTGTTTTTTTCTGGTACAGTGAGATTTTAATCAATAGGAATACATGTAGATTTGTCGGCAAAGAATCCACTATAAATGTCCTACATGTACATGTACGCTGGATGCCTCACTCCGTGGGTTTAATTCAAACTGTCACAAATCAAATTTGAATATGGCATGCCTTTGTCTTTACTGGCAAAATTTTAAAAATTGCTTTTAGAAGAACGAGCACACCTTTCGACTGCAGCAAATGTCACACTTAGCCATTAGTTGATTCATATCAAAATGCAAGTTGTTTCAGCCAAGTTCCGCCTGCTTCTCTAAACGGACAGAACAGGAATCCACCCACAGGCTTACTAAGATGTCGTAGGGCATTTTGTTAAAATCACATTGATTGTATAATTACTCGCTTGTTTATAGTTTGCGTTGTTTTGGAGGGTCAGGGAACCAAGGAATGGTACATGTACATGTATCTAGTGGCCATTAGACGTTGTTTTCAGAAAATCAGATGCAGGGGCCTACATGTACTGTTCTCTTGCAAAATGCCCACAGGAGAAAAAAACAGTTCATTTACTCCATTGGCAATACACAGTGACAAGTAGTCACTAACAGGACTGTCGTGAGATTGAGAAATCACATTTACAGTCATACCATACCTCATTGGATTGGACTGAAACTCACACTGATGTGTTGATAGTCATATCGAATGGAAGCAACAAGGTTTCTTGTCGGACAGCCTCGCTGTTGCATGTAGCCCCCTTCCTTTTGTAGAGGTTAAAATCTGATCCCTTAGCCTGAAGTCTTAACATTTCTAATGTTCTTATCACAATTATTCTGGCTGCAACCTTTGGAATTGGCCAAATGTGGAATACAGTTTAAATGTTTCCTAAATTAGCTAAGATCGAGTCTTTTCCACATACTGAGCTGTAATTTTCATTCACAGGATTCCACATAGTACCTTTTGTTCTCCCGTGAAAGACCTTTGCTGTTTCGTTGGATTCAACATGACAGACATGCCCGAAATTAAACAACAGATCTTAAATCAAACTCACTTTGGTCCATTCACAGTGACTGAACACCACCAGCATTCATGGTTTCCTTGCAGACCTTTCATTATGGAGGTACATGTATTATTTTCTACTGGAGCGTAACGATCAAATACAGCTGAATAGGCAAGAAGATTAATTTCTAACGTACACGTAAACTAAATAAATAATCACACCCGTGGTTCACAGTGAATATTATCATCATCAACGGTAGTCAGTTTGAATTAAAAAGCAACATCCATTTCTCCTGTTTGACGAGAGCTGTGTTTGTTAGAATTTGCACCATTTATCATTTCCTTTGTATCTTGAATGAGATGCCAACACTGAGAATCCACAACAACAGCTGGCTTTGTTACCGGTATCTGCATTTAATGAGACTCAGTACCATGTACCATCAAGTTGGAATGCTCAAACTGAATTAGCCCAAACACTGAGTGACCATAGCAACAGGATCTTTTGTACATGTCTGTTATTTTGATGATTATTCAAAGCAGCATAAAATGTGTATGTTCTACATGTAGTGATAGTCATTTCCTATTTTCATTTGTCACCATTGGACCTCCACATTGCAATCAAAACACTCTGGTGTAGCCAACACATCATTCTACTTCTAAACAAATTTTCCAATCGTCTGCCGAGAGACTCGCCATGTACTTGGTCAAAGTTGTTGGCATTGTAGCTATCACTGCAGCAATCAATGCTGCATGGGGGTCAAACTTCTGTCCCTCTCTGCCCACCATGAAATGTTCCTGCCCGTCAGGGTGGCAACTGTGGAAGAAAGCGTGCTATCGCCTCACTGAATCAAAGGCTGACTGGGAGAGCAGCAAGACAGCTTGTCAAAACCTAGGAGGCATGATGGCTGCCCCTCATTCACTTGAAGAAATGAAGTTCATGGCAGATTTGGCACGACAGAAGCACAGCAACTACCACGTCTGGATTGCTTGCAATGACATTGAAGTCGAAGGAAACTGGACGTGTGACGGCCAGGAAGGGAGCAAGCCGTTCATGGCATGGGATTCTGGGCAGCCGGATAATGCTGATGATAATCAAGACTGTGCTATAATAGCTGCAAAAAAAGATGACAGTATGGATGATGCTCGCTGTAATAATTCCCGTAAGGCCGTTTGTATCCGTCAGCCTGTCTGCACTCCTCGCCCAACCCAACCCCGTCAATACTGCTTCTCCAGCAATATTCCCATCCCAATGCTCAACTCAACCTGCCTCCTTGACCACGTCATCCGAGAGTTTACTACCGAGGGTGTCACCGCTTGTGGATCGACCTGCATCAAAGAGACTGGATGTCGCTCCTTTAACATCAAGAAAAGTGGAGACGACAAGAAATTGTGCCAGCTGAACAACAGCACAAGCTCCAAAGACAAGGACCAGTTCCAAACCATCGGGGATTTCTGTATCTATCTGGAGGAATGCATTGGCTAATTCAGACATTATCAGATGTGTACTTCACAGACAAGAACCTAGTGAAAACAGAACTTGGTGGGACGCCTATTAGGGAATTTGACAATGTGATTTTATGAACATTATTTCTCTGCCACATGATTGTGCTGCAATAGCTGCAGAACATGATGACAGTATGGAGGATGGTCACTGTAGTGAATCCCACGATGGCGTTTGAGGCCGTCAGCCTGCCTGCACTCCTCGCCCAACCCAACCCTGTCGCTACTGCTTCTCTACCGACACCCACGGCCGCATTCTCAACTCAACCTGCCTCCTTGACCACGTCATCCGAGACTTTGCCACTGACAGCATCACCGTCCGTGGCTCAGCCTGCGCCAAGGAGCCCGGATGTCGCTCCTTCAACATCAAGAAAAACGGAGACGGCAAGAAACTGTGTCAGCTGAATAACAGCACAAGCTCAGAGGACAAGGACAAGTTCCAAACCATCAGTGATTTCTGTATCTACTCAGAAATTTGCATCGGCTAGATGTTGACTTTCTTGGACAGGAAATCTATCAACCTGAACTTGAACTGAAAGAAAACAAATTTGGTATAGCTCATGACCATAGACATTAATGTGATCCCTGGTCTGGCAGTTTGGTAATGTCATATACAACACAGCAATTCAGTTCAGTGCCAAAGGAAAAGACAGACAGAGGTGAGATAGAGAAAGATTCAAAACTAAATTCCACGTATGGGCTCTTAATCTCAATATCAGTCCTTCGGTTAAACCGATACAACTGTCAAGAAATTTCCATTTCCCATTTCTGCTGACACCTTTTAACCAATTACCTTTTTATCTATCTCTGCATATTCACCACATTGGAATCATTACGGATCATTACATTTTCAAAACTTAATCAGCGTTCTTCAGTCTTGTACTAGTATCGTGACACTACAGAAAACACTTAATGTTAAGATTTCTACTCTGAAGCCATCTGACTGTGAAGTTTTTTCTAGAGAAGATTTTGGATTGTTGCTTTTTGTTCTTTGGTTTTTACCTGCTTAGTGTTTACAAATTGTATGTTCAAGTCAACACCTTGTATTTAGAATGAGATCATTGATATCTTGACTTTTGATCAGCGTTTATCATTTTACTCAGCAACAGTTTCAAGAAACGACCAACCGTTCAGAATCACCAATCAAGGAAAATGTAGATGTATGACTACTTTTGGTTCAAATAATTTCAGTCATTATTTCCGTGTTCTTGTGGCTATACCTAAATTCACTGCAATTATCTTCACGTACATGCATGCATTGTCACTAAGTGAAATAATCATTTTTGGACCATTGATGAATACAAAATAAGAAGCAGTTGAATGCACTACATCAGGCTTCTACATAAGGTGTTTAAAATACAGGTGTTAACAAGTCAGGTTTTATAAAAGATTCAATCCCATAAATCACATTGCCGTGTTTTTGGTTTTACTGATGGGAACCAATAACAATTAACAGATTTGAGTCACAATTTGTAACTCTAGTAGTATTGCCCTAAGCACCTGAAAATGCAGTAATTTTCAATACATCTGAGTAAAGCAATAGATTCGTTAAGTACATGTACATGTATGTACGTGTCCTAGTACCTTGGTGTGTTCAAGTCAACCTTCAGGGAAGGTGCACGACCCCTCCCTCTAAACATGTGGCCCCTCCCAATCAGACTGCTTTCAAGAGAATGGCGTAAAGACATCTTTACAAATTTAAGAACTTCATCCAAAAACATTTCCGTCCTTGTTCTGTCTGTAATCCTTCAGCCTTTCAATTTTTATATATAATCACTAATCACTAGAGCTTATGACTTCTGATCATTTGTTTGGTCCAAAACTGCAACCACAATGACATCTCTGAAGTTGTTGGACATTACCTATTGAATAGAATAATTCAAATTGCTTGGATATAGCACGATCCATTTCTACTACTCGGTTTTCAACCTGAGATACACAGTGATGGATTTTGATAGTTTTTCCTCATTAAAAAGTTCTTCTTTTTCCCAATAAATAATCAGTGTTGTAGATAGAGAACAGAAATTTTATCTTTTGTGTCTGTTTCTGTGTGTGACAAGGATGGTGCTCTAACTATTTCAAACACATGTATAAAATAAACTCTAAACATGAAAAAGGGCCGTGATCAGGAGAGATGGCTAATACATTTACATGTATCTGGGGCTATCCAAAGTTCTGAATAAATCTAAGACGGCAGACTTTGGAATAATTATTAAAGAGATCTTTATCTACACATTCTCCATATCAAATACTTCAGGGAAATACATGTAGAAATCAAGCAGTGTGAGTTTTGCCCGATTTACAATTGGGACAATACGGGTGATTCATGAAACAGTGCGCCACCAAGAGCTTGCCGGAGAAAGGCCACTTTTCAAATTTACTGTTCGCACTCTGCCGTGATTAAGCGCACTTCGTGCGTACTAATTTGGGGATATTTGATTGATTGACGCATTCCCTACACTGCACAAAATCATCACTTTGACTACCTTTGACTGCAATAAGCTACTTCGCATTTTCGATCAAGATAAACAAACATTTTTTTAAAATTCCAGTTTTCAGGGTACAGCACAGTTTAATAGCAAAATGACACTTTGTCAGCTATTTATCCCACAATGCACTGCCAAAAAGCCTCTCCGTGACAACCTCTTGGTGGCGCACTGCATTGTGAATTGCCTGTATCAGTAAGTTTGATGATTGGGAGTCTCAATCTCAAACAAATTAAGAAACCTACGTTTCTCCCCATCCAATAAAATTTCACATTTACAGGTCAGATGTTAACAAAAGAGAGTAATTTCAGTACCCTTCAAATAAACATGTCAAATACCTCAAACACATGAATGCACATTAATCTTCTTTCTATTTTTGTATTCAATCTTTTCCTGACTTGTCCGCTTTCAAAAGGGAGAATGGAAAGGACAAATGTCCCAGCTGTGGACCCATAATACCAGTACCTAACCCTGGCATGGTCAAAGCAAACTGCACCTGATCAGTCTCCCTTGTTTAGAGATACAATTCTTTTGTACTTTTTTGTCAAAATTGCCCCAAAAGACCGGTAAGAACTCTTGCGTGCCGGCATTTCCCCTTCACTAACCTCTTTAAACATAACAGAAATAATAATCCTGCTCGTCTACTCCTTTCCATTCTAAAAAATATCCTCCCAACCTTGATGATTAGTCTCCTGCTTTTTCCGTCTTGAAATACTCTCCTAACCTTGATTAGTTTCCTTTTTTTTCCTTCTAAAAATATCTTCCTAACCTTGATGACAGTAACCAGATTTGTTTTCCAGCCGATAAAATCCTCCCAGCCGCAATGTTTATTATTCTGGTTTAACTTTCCTTCTGAAAGTATTCTCGTAGCCTTAATGTTTGATCCCGTGGTTATCCTCAAAAAAAAAAAAAAAAACACCTCCTAAACTCCTTCATTTTGCTTCTAAAAATACCCTTCAAGTTGTGATGAGCAGCCTCCGGTTCCTTCTAAAAATATCTTTCTAGCCACGATGTTTGTTTCGTATAAACTTTAATCCGTCTGAACAGGCTTATTCAGGTTCTCCATTGCCTAACAACATCTTGTCCCATTCCTTGCCAAGATCGACAAAGTCTGATTGGTATCTACAGTCCTCTTTCTCATAATGGCATACTACACTGTACTATAGACGGTATAAATCTCCTCCATTCTGTGCCAATAGCTTACAAAGTTTGACATATCACGAGATATGTCTCGGGCTGAATAGGACCTTATGTCTACTCTCAAATAAACAAATGTAATCTAATCAGAACGCTCTGCTCAGTCATGTCAAAGGAATACCATGAATTCATCACCCGAACTTTGTGTCAACTATTTAAATTGTATACAATTTGTTGTGTTTAAAGTTTTCAATGACACCACGGTAAGGGTGACACGTTGACAGGTTTCAACAGTATGGGGAAGTTTTCTGACTTTTTTTCAAATTAAATGTCAATCCCCATCCTTAAGAAGCTGGGCATTCTTGATATCCTGATTAATTCTTCCCTCCCCCCCCCCATTTCTGTGACTGGTATTTCAAACTTCTAGCAACCATGGCAACTGTTCTTTCAAAGATCCTATTAGGTTTATTAATCCCTGCAGAGCACTTTCTATGCACTCCAATATTTCTGTCCTTTTTCTCCCTTTTTTAATCAATGTGCCATTTTCCAAGGAGTTGAAATATTAATTTCAGATTATTACTGCCATGCTCATCCTAATGATCCCATCATTTTTATTGCAAATTGTTGCTTCCAGTGTAGTCAGTTAATCTCAAAGACAATACATACGGTAGGTAATTCTCATTTCACAAAGGAAGAATCGTTAGGAGGGAAGAATTATCATCAGCTTCGAGCGTTTGCACACAAATAATTAACCATTGCAGCAAGCTCATTGGCTACTTTGATCATTATTTCTGTCCGCAACAGACATGTTTTTATTGGCAAAGTCCGTGTTTTAATTCACGTTATCCCAACCTCCACAATCAGACTGCGAAAACCAGGGGACGGAGACGCACCGTCTAATTTCTGATGAAACTTACATAAATATATACTCTCTTCACTGTTTCAAGGTGGACGGAATAGCCAAAATATTGCACGAATCTAATGGAAAACCACCCTCGTTGCCATTTTACAAAGGCTGCGTTTTGTGACATCTTGCACTATATTCCTTCAACAACTTGAATGTGGACAAGAAACCACAGCAACAAAAACTCACCTCAATTGTTGCGATCATTATTGATACTTCAACTTTTATTCGGCATCATAGGGCTCTGACTGGAACAAACAGCTGAAAGTGAGGCATTGTTCCAATTCTCTTCACACTGTGCAACCGTCTGCCCAAGAGTCGCCATGTACTTGCTTAAAGTTGTTGGCATTGTAGCCATCACTGCAGCAATCAATGCTGCATGGGGGTCAGACTTCTGTCCCTCTCTGCCTACCATGAAATGTTCCTGCCCGTCAGGGTGGCAACTGTGGAGGAAAGCATGCTATCGCCTCACTGAATCAAAGGCCGACTGGGAGAGCAGCAAGTCAGCTTGTCAAAACCTAGGAGGCATGATGGCTGCCCCTCATTCACTTGAAGAAATGAAGTTCATGGCAGATTTGGCACGACAGAAGGACAGCAAATACAGCGTCTGGATTGCTTGCAATGACATTAAAGTTGAAGGAAACTGGACGTGTGACGGCCAGGAAGGAAGCAAGCCGTTCATGGCATGGGGACCTGGGCAGCCGCATAATACGGATAATATTCAAGACTGTGCAGCAATAGCTGCAAAATGTAATGACAGTATGAATGATGCTCGCTGTAGTAAATCCCGTGAGGCCGTTTGTATCCGTCAGGCTGCCTGCACTCCTCGCCTAACCCAACCCCGTCAATACTGCTTCTCCAGCAATATTCCCATCCCAATGCTCAATTCAACCTGCCTCCTTGACCACGTCATCCGAGAGTTTATTACCGAGGGTGTCACTGCTTGTGGCTCGACCTGCATCAAGGAGACTGGATGTCGCTCCTTCAACATCAAAAACGGAGATGGCAAGAAACTGTGCCAGTTGAACAACAGCACAAGCTCCGAAGACAAGGACAAGTTCCAAACCATCGGGGATTTCTGTATCTATCTGGAGGAATGCATTGGCTAATTCAGACATTATCAAATGTGTACTTCACAGACAAGAACCTAGTGAAAACAGAACTTGGTGGGACTCCTATTAGGGAATTTGACAATGTGATTTTATGAACATTATTTCTCTGCCACATAAAACAGAACAAAGAGCAGAAAAAAAAGGTAAAAACAAATATTTATTTTGCTCTTATTTGAAACAGGATAGCAGGATAGCATTACGGGAAATTTGTCGAATGTCATATACTATATGTTTTCCTTATGGCACATACATGTACAGCTGTACTGTATATGTACATGTAGGGTGTTCACAACTTCACAAACATTGCTATTTTAAATTGTTTTTCATCTCCAACAGACAAAAAAGTCTTCATCAAAAATCACAAAATCTTATGTTCAGGGATTATGTTGAAATCCTAATTTTTTAATGTCTCTACGTGTTTTGTGAACAACCAATCATAGTGTTGCTCAGTGTTATACCGTTTACATTTATGTGTATCTATAACACAATGCAAGCGTTACCATAATCTTGACTTTTCCACCGAGTTGCACCTTAATCAAGTAACTTTGTTTTCATATTTTGTTAACTGCCATTGAATTGCAAGTTCACTCTCCAAGCTTATGCGCTGTACAGCATTTGAAATGTTTGAAAAAGAAGAGACCTCTTTATCAGTAAACTTTAAAATGTTTTAGAGTTTGTAAACATCTTTCACCATTTTTTTTTCTGGTACAGTGAGATTTTAATCAATAGGAATACATGTAGATTTGTCGGCAAGGAAACCACTATAAATGACCTACATGTGAATGTATGCTGGATGCCTCACTCCATGGGCTTAATCCAAACTGTCACAATGCACATTTGAATATGGCATGCCTTTGTCTTTACTGGCAAAATTTTCAAACTTGCTTTTAGAAGAACGAGCACACCTTTCGACTGCAGCAAATGTCACACTTAGCCATTAGTTGATTCATATCAAAATGTAAGTTGTTTCAGCCAAATTCCGCCTGCTTCTCTAAACGGACAGAACAGGAATCCACCCACAGGCTTACTCAGATGGCGTAAGGCATTTTGTTAAAATCACACTGATTGTATAATTACTCGCTTGATTATAGTTTGTGTTGTTTTAGAGGGTCAGGGAACCAAGGAATGCTACACGTACATGTATCTTGTGGCCATTAGACGTTGTTTTCAGAAAATCAGATATAGGGGCCTACATGTACTGTTCTCTTGCAAAATGCCCACAGGAGAAAAAAACAGTTCATTTACTCCATTGGCAATACACAGTGACAAGTAGTCACTAACAGGACTGTCGTGAGATTGAGAAATCACATTTACAGTCATACCATACCTCATTGGATGGACTGAAACTCACACTGATGTGTTGATAGTCATATCGAATGGAAGCAACCAGGTTTCTTGTCGGACAGCCTCGCTGTTGCATGTAGCCCCCCTCCTTTTGTAGAGGTTAAAATCTGATCCCTTAGCCTGACGTCTTAACATTTCTAATGTTCTTATCACAATTATTCTGGCTGCAACCTTTGGAATTGGCCAAATGCGGAATTCGGTTTAAATGTTTCCTATTTTACAGAATATCGATTCATTTCACATACTGAGATGCAATTTCCTTTCACCGGATTCCACCTTGGGTTCATCCAAGAAAGATCTTTGCTCTGTTTCCTTAAAAAAGTCAGTATCTGTTTTGGAATTAAAACTTGGTGTTGTAGTTAAAGAACATACGGTTTCAAACCCTTTCATGTCTCTTCTATGTGTGAGCATCGTTGTCATTTCTTGGATTTTAAGGTCAAGAGACTTGGAAAAGAATTGAGTACATAGTATCTGCATGCAGGGTGTGTGGTCGTCCCAGGATTCAAGATGGCAGACTTGGTCAAAACTATACTAGAGATCTTAAATCAAACTCACTTTGGTCCATTCACAGTGACTGAACACCATCGACGTTCATGGTTTCCTTGCAGACCTTTCATTATGGAGGTACATGTATTATTTTCTACTGGAGCGTAACGATCAAATACAGCTGAATAGGCAAGAAGATTAATTTCTGACGTACACCTAAACTAAATAAATAATCACACCTGCGGTTCACAGTGAATATTATCATCATCAACGGTAGTCAGTTTGAATTGAAGGGCAACATCCATTTCTCCTGTTTCAAGAAAGCTGCGTTTGTTAGAATTTGCACCAATTATCATTTCCTTTGTATCTTGAATGAGATGCCAACACCGAGAATCCACAGCAACAGCTGGCTTTGTTACCGGTACTAATGAGAGCAAAAATATTAAGTGACCATGGCAACAGGATCTTTTAATGAGACTCATTTAATGAGACTCAGTACCATGTGCCATCAAGTTGGAATGCTCAAACTGAATTAGCGCCAACACTGAGTGACCATGGCAACAGGATCTTTTAATGAGACTCATTTAATGAGACTCAGTACCATGTGCCATCAAGTTGGAATGCTCAAACTGAATTAGCCCAAACACTGAGTGACCATAGCAACAGGATCTTTTAATGAGACTCATTTAATGAGACTCAGTACCATGTACCATCAAGTTGGAATGCTCAAACTGAATTAGCGCCAACACTGAGTGACCATAGCAACAGGATCTTTTGTACATGTCTGTTATTTTGATGATTATTCAAAGCAGCATAAAATGTGTGTGTTCTACATGTAGTGACAGTCATTTCCTATTTTCATTTGTCACCATTGGACCTCCACATTGCAATCAAAACACTCTGGTGTAGCCAACACATCATTGTACTTGTGCACAAATTTTCCAATCGTCTGCCTAGAGACTTGCCATGTACTTGTTCAAAGTTGTTGGCATTGTAGCTATCACTGCAGCAATCAATGCTGCATGGGGGTCAAACTTCTGTCCCTCTCTGCCTGCTATGAAATGTTCCTGCCCGTCAGGGTGGCAACTGTGGAGGAAAGCGTGCTATCGCCTCACTGAATCAAAGGCTTACTGGGAGAGCAGCAAGTCAGCTTGTCAAAACCTAGGAGGCATGATGGCTGCCCCTCATTCACTTGAAGAAATGAAGTTCATGGCAGATTTGGCACGGCAGAACGACAGCGACTACCGCGTCTGGATTGCTTGCAATGACATTGAAGTCGAAGGAAACTGGACGTGTGATGGACAGGAATGGAGCAAGCCGTTCCTGGCATGGGATTCTGGGCAGCCGAATAATAAAAATAATAATCAAGACTGTGCAGCAATAGCTGCAAAACATAATGACAGTATGGATGATGGTCACTGTAATACATCCCACAATGCCGTTTGTATCCGTCAGCCTGCATGCACTCCTCGCCCAACCCAACCCCGTCAATACTGCTTCTCCAGCAATATTCCCATCCCAATGCTCAACTCAACCTGCCTCCTTGACCACCTCATCCGAGAGTTTATTACCGAGGGTGTCACTGCTTGTGGATCAACCTGCATCAAGGAGACTGGATGTCGCTCCTTCAACATCAAGAAAAGTGGAGACGACAAGAAACTGTGTCAGCTGAACAACAGCACAAGCTCCGAAGACAAGGACAAGTTCCAAACCATTGGGGATTTCTGTATCTATCTGGAGGAATGCATTGGCTGATTTAGACATTATCAGAGGTGTACTTCGCAAACAAGAACCTAGTGGAAACAGAACTTGGTAGGACTCTTATTACGGAATGAGACAAGATGACTTTGTGAACATTATTTCTCTGCCACATGAAACAGAACCAAGAGTAGGAAAACAAACAAGGTAAAAACTAATATTTATTTGGCCATCCTTTCAAACACGTCAGAAGGGGGTTTCAAACGAAATACAGTGTGTACCAGAGAACAAGAAATTTGTCCAATTTGAAACAATGGGAACTTTAACCTGCTTTTCAACTTCATCAGTGTCATTATTGGACACAAAATCTTAATGTTAACACATTATGTTGAAATACTAAATATACATGTAATGTTTTTTGTGAACTACCAACAATGAGGTCATAGTCACAGGTTGTATCAGACACAGTGCAATTGATATCATAAACTTGAATTCCACACCGTGTTTCACCTTTATCAAGCAACATTTCTTTCTTGAGTTATCACAGAAGACGTTCTATTAGCAATGATATTCAAAAATATCTGACCATTTGTTTAAAATCAGTGTTGATTTTCTATATTTTGGTCCATTTCTTGTGGCTGTTGTACATACATGTGTTCTTGTATTGTGTATTGAAATTGACATTTTGTAGCTGTCATTTCAGTTCAAGCTAATTTTATGTTTATCGTTTTATATGTATAAAAAGTAAACAATCTTTTAATAACCAACTTTTTCTAAAATGTTTTCCATGTAGAATTTCATCTTTGTATTTTACAGTTCAGTGAGATTTCAAGAATATGTTTGGGTTATTCCATGAGGTTGGGGCACAATTTGTGACAGTGTCAAGTCTTACATGGATCCCGTAAAAACGATCATTATTTCCCTGCATGGGGATTCTAAACTGACATTGTTATACAACTTGCAAGGCTGAATACAGAGGGGTGTGTTATTTTGACAGAGTATAAAATGACCTACATCTACTCTATAGTTCATGACAGACAGTAAAAGTTACCCATGTAACAAGGACATCGTCCCAAATTGTGCCCCAACCTAATGGAATGACGAATTTGTCAGCAAATAAACTGCATGTACTGCGAATGAACCAAGCTGGGGAGCTAACGACATGCAGGTTGAATGAAAATGGCCTAATTCAAATATGAACACTGCATCCTGTGCTTTTCACTAGTATAATTGTAACAATTACAATCCAGAAGAACAGGTCATTGGCCTTTGGACTGCAACAAGTTGTGATAATTTCACATTCAGCCATTAGTTTATCCATTTCAAAATGCATGTGGTTTGAGCCAAACTCCATCTACCATTCTGACCAGATCTAGTGGAATCAACCTACAGACTTTCTCACATATTGTGCAGCATTTTTAAATATCGCACGGATTGTTCAAGTCGCATGTTTTGGGATTTTATTATTCAATTTGGAGAGTCAGAGGGAAAAGAGGTGCTATCTTGTTCATCAGAAAAGATTTGGAGACAAGTGGAAATTGAGTAAGATGCAAAACACCCACAGATGATGAAAGGGATAGTTTACTGCTCCAATGATGCACAGTGAAAGTATTCATGGACTAGACTATAGTGAAATTGAAACTCGTACATGTAATTAGCCGTAATATGGCACTTGGTTGGATTGGATTGAAACTAACACTGATGTGTTGATAGTCAAGTCACACACTAGCAAGTTCTTATGAACAGCCAAGGCAATGCATGTAAATACCCCACTCCCTAGCCCCTCCCCTATTTCTGGAGGTAAAAAATCCAAACTCTTCAGGCTCAAGTCTTTAAATTTACGACATTTTCAATTACCATTATTCTGGCTGCAACCTTGGGTGTAAATCCTTTGAATTGACCAAATATGAAATTCGGTTGAAATGTTTGCTACGTTGGAGACTGTCAAGTCATTTCCACATGCTAAGATGCAGTTTCATTCATAACATTCTAACTTGGGTTCTAAGACTGTGCTTCCTAATAGGAAACAGTCAGTATCTATTTTCGAATTAAATCTTGGTGTTGTAGTTAACATCCAGTTTCAAACTCGTTTTTGTCTTTTCTCTGTGTGAGCATCATTACAGGTCGAGTTTGGGCGTCCTGTACTTGACACGGCGTTCTTGTTCTAGCGCTCAAACAGCGGGAACAGATTCACACACCACCTCCTTGTCAGGGTTTTAGGCGAACACACAGAAAAACGTGCAAGGTTTTCATTATTAAACAACCGCAAAAAATAGTGAGATGGCTTACAAAGCCGATAACAATGCGAAGTTTTGCAAAATTGATATTCATTATTTTCCACTACCCAGAAATAAATGTTCTTTTTTAAACAGAAATAAATGTTCCTTTTTAAACAGAAATGAATTCAACTCAGTTCAAAAACTTTAACCCCTGAAGAACATACATGGATGCCGGCATGCTGCATGCTGTTTGGCACTAATTTCCAGAGATAAGGGTTGTACATTCCCAACTTTCAAGCGGCCGAACCATGACCAAGAAATTGGGCTATTTATGAACGTACAAGAACAATCCGCCAAAACTCAAGCCATTGGTTCAGATTTTGAAATGCCTTGAAAAAGAATTAGGCAGGGTCTGCATGGTGGTGGGTTGTCATCGACAGACTCAAGATGGCAAGCAAGGCCAGAACTACAGAGGAGATCTTAAAATCAAACTCACAAGAGTTAATCTTGCACATGCGCATGTAATTAACCAGCTTGGGCAAGCTAAGCAGCAGATCTTGGATCTAACAGAGGCACTTGCCAACAGGGAATCCAATCCCTGCTGATCGAACCAATTTTTCTTTATGTAGATCATCTCTACCAATGCCATTTTGCTCGATCTTTCAATTTCTTTTTCGGGGGTGTATAATTCTTGTGCAAAGATGTTAACGTCACCAAACAAGACTTACTTTGAAAGTGCCAGTAGAGAGGCTACATGTATATATATAAAAGGAACTTAATGCATTCTTTGGCAGGTTCACTTCACATGAAAATAAAACAATTCAGTTGCATATTTACTGTTTCACGGTCAACTCCTGAAATGTTGATATTACAAACTGGGTCAACACGGCAACCATTTTATTTTATCCTAGCTTTTCCTAAAAACCTTCTCCTAGTTGGAAGATTAATTTCTAATGCATTCCAAACACAATCCCTTTAATTTACAATGAAAATTCTCATCATCAAAGCCAGTCAGTTTGAATTGAAGAGCAATGTCCATCATTCCAGTTTCACAAGGGCTGCTATTGTTCAACTTTCTACCATTAATCCTTTGCATCTTTTATGAGGTGCCAACACAGAGAATCCACACCAATGGCAAATTTTTCTCTGTAATTTGAGACTTTCTACCATTTACCACGAACTACGAATGGAGCACAGACATTAAGTGACCATAGCAACAGGATCGTTTATTTTAATCGTTACTATAATCAGCACACACTGCATCTTTTTTATTCAACGCCACTTCTAGTTTTCAGCTGGCTTCACTTCACCTCCCCACTGCAAATGAAACACACCGTTGAAGCTGACGCATCATTCTAATTCTGTTAGAATTCACCCACCACCTGCCAAGAATCGCCATGTACTTGGTCAAAGTTGTTGGTATTGTAGCCATCACTGCAGTGATCAATGCTGCATGGGGGTCAGACTTCTGTCCCTCTCTGCCTGCCATGAAGTGTTCCTGTCCGTCAGGGTGGGGACTGTGGCAGAAAGCGTGCTATCACCTCACTGAATCAAAGGCTGACTGGGAGAGCAGCAAGTCAGCTTGCCGAGAAACGGCGGGCAAGATGGCTGCTCCAAACTCCCTCCAAGAAATGAAGTTTTTGGCAGATTTGGCACGACAGAATGACAGCCACTACTACGCCTGGATTGCTTGCAATGACATTGAAGTTGAAGGAAACTGGACATGTGACGGCAAGGAAGGAAGCAAGCCATTCATGGGATGGGGGTCTGGGCAGCCTGATAATTATGGAGGGAATCAAGACTGTGCTGCAATAGCTGCAAGACATGATGACAGGATGGATGATGCTCGCTGTAGTGAATCCCATGATGCCGTTTGTATCCGTCAGGCTGCCTGCACTCCTCGCCCAACCCAACCCCGTCAATACTGCTTCTCCAGCAACACTCCCATCCCAATGCTCAACTCAACCTGCCTCCTTGACCACGTCATTGGGGAGTTTATCATCGACAGCGTCACCACCTGTGGTTCGGCCTGCCTTAAGGAGCTCAGATGTCGCTCCTTCAACATCAAGAAAAACGGAGATGGCAAGAAACTGTGCCAGCTGAACAACAGCACAAGCTCCGAAGACAAGGACCAGTTCCAAACCATCGGGGATTTCTGTATCTATCTGGAGGAATGCATTGGCTAATTCAGACATTATCAGAGGTGTACTTCGCAAACAAGAACCTAGTGGAAACAGAACTTGGTGGGACTCTTATTACGGAATGAGACAAGATGACTTTGTGAACATTATTTCTCTGCCTCGTGAAACTGAACCAAGAGTAGGAAAACAAACAAGGTAAAAACTAATATTTATTTGGCCATCCTTTCAAACATGTCAGAAGGGGGTTTCAAACGAAATACAGTGTGTACCATAGAACAAGAAATTTGTCCAATTTGAAACAATGGGAACTTTAACCTGCTTTTCAATTTCATCAGTGTTATTATTGGACAAAAAATCTTAATGTTAACACATTATGTTGGAATACTAAATATACATGTAATGTCTTTGCATAATTTTGTGAAATCTACCAACAATGAGGTCATATTCACAGGTTTTATCAGACACAGTGCAATTGATATCATAGACTCGACTTTCACACTGTGTTTTACCTTTATCAAGCAACATTTCTTTCTTGAGTTATCATAGAAAACGTTCTATTTGCAATGCTATTCAAAAATATCTGACCATTTCTTGTGGCTGTTGTACATGCATGTATTCTTGTATTGTGTATTGAAATTGACATTTTTCAGCTGTCATTTCAGTTCAAGCTAATTTTATGTTTATCGTTTTATATGTATAAAAAGTAAACAATCTCTTAATAACCAACTTTTTCTAAAATGTTTTCCATGTAGAGTTTCATCTTTTATCTTTGTATTTTACAGTTCAGTGAGATTTCAAGAATATGTTTGGGTCATTCCATGAGGTTGGGGCACAATTTGTGACAGTGTCAAGTCTTACATGGATCCCGTAAAAACGATCATTATTTCCCTGCATGGGGATTCTAAACTGACATTGTTATACAACTTGCAAGGCTGAATACAGAGGGGTGTGTTATTTTTACAGAGTATAAAATGACCTACATCTACTCTGTAGTTCTTGACAGACAGTAAAAGTTACCCATGTAACAAGGACATCGTCACAAATTGTGCCCCAACCTAATGGAATGACAAATTTGTCAGCAAATAAACTACATGTACATGTACTGCGAATGAACCAAGCTGGGAAGCTAACTGAATGCAGGTTGAATGAAAATGGCCTAATTCAAATATGAACACTGCATCCTGTGCTCTTCACTAGTATAATTTTATCAATTACAATCCAGAAGAACAGGTCATTGGCCTTTGGACTGCAACAAATTGTGATAATTTCACATTCAGCCATTAGTTTATCAATTTCAAAATGCATGTGGTTTGAGCCAAACTCCATCTACCGTTCTGACCAGATCTAGTGGAATCAACCTGCAGACTTTCTAACATATTGCACAGCATTTTTAAATATCGCACGGATTGTTCAAGTCGCATGCTTGGGAATTTTATTATTCAATTTGGAGAGTCAGAGGGGAAAGAGGTGCTATCTTGTTCATCAGAAAAAAATTTGAGAAAAGTGGAGATTGAGTAAGATGCAAAACACCCACAGGTGATGAAAGGGATAGTTTACTGCTCCAATGATGCACAGTGAAAGTATTCATGGACTAGACTACAATGAAATTGAAACTCGTACGTGTAATTAGCCGTAATATGGCGCTTGGTTGGATTGGATTGAAACTAACACTGATGTGTTGATAGTCAAGTCACACACTAGCAAGTTCTTGTTGAACAGCCACGGCAATGCATGTAAATACCCCACTCCCTAGCCCCTCCCCTATTTCTGGAGGTAAAAAATCCAAACTCTTCAGGCTCAAGTCTTCAAATTTACGACATTTTCAATTACCATTATTCTGGATGTATAACTTTGGGTGTGAATCCTACTGGGGTGTGAAAACTACTTGAAATGTTTCCAATGTCTACAACGATCAACCCACACTGTATACCTGACTAAAACCATGTAATTCAAATTTGAATATGGCATGTTCGGCTCTTAAAAAAGAGATCTTAAAAATTGGTTATTATAGAACAACAAGCTTTTACTTTTCGACTGCAACAAATTCTAAAATATGCACAGTTTAGCAATTAGGTAATTAATATCAAAATGCATGTGGGTTCGCTGAACTGTACTGCGCTTCTAAATGGGCTGAGTGGAATCCACAAACAGATTTTCTCAGATGCCAAACAGCATATTTTTACAAATCACACTGATCATTCAGTTTGTTTGTTTGTGGTTTATATTGTTTGTTTTGGAGGGTAGTGAGGCCAAGGCGTGGTATTTTGTGATCATTAGACACTATTTGGAGAAAATCTGATATCCACGTCCACAGATGAAAAAAGAGGTAATTTTCTCCTGGGCTGATCATGCACAATGAAAGGTATTCACAGAGTGGACTATAGTGAGATTGAATATCATTATTAAGCTATCATACCAGTATATGTACCGTACCACCTCGGATTGGATTGAAAACTTACATGTAAGTGTACCTCGATCAGTTGATAGTCACGTCACATAAAAGCAATAAAGTTTCTTATTCAAAAGCCAGGGTAATCACGGTAATGTGTATATATCCCCCCCCACCATCTCTGAAAGTTAAACAATCTGATGCCTTCATCAAAATTTTAATGTCTGATTACAATTATTCAGGCTTCAACCTTTTGTGTGAATCCTTTTGAATTGATCAAATGTGGAATCCTGTTGATAGACTTCTACTTCCTTCTTTTTTTTTTTAGAATATAGAGTCATTTCCCAAAACTGACTCAAAGATGCACTTTCATTCATAAAATTCTAACTTGGGTTCTAAGACAGACCATATTAGCTCTCGTTTCTGAAGAAATTGTCACTACATTGTAGTTCAAATAACCAACGGCTTCAAACCCTTTACTGTCTTTCCTTTGTGTGAACATAATTACATTTTAGTAGTTTTTCAAAATCAAATGACTCGAAAAAGAGTTGGTGTCGTCCTGCCAGGATTCAAGAGGGTAGACTTGGCCAAAATTATAAAGGAGATCTTAAAATCAAACTCGGAAGAGTTTTGCATAGTCAAAATTCTTATATACTCAACCAATGTAACAATGTTAAAACAGTTAACATCAGTCATTTTCTTGTTCCTGGAGCACGTAAAGATCAAAATACATACATAGAGCAACCATTTTCAATGATACCCTTTTGTCCTTGGTTTTCACCAAACCTGATACTTATTGCAACTGTGCCAATTTTTCCTTCCGTTACTCAAACGGCTCTGGTCGTTAAAACATCAACTGAACAATAGCAGCGTTCATGGTCTCCTTGCAGGCCTTTCAATGAGGTACGATTAACGTGAATTACAGGAGCGTTATGCACAAATGCAGCCGAATGGGAAAGGAATCATTAGTTACAAGATTAATGTCTGATGTAATATGACTAGATAATCGAGACTTTGGTTCGCAGTATTGAATATTGTCCTCATGAAAGGTTGTCAGCGTATTGATGGGCAATAAGGATAAAGGATATTGCTCATCAATAAGCTGACAACCTTTCATGAGGTGGTCTCCTTCAGGAGAGCTACATTTAGTACATGTATCTTTTAAGAGGTGCTCCCACGGAGAATCCACAGCAACAGCTAGCTTTGTCTGTTTTCAATTAATGAGACTTGTACCGTCCGCCGCCAAGTTTGGAGGCTCAAGTGCAATTAGCACAAATATTAAGTGACCAAGGCAACAGGATCTTTTATCTGTAATTTTGATTAACTTTTTTAATTTTGATAATAAACAGCACATGTATCTGGAGGAATGCATTGGCTAATTCAGAAATTATCAGAGGCGTACTTCACAGACAAGAACCTAGTGAAAACAGAACTTGGTGGGACGCCTGTTAGGGAATTTGACAATGTGATTTTATGAATATTATTTCTCTGCCACATAAAGCAGAACCAAGAGCAGAAAAAAAAGGTAAAAACTAAAATTTATTTTGTTCTTATTTGAAACAGGATAGCAGAGGTTCAAAATGAAATATCGCAAAACGAGATTTTTGTCAAATTTTATACTTGTTTTCCTTATACATGTAGCACAAACATGTAGGGTGTTCACAACTTCACAAACATTGCTATTTTAAATTGTTTTTCATCTTTATCAGACAAAAAATCTTCATCCAAAATCACAAAATCTTACTGTTTGAGGATTATGTTGAAATCCTAATTTTAATGTCTCTACGTGTTTTGTGAACAACCAATCATAGTGTTGCTCAGTGTTATACCGTTTACATTTATGTGTATCTATAACACAATGCAAGCGTTACCATAATCTTGACTTTTCCACCGTGTTGCACCTTAATCAAGTAACTTTGTTTTCATATTTTGTTAACTGCCATTGAATTGCAAGTTCACTCTCCAAGCTTATGCGCTGTACAGCGTTTGAAATGTTTGAAAAAGAAGAGACCTCTTTATCAGTAAACTTTAAAATGTTTTAGAGTTTGTAAGCATCTTTCACCATTTGTTTTTTTCTGGTACAGTGAGGATTTTAATCAATACATGTAGATTTGTCGGCAAAGAATCCACTATAAATGACCTACATGTGAATGTATGCTGGATGCCTCACTCCACTGGCAAAATTTTCAAACTTGCTTTTAGAAGAACGAGCACACCTTTCGACTGCAGCAAATGTCACACTTAGCCATTAGTTGATTCATATCAAAATGCAAGTTGTTTCAGCTAAATTCCGCCTGCTTCTCTAAACGGACAGAACAGGAATCCACCCACAGGCTTACTTAGATGTCGTAGGGCATTTTGTTAAAATCACATTGATTGTATAATTACTTGCTTGTTTATAGTTTGTGTTGTTTTAGAGGGTCAGGGAACCAAGGAATGGTACATGTACATGTATCTAGTGGCCATTAGACGTAGTTTTCAGAAAATCAGATGCAGGGGCCTACATGTACTGTTCTCTTGCAAAATGCCCACAGGAGAAAAAACAGTTCATTTACTCCATCGGCAATACACAGTGACAAGTAGTCACTAACAGGACTGTCGTGAGATTGAGAAATCACATTTACAGTACTACCACACCTCATTGGATTGGACTGAAACTCACACTGATGTGTTGATAGTCATATCGAATGGAAGCAACAAGGTTTCTTGTCGGACAGTCTCGCTGTTGCATGTAATCCCCCTCCTTTTGTAGAGGT
The DNA here is from genome assembly GCF_054643075.1 of Acanthaster planci. Taxonomy (NCBI): domain Eukaryota; kingdom Metazoa; phylum Echinodermata; class Asteroidea; order Valvatida; family Acanthasteridae; genus Acanthaster; species Acanthaster planci. The sequence continues at coordinate 10,591,397 of NC_141794.1, read as the reverse complement.
TGAAATCTGATCCCTTAGCCTGAAGTCTTAACATTTCTAATGTTCTTATCACAATTATTCTGGCTGCAACCTTTGGAATTGGCCAAATGCGGAATACAGTTTAAATGTTTCCTAAATTAGCTAAGATCGAGTCTTTTCCACATACTGAGCTGTAATTTTCATTCACTGGATTCCACATAGTACCTTTTGTTCTCCCGTGAAAGACCTTTGCTGTTTCGTTGGATTCAACATGACAGACATGCCCGAAATTAAACAGCAGATCTTAAATCAAACTCACTTTGGTCCATTCACAGTGACTGAACACCACCAGCATTCATGGTTTCCTTGCAGACCTTTCATTATGGAGGTACATGTATTATTTTCTACTGGAGCGTAACGATCAAATACAGCTGAATAGGCAAGAAGATTAATTTCTAACGTACACGTAAACTAAATAAATAATCACACCCGTGGTTCACAGTGAATATTATCATCATCAACGGTAGTCAGTTTGAATTAAAAAGCAACATCCATTTCTCCTGTTTGACGAGAGCTGTGTTTGTTAGAATTTGCACCATTTATCATTTCCTTTGTATCTTGAATGAGATGCCAACACTGAGAATCCACAACAACAGCTGGCTTTGTTACCGGTATCTGCATTTAATGAGACTCAGTACCATGTACCATCAAGTTGGAATGCTCAAACTGAATTAGCCCAAACACTGAGTGACCATAGCAACAGGATCTTTTGTACATGTCTGTTATTTTGATGATTATTCAAAGCAGCATAAAATGTGTATGTTCTACATGTAGTGATAGTCATTTCCTATTTTCATTTGTCACCATTGGACCTCCACATTGCAATCAAAACACTCTGGTGTAGCCAACACATCATTCTCCTTCTAAACAAATTTTCCAATCGTCTGCCGAGAGACTCGCCATGTACATGTACTTGCTCAAAGTTGTTGGCATTGTAGCTATCACTGCAGCAATCAATGCTGCATGGGGGTCAAACTTCTGTCCCTCTCTGCCCACCATGAAATGTTCCTGCCCGTCAGGGTGGCAACTGTGGAGGAAAGCGTGCTATCGCCTCACTGAATCAAAGGCTGACTGGGAGAGCAGCAAGACAGCTTGTCAAAACCTAGGAGGCATGATGGCTGCCCCTCATTCACTTGAAGAAATGAAGTTCATGGCAGATTTGGCACGACAGAAGCACAGCAACTACCACGTCTGGATTGCTTGCAATGACATTGAAGTCGAAGGAAACTGGACGTGTGACGGCCAGGAAGGGAGCAAGCCGTTCATGGCATGGGATTCTGGGCAGCCGGATAATGCTGATGATAATCAAGACTGTGCTATAATAGCTGCAAAAAAAGATGACAGTATGGATGATGCTCGCTGTAATAATTCCCGTAAGGCCGTTTGTATCCGTCAGCCTGTCTGCACTCCTCGCCCAACCCAACCCCGTCAATACTGCTTCTCCAACAACACTCCCATCCCAATGCTCAACTCAACCTGCCTCCTTGACCACGTCATCCGAGAGTTTACTACCGAGGGTGTCACCGCTTGTGGATCGACCTGCATCAAAGAGACTGGATGTCGCTCCTTTAACATCAAGAAAAGTGGAGACGACAAGAAATTGTGCCAGCTGAACAACAGCACAAGCTCCGAAGACAAGGACCAGTTCCAAACCATCGGGGATTTCTGTATCTATCTGGAGGAATGCATTGGCTAATTCAGACATTATCAGATGTGTACTTCACAGACAAGAACCTAGTGAAAACAGAACTTGGTGGGACGCCTATTAGGGAATTTGACAATGTGATTTTATGAACATTATTTCTCTGCCACATGATTGTGCTGCAATAGCTGCAGAACATGATGACAGTATGGAGGATGGTCACTGTAGTGAATCCCACGATGGCGTTTGAGGCCGTCAGCCTGCCTGCACTCCTCGCCCAACCCAACCCTGTCGCTACTGCTTCTCTACCGACACCCACGGCCGCATTCTCAACTCAACCTGCCTCCTTGACCACGTCATCCGAGACTTTGCCACTGACAGCATCACCGTCCGTGGCTCAGCCTGCGCCAAGGAGCCCGGATGTCGCTCCTTCAACATCAAGAAAAACGGAGACGGCAAGAAACTGTGTCAGCTGAATAACAGCACAAGCTCAGAGGACAAGGACAAGTTCCAAACCATCAGTAATTTCTGTATCTACTCAGAAATTTGCATCGGCTAGATGTTGACTTTCTTGGACAGGAAATCTATCAACCTGAACTTGAACTGAAAGAAAACAAATTTGGTATAGCTCATGACCATAGACATTAATGTGATCCCTGGTCTGGCAGTTTGGTAATGTCATATACAACACAGCAATTCAGTTCAGTGCCAAAGGAAAAGACAGACAGAGGTGAGATAGAGAAAGATTCAAAACTAAATTCCACGTATGGGCTCTTAATCTCAATATCAGTCCTTCGGTTAAACCGATACAACTGTCAAGAAATTTCCATTTCCCATTTCTGCTGACACCTTTTAACCAATTACCTTTTTATCTATCTCTGCATATTCACCACATTGGAATCATTACAGATCATTACATTTTCAAAACTTAATCAGCGTTCTTCAGTCTTGTACTAGTATCGTGACACTACAGAAAACACTTAATGTTAAGATTTCTACTCTGAAGCCATCTGACTGTGAAGTTTTTTCTAGAGAAGATTTTGGATTGTTGCTTTTTGTTCTTTGGTTTTTACCTGCTTAGTGTTTACAAATTGTATGTTCAAGTCAACACCTTGTATTTAGAATGAGATCATTGATATCTTGACTTTTGATCAGCGTTTATCATTTTACTCAGCAACAGTTTCAAGAAACGACCAACCGTTCAGAATCACCAATCAAGGAAAATGTAGATGTATGACTACTTTTGGTTCAAATAATTTCAGTCATTATTTCCGTGTTCTTGTGGCTATACCTAAATTCACTGCAATTATCTTCACGTACATGCATGCATTGTCACTAAGTGAAATAATCATTTTTGGACCATTGATGAATACAAAATAAGAAGCAGTTGAATGCACTACATCAGGCTTCTACATAAGGTGTTTAAAATACAGGTGTTAACAAGTCAGGTTTTATAAAAGATTCAATCCCATAAATCACATTGCCGTGTTTTTGGTTTTACTGATGGGAACCAATAACAATTAACAGATTTGAGTCACAATTTGTAACTCTAGTAGTATTGCCCTAAGCACCTGAAAATGCAGTAATTTTCAATACATCTGAGTAAAGCAATAGATTCGTTAAGTACATGTACATGTATGTACGTGTCCTAGTACCTTGGTGTGTTCAAGTCAACCCTCAGGGAAGGTGCACGACCCCTCCCTCTAAACATGTGGCCCCTCCCAATCAGACTGCTTTCAAGAGAATGGCGTAAAGACATCTTTACAAATTTAAGAACTTCATCCAAAAACATCTCAGTCCTTGCTCTGTCTGTAATCCTTCAGCCTTTCAATTTTTATATATAATCACTAATCACTATAGCTTATGACTTCTGATCATTTGTTTGGTCCAAAACTGCAACCACAATGACATCTCTGAAGTTGTTGGACATTATCTATTGAATAGAATAATTCAAGTTGCTTGGATATAGCACGGTCCATTTCTACTACTCGGTTTCCAACCTGAGATACACAGTGATGGATTTTGATAGTTTTTCCTCATTAAAAAGTTCTTCTTTTTCCCAATAAATAATCAGTGTTGTAGATAGAGAACAGAAATTTTATCTTTTGTGTCTGTTTCTGTGTGTGACAAGGATGGTGCTCTAACTATTTCAAACACATGTATAAAATAAACTCTAAACATGAAAAAGGGCCGTGATCAGGAGAGATGGCTAATACATTTACATGTATCTGGGGCTATCCAAAGTTCTGAATAAATCTAAGACGGCAGACTTTGGAATAATTATTAAAGAGATCTTTATCTACACATTCTCCATATCAAATACTTCAGGGAAATACATGTAGAAATCAAGCAGTGTGAGTTTTGCCCGATTTACAATTGGGACAATACGGGTGATTCATGAAACAGTGCGCCACCAAGAGCTTGCCGGAGAAAGGCCACTTTTCAAATTTACTGTTCGCACTCTGCCGTGATTAAGCGCACTTCGTGCGTACTAATTTGGGGATATTTGATTGATTGACGCATTCCCTACACTGCACAAAATCATCACTTTGACTACCTTTGACTGCAATAAGCTACTTCGCATTTTCGATCAAGATAAACAAACATTTTTTTAAAATTCCAGTTTTCAGGGTACAGCACAGTTTAATAGCAAAATGACACTTTGTCAGCTATTTATCCCACAATGCACTGCCAAAAAGCCTCTCCGTGACAACCTCTTGGTGGCGCACTGCATTGTGAATTGCCTGTATCAGTAAGTTTGATGATTGGGAGTCTCAATCTCAAACAAATTAAGAAACCTACGTTTCTCCCCATCCAATAAAATTTCACATTTACAGGTCAGATGTTAACAAAAGAGAGTAATTTCAGTACCCTTCAAATAAACATGTCAAATACCTCAAACACATGAATGCACATTAATCTTCTTTCTATTTTTGTATTCAATCTTTTCCTGACTTGTCCGCTTTCAAAAGGGAGAATGGAAAGGACAAATGTCCCAGCTGTGGACCCATAATACCAGTACCTAACCCTGGCATGGTCAAAGCAAACTGCACCTGATCAGTCTCCCTTGTTTAGAGATACAATTCTTTTGTACTTTTTTGTCAAAATTGCCCCAAAAGACCGGTAAGAACTCTTGCGTGCCGGCATTTCCCCTTCACTAACCTCTTTAAACATAACAGAAATAATAATCCTGCTCGTCTACTCCTTTCCATTCTAAAAAATATCCTCCCAACCTTGATGATTAGTCTCCTGCTTTTTCCGTCTTGAAATACTCTCCTAACCTTGATTAGTTTCCTTTTTTTTCCTTCTAAAAATATCTTCCTAACCTTGATGACAGTAACCAGATTTGTTTTCCAGCCGATAAAATCCTCCCAGCCGCAATGTTTATTATTCTGGTTTAACTTTCCTTCTGAAAGTATTCTCGTAGCCTTAATGTTTGATCCCGTGGTTATCCTCAAAAAAAAAAAAAAAAACACCTCCTAAACTCCTTCATTTTGCTTCTAAAAATACCCTTCAAGTTGTGATGAGCAGCCTCCGGTTCCTTCTAAAAATATCTTTCTAGCCACGATGTTTGTTTCGTATAAACTTTAATCCGTCTGAACAGGCTTATTCAGGTTCTCCATTGCCTAACAACATCTTGTCCCATTCCTTGCCAAGATCGACAAAGTCTGATTGGTATCTACAGTCCTCTTTCTCATAATGGCATACTACACTGTACTATAGACGGTATAAATCTCCTCCATTCTGTGCCAATAGCTTACAAAGTTTGACATATCACGAGATATGTCTCGGGCTGAATAGGACCTTATGTCTACTCTCAAATAAACAAATGTAATCTAATCAGAACGCTCTGCTCAGTCATGTCAAAGGAATACCATGAATTCATCACCCGAACTTTGTGTCAACTATTTAAATTGTATACAATTTGTTGTGTTTAAAGTTTTCAATGACACCACGGTAAGGGTGACACGTTGACAGGTTTCAACAGTATGGGGAAGTTTTCTGACTTTTTTTCAAATTAAATGTCAATCCCCATCCTTAAGAAGCTGGGCATTCTTGATATCCTGATTAATTCTTCCCTCCCCCCCCCATTTCTGTGACTGGTATTTCAAACTTCTAGCAACCATGGCAACTGTTCTTTCAAAGATCCTATTAGGTTTATTAATCCCTGCAGAGCACTTTCTATGCACTCCAATATTTCTGTCCTTTTTCTCCCTTTTTTAATCAATGTGCCATTTTCCAAGGAGTTGAAATATTAATTTCAGATTATTACTGCCATGCTCATCCTAATGATCCCATCATTTTTATTGCAAATTGTTGCTTCCAGTGTAGTCAGTTAATCTCAAAGACAATACATACGGTAGGTAATTCTCATTTCACAAAGGAAGAATCGTTAGGAGGGAAGAATTATCATCAGCTTCGAGCGTTTGCACACAAATAATTAACCATTGCAGCAAGCTCATTGGCTACTTTGATCATTATTTCTGTCCGCAACAGACATGTTTTTATTGGCAAAGTCCGTGTTTTAATTCACGTTATCCCAACCTCCACAATCAGACTGCGAAAACCAGGGGACGGAGACGCACCGTCTAATTTCTGATGAAACTTACATAAATATATACTCTCTTCACTGTTTCAAGGTGGACGGAATAGCCAAAATATTGCACGAATCTAATGGAAAACCACCCTCGTTGCCATTTTACAAAGGCTGCGTTTTGTGACATCTTGCACTATATTCCTTCAACAACTTGAATGTGGACAAGAAACCACAGCAACAAAAACTCACCTCAATTGTTGCGATCATTATTGATACTTCAACTTTTATTCGGCATCATAGGGCTCTGACTGGAACAAACAGCTGAAAGTGAGGCATTGTTCCAATTCTCTTCACACTGTGCAACCGTCTGCCCAAGAGTCGCCATGTACTTGCTTAAAGTTGTTGGCATTGTAGCCATCACTGCAGCAATCAATGCTGCATGGGGGTCAGACTTCTGTCCCTCTCTGCCTACCATGAAATGTTCCTGCCCGTCAGGGTGGCAACTGTGGAGGAAAGCATGCTATCGCCTCACTGAATCAAAGGCCGACTGGGAGAGCAGCAAGTCAGCTTGTCAAAACCTAGGAGGCATGATGGCTGCCCCTCATTCACTTGAAGAAATGAAGTTCATGGCAGATTTGGCACGACAGAAGGACAGCAAATACAGCGTCTGGATTGCTTGCAATGACATTAAAGTTGAAGGAAACTGGACGTGTGACGGCCAGGAAGGAAGCAAGCCGTTCATGGCATGGGGACCTGGGCAGCCGCATAATACGGATAATATTCAAGACTGTGCAGCAATAGCTGCAAAATGTAATGACAGTATGAATGATGCTCGCTGTAGTAAATCCCGTGAGGCCGTTTGTATCCGTCAGGCTGCCTGCACTCCTCGCCTAACCCAACCCCGTCAATACTGCTTCTCCAGCAATATTCCCATCCCAATGCTCAATTCAACCTGCCTCCTTGACCACGTCATCCGAGAGTTTATTACCGAGGGTGTCACTGCTTGTGGCTCGACCTGCATCAAGGAGACTGGATGTCGCTCCTTCAACATCAAAAACGGAGATGGCAAGAAACTGTGCCAGTTGAACAACAGCACAAGCTCCGAAGACAAGGACAAGTTCCAAACCATCGGGGATTTCTGTATCTATCTGGAGGAATGCATTGGCTAATTCAGACATTATCAAATGTGTACTTCACAGACAAGAACCTAGTGAAAACAGAACTTGGTGGGACTCCTATTAGGGAATTTGACAATGTGATTTTATGAACATTATTTCTCTGCCACATAAAACAGAACAAAGAGCAGAAAAAAAAGGTAAAAACAAATATTTATTTTGCTCTTATTTGAAACAGGATAGCAGGATAGCATTACGGGAAATTTGTCGAATGTCATATACTATATGTTTTCCTTATGGCACATACATGTACAGCTGTACTGTATATGTACATGTAGGGTGTTCACAACTTCACAAACATTGCTATTTTAAATTGTTTTTCATCTCCAACAGACAAAAAAGTCTTCATCAAAAATCACAAAATCTTATGTTCAGGGATTATGTTGAAATCCTAATTTTTTAATGTCTCTACGTGTTTTGTGAACAACCAATCATAGTGTTGCTCAGTGTTATACCGTTTACATTTATGTGTATCTATAACACAATGCAAGCGTTACCATAATCTTGACTTTTCCACCGAGTTGCACCTTAATCAAGTAACTTTGTTTTCATATTTTGTTAACTGCCATTGAATTGCAAGTTCACTCTCCAAGCTTATGCGCTGTACAGCATTTGAAATGTTTGAAAAAGAAGAGACCTCTTTATCAGTAAACTTTAAAATGTTTTAGAGTTTGTAAACATCTTTCACCATTTTTTTTTCTGGTACAGTGAGATTTTAATCAATAGGAATACATGTAGATTTGTCGGCAAGGAAACCACTATAAATGACCTACATGTGAATGTATGCTGGATGCCTCACTCCATGGGCTTAATCCAAACTGTCACAATGCACATTTGAATATGGCATGCCTTTGTCTTTACTGGCAAAATTTTCAAACTTGCTTTTAGAAGAACGAGCACACCTTTCGACTGCAGCAAATGTCACACTTAGCCATTAGTTGATTCATATCAAAATGTAAGTTGTTTCAGCCAAATTCCGCCTGCTTCTCTAAACGGACAGAACAGGAATCCACCCACAGGCTTACTCAGATGGCGTAAGGCATTTTGTTAAAATCACACTGATTGTATAATTACTCGCTTGATTATAGTTTGTGTTGTTTTAGAGGGTCAGGGAACCAAGGAATGCTACACGTACATGTATCTTGTGGCCATTAGACGTTGTTTTCAGAAAATCAGATATAGGGGCCTACATGTACTGTTCTCTTGCAAAATGCCCACAGGAGAAAAAAACAGTTCATTTACTCCATTGGCAATACACAGTGACAAGTAGTCACTAACAGGACTGTCGTGAGATTGAGAAATCACATTTACAGTCATACCATACCTCATTGGATGGACTGAAACTCACACTGATGTGTTGATAGTCATATCGAATGGAAGCAACCAGGTTTCTTGTCGGACAGCCTCGCTGTTGCATGTAGCCCCCCTCCTTTTGTAGAGGTTAAAATCTGATCCCTTAGCCTGACGTCTTAACATTTCTAATGTTCTTATCACAATTATTCTGGCTGCAACCTTTGGAATTGGCCAAATGCGGAATTCGGTTTAAATGTTTCCTATTTTACAGAATATCGATTCATTTCACATACTGAGATGCAATTTCCTTTCACCGGATTCCACCTTGGGTTCATCCAAGAAAGATCTTTGCTCTGTTTCCTTAAAAAAGTCAGTATCTGTTTTGGAATTAAAACTTGGTGTTGTAGTTAAAGAACATACGGTTTCAAACCCTTTCATGTCTCTTCTATGTGTGAGCATCGTTGTCATTTCTTGGATTTTAAGGTCAAGAGACTTGGAAAAGAATTGAGTACATAGTATCTGCATGCAGGGTGTGTGGTCGTCCCAGGATTCAAGATGGCAGACTTGGTCAAAACTATACTAGAGATCTTAAATCAAACTCACTTTGGTCCATTCACAGTGACTGAACACCATCGACGTTCATGGTTTCCTTGCAGACCTTTCATTATGGAGGTACATGTATTATTTTCTACTGGAGCGTAACGATCAAATACAGCTGAATAGGCAAGAAGATTAATTTCTGACGTACACCTAAACTAAATAAATAATCACACCTGCGGTTCACAGTGAATATTATCATCATCAACGGTAGTCAGTTTGAATTGAAGGGCAACATCCATTTCTCCTGTTTCAAGAAAGCTGCGTTTGTTAGAATTTGCACCAATTATCATTTCCTTTGTATCTTGAATGAGATGCCAACACCGAGAATCCACAGCAACAGCTGGCTTTGTTACCGGTACTAATGAGAGCAAAAATATTAAGTGACCATGGCAACAGGATCTTTTAATGAGACTCATTTAATGAGACTCAGTACCATGTGCCATCAAGTTGGAATGCTCAAACTGAATTAGCGCCAACACTGAGTGACCATGGCAACAGGATCTTTTAATGAGACTCATTTAATGAGACTCAGTACCATGTGCCATCAAGTTGGAATGCTCAAACTGAATTAGCCCAAACACTGAGTGACCATAGCAACAGGATCTTTTAATGAGACTCATTTAATGAGACTCAGTACCATGTACCATCAAGTTGGAATGCTCAAACTGAATTAGCGCCAACACTGAGTGACCATAGCAACAGGATCTTTTGTACATGTCTGTTATTTTGATGATTATTCAAAGCAGCATAAAATGTGTGTGTTCTACATGTAGTGACAGTCATTTCCTATTTTCATTTGTCACCATTGGACCTCCACATTGCAATCAAAACACTCTGGTGTAGCCAACACATCATTGTACTTGTGCACAAATTTTCCAATCGTCTGCCTAGAGACTTGCCATGTACTTGTTCAAAGTTGTTGGCATTGTAGCTATCACTGCAGCAATCAATGCTGCATGGGGGTCAAACTTCTGTCCCTCTCTGCCTGCTATGAAATGTTCCTGCCCGTCAGGGTGGCAACTGTGGAGGAAAGCGTGCTATCGCCTCACTGAATCAAAGGCTTACTGGGAGAGCAGCAAGTCAGCTTGTCAAAACCTAGGAGGCATGATGGCTGCCCCTCATTCACTTGAAGAAATGAAGTTCATGGCAGATTTGGCACGGCAGAACGACAGCGACTACCGCGTCTGGATTGCTTGCAATGACATTGAAGTCGAAGGAAACTGGACGTGTGATGGACAGGAATGGAGCAAGCCGTTCCTGGCATGGGATTCTGGGCAGCCGAATAATAAAAATAATAATCAAGACTGTGCAGCAATAGCTGCAAAACATAATGACAGTATGGATGATGGTCACTGTAATACATCCCACAATGCCGTTTGTATCCGTCAGCCTGCATGCACTCCTCGCCCAACCCAACCCCGTCAATACTGCTTCTCCAGCAATATTCCCATCCCAATGCTCAACTCAACCTGCCTCCTTGACCACCTCATCCGAGAGTTTATTACCGAGGGTGTCACTGCTTGTGGATCAACCTGCATCAAGGAGACTGGATGTCGCTCCTTCAACATCAAGAAAAGTGGAGACGACAAGAAACTGTGTCAGCTGAACAACAGCACAAGCTCCGAAGACAAGGACAAGTTCCAAACCATTGGGGATTTCTGTATCTATCTGGAGGAATGCATTGGCTGATTTAGACATTATCAGAGGTGTACTTCGCAAACAAGAACCTAGTGGAAACAGAACTTGGTAGGACTCTTATTACGGAATGAGACAAGATGACTTTGTGAACATTATTTCTCTGCCACATGAAACAGAACCAAGAGTAGGAAAACAAACAAGGTAAAAACTAATATTTATTTGGCCATCCTTTCAAACACGTCAGAAGGGGGTTTCAAACGAAATACAGTGTGTACCAGAGAACAAGAAATTTGTCCAATTTGAAACAATGGGAACTTTAACCTGCTTTTCAACTTCATCAGTGTCATTATTGGACACAAAATCTTAATGTTAACACATTATGTTGAAATACTAAATATACATGTAATGTTTTTTGTGAACTACCAACAATGAGGTCATAGTCACAGGTTGTATCAGACACAGTGCAATTGATATCATAAACTTGAATTCCACACCGTGTTTCACCTTTATCAAGCAACATTTCTTTCTTGAGTTATCACAGAAGACGTTCTATTAGCAATGATATTCAAAAATATCTGACCATTTGTTTAAAATCAGTGTTGATTTTCTATATTTTGGTCCATTTCTTGTGGCTGTTGTACATACATGTGTTCTTGTATTGTGTATTGAAATTGACATTTTGTAGCTGTCATTTCAGTTCAAGCTAATTTTATGTTTATCGTTTTATATGTATAAAAAGTAAACAATCTTTTAATAACCAACTTTTTCTAAAATGTTTTCCATGTAGAATTTCATCTTTGTATTTTACAGTTCAGTGAGATTTCAAGAATATGTTTGGGTTATTCCATGAGGTTGGGGCACAATTTGTGACAGTGTCAAGTCTTACATGGATCCCGTAAAAACGATCATTATTTCCCTGCATGGGGATTCTAAACTGACATTGTTATACAACTTGCAAGGCTGAATACAGAGGGGTGTGTTATTTTGACAGAGTATAAAATGACCTACATCTACTCTATAGTTCATGACAGACAGTAAAAGTTACCCATGTAACAAGGACATCGTCCCAAATTGTGCCCCAACCTAATGGAATGACGAATTTGTCAGCAAATAAACTGCATGTACTGCGAATGAACCAAGCTGGGGAGCTAACGACATGCAGGTTGAATGAAAATGGCCTAATTCAAATATGAACACTGCATCCTGTGCTTTTCACTAGTATAATTGTAACAATTACAATCCAGAAGAACAGGTCATTGGCCTTTGGACTGCAACAAGTTGTGATAATTTCACATTCAGCCATTAGTTTATCCATTTCAAAATGCATGTGGTTTGAGCCAAACTCCATCTACCATTCTGACCAGATCTAGTGGAATCAACCTACAGACTTTCTCACATATTGTGCAGCATTTTTAAATATCGCACGGATTGTTCAAGTCGCATGTTTTGGGATTTTATTATTCAATTTGGAGAGTCAGAGGGAAAAGAGGTGCTATCTTGTTCATCAGAAAAGATTTGGAGACAAGTGGAAATTGAGTAAGATGCAAAACACCCACAGATGATGAAAGGGATAGTTTACTGCTCCAATGATGCACAGTGAAAGTATTCATGGACTAGACTATAGTGAAATTGAAACTCGTACATGTAATTAGCCGTAATATGGCACTTGGTTGGATTGGATTGAAACTAACACTGATGTGTTGATAGTCAAGTCACACACTAGCAAGTTCTTATGAACAGCCAAGGCAATGCATGTAAATACCCCACTCCCTAGCCCCTCCCCTATTTCTGGAGGTAAAAAATCCAAACTCTTCAGGCTCAAGTCTTTAAATTTACGACATTTTCAATTACCATTATTCTGGCTGCAACCTTGGGTGTAAATCCTTTGAATTGACCAAATATGAAATTCGGTTGAAATGTTTGCTACGTTGGAGACTGTCAAGTCATTTCCACATGCTAAGATGCAGTTTCATTCATAACATTCTAACTTGGGTTCTAAGACTGTGCTTCCTAATAGGAAACAGTCAGTATCTATTTTCGAATTAAATCTTGGTGTTGTAGTTAACATCCAGTTTCAAACTCGTTTTTGTCTTTTCTCTGTGTGAGCATCATTACAGGTCGAGTTTGGGCGTCCTGTACTTGACACGGCGTTCTTGTTCTAGCGCTCAAACAGCGGGAACAGATTCACACACCACCTCCTTGTCAGGGTTTTAGGCGAACACACAGAAAAACGTGCAAGGTTTTCATTATTAAACAACCGCAAAAAATAGTGAGATGGCTTACAAAGCCGATAACAATGCGAAGTTTTGCAAAATTGATATTCATTATTTTCCACTACCCAGAAATAAATGTTCTTTTTTAAACAGAAATAAATGTTCCTTTTTAAACAGAAATGAATTCAACTCAGTTCAAAAACTTTAACCCCTGAAGAACATACATGGATGCCGGCATGCTGCATGCTGTTTGGCACTAATTTCCAGAGATAAGGGTTGTACATTCCCAACTTTCAAGCGGCCGAACCATGACCAAGAAATTGGGCTATTTATGAACGTACAAGAACAATCCGCCAAAACTCAAGCCATTGGTTCAGATTTTGAAATGCCTTGAAAAAGAATTAGGCAGGGTCTGCATGGTGGTGGGTTGTCATCGACAGACTCAAGATGGCAAGCAAGGCCAGAACTACAGAGGAGATCTTAAAATCAAACTCACAAGAGTTAATCTTGCACATGCGCATGTAATTAACCAGCTTGGGCAAGCTAAGCAGCAGATCTTGGATCTAACAGAGGCACTTGCCAACAGGGAATCCAATCCCTGCTGATCGAACCAATTTTTCTTTATGTAGATCATCTCTACCAATGCCATTTTGCTCGATCTTTCAATTTCTTTTTCGGGGGTGTATAATTCTTGTGCAAAGATGTTAACGTCACCAAACAAGACTTACTTTGAAAGTGCCAGTAGAGAGGCTACATGTATATATATAAAAGGAACTTAATGCATTCTTTGGCAGGTTCACTTCACATGAAAATAAAACAATTCAGTTGCATATTTACTGTTTCACGGTCAACTCCTGAAATGTTGATATTACAAACTGGGTCAACACGGCAACCATTTTATTTTATCCTAGCTTTTCCTAAAAACCTTCTCCTAGTTGGAAGATTAATTTCTAATGCATTCCAAACACAATCCCTTTAATTTACAATGAAAATTCTCATCATCAAAGCCAGTCAGTTTGAATTGAAGAGCAATGTCCATCATTCCAGTTTCACAAGGGCTGCTATTGTTCAACTTTCTACCATTAATCCTTTGCATCTTTTATGAGGTGCCAACACAGAGAATCCACACCAATGGCAAATTTTTCTCTGTAATTTGAGACTTTCTACCATTTACCACGAACTACGAATGGAGCACAGACATTAAGTGACCATAGCAACAGGATCGTTTATTTTAATCGTTACTATAATCAGCACACACTGCATCTTTTTTATTCAACGCCACTTCTAGTTTTCAGCTGGCTTCACTTCACCTCCCCACTGCAAATGAAACACACCGTTGAAGCTGACGCATCATTCTAATTCTGTTAGAATTCACCCACCACCTGCCAAGAATCGCCATGTACTTGGTCAAAGTTGTTGGTATTGTAGCCATCACTGCAGTGATCAATGCTGCATGGGGGTCAGACTTCTGTCCCTCTCTGCCTGCCATGAAGTGTTCCTGTCCGTCAGGGTGGGGACTGTGGCAGAAAGCGTGCTATCACCTCACTGAATCAAAGGCTGACTGGGAGAGCAGCAAGTCAGCTTGCCGAGAAACGGCGGGCAAGATGGCTGCTCCAAACTCCCTCCAAGAAATGAAGTTTTTGGCAGATTTGGCACGACAGAATGACAGCCACTACTACGCCTGGATTGCTTGCAATGACATTGAAGTTGAAGGAAACTGGACATGTGACGGCAAGGAAGGAAGCAAGCCATTCATGGGATGGGGGTCTGGGCAGCCTGATAATTATGGAGGGAATCAAGACTGTGCTGCAATAGCTGCAAGACATGATGACAGGATGGATGATGCTCGCTGTAGTGAATCCCATGATGCCGTTTGTATCCGTCAGGCTGCCTGCACTCCTCGCCCAACCCAACCCCGTCAATACTGCTTCTCCAGCAACACTCCCATCCCAATGCTCAACTCAACCTGCCTCCTTGACCACGTCATTGGGGAGTTTATCATCGACAGCGTCACCACCTGTGGTTCGGCCTGCCTTAAGGAGCTCAGATGTCGCTCCTTCAACATCAAGAAAAACGGAGATGGCAAGAAACTGTGCCAGCTGAACAACAGCACAAGCTCCGAAGACAAGGACCAGTTCCAAACCATCGGGGATTTCTGTATCTATCTGGAGGAATGCATTGGCTAATTCAGACATTATCAGAGGTGTACTTCGCAAACAAGAACCTAGTGGAAACAGAACTTGGTGGGACTCTTATTACGGAATGAGACAAGATGACTTTGTGAACATTATTTCTCTGCCTCGTGAAACTGAACCAAGAGTAGGAAAACAAACAAGGTAAAAAACTAATATTTATTTGGCATCCTTTCAAACATGTCAGAAGGGGGTTTCAAACGAAATACAGTGTGTACCATAGAACAAGAAATTTGTCCAATTTGAAACAATGGGAACTTTAACCTGCTTTTCAATTTCATCAGTGTTATTATTGGACAAAAAATCTTAATGTTAACACATTATGTTGGAATACTAAATATACATGTAATGTCTTTGCATAATTTTGTGAAATCTACCAACAATGAGGTCATATTCACAGGTTTTATCAGACACAGTGCAATTGATATCATAGACTCGACTTTCACACTGTGTTTTACCTTTATCAAGCAACATTTCTTTCTTGAGTTATCATAGAAAACGTTCTATTTGCAATGCTATTCAAAAATATCTGACCATTTCTTGTGGCTGTTGTACATGCATGTATTCCTTGTATTGTGTATTGAAATTGACATTTTTCAGCTGTCATTTCAGTTCAAGCTAATTTTATGTTTATCGTTTTATATGTATAAAAAGTAAACAATCTCTTAATAACCAACTTTTTCTAAAATGTTTTCCATGTAGAGTTTCATCTTTTATCTTTGTATTTTACAGTTCAGTGAGATTTCAAGAATATGTTTGGGTCATTCCATGAGGTTGGGGCACAATTTTTGACAC